>NC_134555.1:6245209-6567272 GCF_025594145.1 Primulina tabacum | reverse complement strand
GTATTACAGCACGGGCACACGATAGCAAACAGCAAGATATAAAGATGGATAAAGCAGCTCAGAAACCATGAATCTTGATGTGCTCTTTCTTCACAATTCCAGCCTGTTTGCGATAAATGGACTAAAATGAGGCAGATATTCATAGACATCCTTTAAATTAAGCTTGTTTATGTTAAGTTATTTTGGTTCCATCTATGACATGTAACGAGGGTGGGGAAAGAGGTGAACCATCAATCACCTGAACAAGAAAGGAAGAAACGTTTTTCCGTTGATCACCTTGAAGCTGAATAACCTTCACAAAAAAAGTCATGATCATAATTCAGATTCAAAGGAAGGGAAAATTTATATATTTCATCCAACTTTGTCAAAGTGTATACCTGGCCTAGCTCAGGGTCCTGAACAACAGTTCCATTGCAGCAAAACTCCTTCTTAAGATCCTTGAGGATTTTGTTATAGCTGAACTCTTTCTTCAGTCCTTGCACAGTTGTCAGGCTTTTACGACCATTACGTTGTTGTATACGAATATGAACGTAGTCCTTTGACCCAGCACCAGAATTCTCCGCATTTGCATCGGCAAAAGCATCTACAAATTAGGTCAATGAATAAAGTAAAACGGCCACCTTAGTCAATTCCCAACATTCAAACTGTTTATTTAGATCTCCATGTTCAAAGCAAGATTAAGTAACAAAATACAGATAATAGTTTTCACAAAACACATGCACCGTAAAACATACCGAAGGTTGTTGGTATCTGGATGTCAAGATCAGACATGAAACTTGGTTGATGCGATGAAAGCAACAATCCTGGACTAAAATTGTGTGTTCAGACCTGATTAAATAACATAGCAAATATAAAATGAGCCACGTGAAGATATAACCAAGTGACGATACAAGAAGAGTTTATCATGTCTAGGACTAGGAATGAAAGTGGAAAAAATCAAACTTTTGAGCAAATAATTAGTTTCTCGTAAACAACAAAAAATGTTGGTCTCCATGAGAACATGTCCAATTTATATGGGGTTAGAAAGTATGATGGTGCACAACTTTGTTCATTCGAACAATCTCGGTAGAGTGAAAAACATAGAAATGTAGAATAAAAGATAACAATTAGGGGTTCCCTTTCAGTATATAATTAATGCATGAACTAAATTATAAAGGTGAAAACCAAAAGCAGGCAATATCATGAACTAAATTATAAAGGTGAAAACCAAAAGCAGGCAATATCATGAAATTCATAAAAAAAGAACAACTCGAAAATGGGAAATAGACTAGGCCCTGGAGATTAATAGAGAGACAGAGAGATCCCAGGTACTCACAAGCCAACAATAATGATCAAGAATCAGAAATCCTACATTTCAATAGCAGGAAATCCACAGAAAAACAAGCAAAAGGATCATAAATTACAAAACAATGAAAGGAAATTGCAAAGAAACAAAAGAAAGTAACAACCGGAGAAGGAAAAAAATTTCAGAACCAACGGATGTCAACAGGACTCACAGACAACGAAATTCAAATCCGTGTGAAAGAGTATTAAACAAAGCAACAGCTCTAACAAGCCAAACAGCTCGATCAATTCGACAAAAACAAACGTGGAGAAAATAAAATAAAAAATCAAACGGATCACCGAAGAACTACGATGACTTGAAGAGATCTGATGCGATATCTTGGATTGGAAACAAAATTGAAACGAAAAAGCGTACCCGATCCGAGAACTAGGGTTCGATTTATGATCGAAAGCGGAACCCTCGAATTCGGATAAGTCTGAATGGAACAAAATGTCAGCGCTTTCGCGGTAATTAATAAGAAACAGAAAGAAAACAAAAAGAAAATCAAGACAAAAATAATTAGAAAGCGTAACGCGATTTTTCAAATGTCCTCAAACGAACTTTCTTGTCAGAGTTTTAAAATATAAAACGTGTTACGTCCACAATTTCATATATATATATATATATATATATATAATTGAGAATCTTTATATTATTATATATAATAATTAAGCTTATTAAAAATATATAATTTTTAATATTTTTCTCAGTTAAATTGATAAATAGTTTTTAAATTTATTTATATATTATTTTAGATATGAAAAATCATAATTAAATCAAATATTTGAGAAAATTCTTTTTAAATATATAAACGTAACTAAACTAATTATTTTACATTTGAAAAAATATTATTTATATTTAAAATATAATACTAAATATATTATCTCCGAGCAATATTTGGAGTTTTTTTATTAGTTTATGGTATTTTGAAAAAATCTTTGTAAAAATAACGTCATTTTAAAATTTTAAACAAAATAACATAATTTTTTTTAAAAAAAATAAACATTTAATGCTGCAGAGTCCAAATAGGAGGCGGGGAAACAATAAAAACAAGCCCCGACACGTTATATATATTAGGTACTTTGCACACACGGTTCATGTGTACAGGTTTTTTTATAATTATCTATAGACTAAAGTGAAGTTTAACAAATTATCGAGGGACTAAAGTGTTATTTGAATAGTTGTAATTAAAAAAAATAAAAAACAAAAATGTTTTTTGAGAGTAAAAAATAAATAAAAACGAAAATGTAATTTTGATATAAAATAAGGGCAAAATTGAAAAATCAAAAAACAGACCAATTTTTTTGTCTCTATTAGAGAGATTCTTAATAGATAGTAATAGATATATGATTTGAAGTACGTATATTATATTATGGTATAGTTTGATATACTGAATAAGAGAGATTGATAAATAAACATCTTTATCTCACGTTTGATACATTTTTAGAAAGCCCATGATAATATCATGGGTCTGTGATAGATAATTTTATACAAGGATAAATTATCACTTTTATGAGATGTGATAATTTTAATTTAATGATACAAAACACCACAAATTACTTAATTGCCCTCAATATATAATCAAGTTCTAAATTAGTATCATTAGATTATAATTATATAAATAATTTTTATAAATCTCTGCTAGTAGCTAGAAATTAAAATTAAATACATATTTTTATTTATTTATATATATTATATAATATGATAATTATATAAATGAACTCGAGATAATTATATAAATGATTTTTATAAATCTCAATAAAATTATTAGTATCACTAGATTAACCTTCAAAATTGATATTTGACTTGACTCACAAAATCAATGGCTCGATTATCATATTATATAATATATAAATTAGGTAAAAATAAATAAATAATGCAAGCACTGTCTGCGTATGAACATATAATAGATATGAATTCACCAACAACTGTGAAATTATGAAATTTATTATGATAAGGTTAATTTTGTCATTACAATCTAATATATAAATTTAACCACTCTTATTAAAATCATACCAAACATTAAATATAATATTTTACATTTTATTTATCATTAACTTATCATTATATTATATATCACATGTTTATCCTATCATGTATACCAAACTATGCCTATATGTATAAATAATATATGTGTAAAATAAAACAATATTTGAATAAATATATATTTAGGATTTTTTTGAATAAATATATATTCATAGGTTAAAACGTGAAAATGAGTATAAAAATATAAAATTAATAACGATATAGAATTTAATATAGGTTAAAGTGATACTCACGGAAAATTTTAGAGTCCGTTTCCAGCAAGTGTCACTAGTCTAGATGCAGATTTTGAAATTACCATGAGCCTGAAATCACAAATAAGATCGTTAGAAGGGGGCCAGGAGGGTGTCCTGGCGTAGCCCCTCCGACGCTCAAGTCAGAGACTGAGGATATATGGGGGGAGCAGCTAAGGGTGCTGCTGAAAATAATACAGTGAATGAATCAACTGAACACTCAAACCTGATATTTATAGGAGAATACATAGGTTCTTGATGAGCCTGTCTTCCATTTGGGCTTGGGATGGGCCAGGGGTGGCTACTGATATTTCCAACGTCGCACTGTTGAAACGCTGGACAAATTCTCACAAAGTTTCATTCTCTTGTTGTTTCATCACGAACAGGCTCAAATAATTTTTCTGGTGCCTTTTGCTGCTAGCAAATCGATGCAGGAAAGCGGTAGAAAAATCCTCGAAAGACTGTATGGAGTTGGGCTGCAGGGTATTAAACCATTGCTGGGTTGACCTCACCAACGTGCTCAGAAACACCATGCACCTAACTCCGTCCGAATATTGGTGCAACAGAGCCGCATTCTCAAATCTCCCAAGTGTTATTCGGGGTCCGTATGTCCGTCATAATTCTCCTACATTTGATTTTCGGAAATTTGGAGGAAGCCCTTCTTCCAAGATGGCTAGTGAAAAATGACTTCCTCTCTTGGGTACCGGCGCCCAGCTTCCTACCTGCTGCCTCAACATCCGTATTTCCTTCCACATCTCCCTAATCTTTCCACTTTGGAGGGGTTGTGTCTCTTCAACTCTGCTCTGGTGGGCTTCAACATTTTCCTCTCGCTCTTGACGAGTGGCATGTTCCTCTACAAACACAGACTCTTGGCTCCTTTTCATGGCCTCATCCACTGTCCGGATGATAAATTGGCCCAACTGTTCCAGGGTCAAGTTCCCCACATTCTCATTGGGACGGGTCTGCTCGGCCCTGGTCTCATGATGGGACTGCTCGGCTATTGTCTCTTGACGAGGTTGTTCCGGCCTCGTCTCAAGACGCGGTTGTTCATGTCTTGTTTCAACATGAGACTGTTCGGGTCCCCTTTGAGGACGCGATGATGCTGGGTTAACTCTTCTGCTCTCTCTCTTGCCTACCATCTCTACGTCTCAACTCAAACTTCCCACAGACGGCGCCAAAGTGATACTCACGGAAAATTTTAGGGTCCGCTTCCAGCAAGTGTCACTAGTCCAGACGCATGTTTTGAAATTATCCTGAGCCTGAAATCACAAATAAGATCATTAGAAAGGGGCCAGGAGGGTGTCCTGGCGTAACCTCTCCGACGCTCAAGTCAAAGACTGAGGATATATCGGGGGAACAACTAATGGTGCTGCTGAAAATAATATAGTGAATGAATCAAATGAACACTCAAACCTGGTATTTATAAGAGAATTTATATGAAATTTATTTCGTATTGAAAAATTTGATATGATATGTGTATATTTTAATCTTACAATAAAATTTTTGATACAATATTTCGAAAACTTCGATATATCACACTGAATCATCTCTACCCCAAGCGATACCAATCGTGTTGCTCCTTTCGTACTACACACATCCTTATTCAGTTTCTTGATATTGTTTTGGGTAAGAAAAAAATCATCTCTACACCAAATAATTTTTAAATAAAACAACAAATATTTGGTTATATATAAAATAATATAATTACATATGTATACACGCACGCACGCACGCACGCACGCACAGGGGCGGAGCCAGGATATTGGTTCAGTGTAGGCAAAAATATATTATAATTAATAAAGCAAAAAAAAAAAACAATGATTAATCGATAACTAAAAATAATGTGTCATAAAGTTTGAACACAAGTTATGCACAGCCAGTAACATTGATAATTGATGGAAAAACGTCAAAAAAATGACGAACAACAGCGTGTACAAAATCCGAAATCAAAACAAAATATGATATAAAATATAAAATATACGTTCGAAAAATAAGCATGAATTCATTATCGATTGGAAAAAGCATAAAATTATAAAACAATTGAATGATCGATAAATATTGAATGAAAAAACGAACCTAAAATTTGTTAACATTTTGGATTTTTTAGAGATTATGAAAGATGAAACAGTAATTAAAATGAATTGGAATGATTGTTAATCAAAATATATGACGTTCGTGACTCGAGAAGAGAAAACACACAGAAGGCTATAAAGTGTATACTTGGATACTAATAACATGTAAAAGAAAAATTTGGATCAGTACAGACAGCTAAGCATATAATAATAACACATAAAAATTAAAAATTTAGACATGTATATATATAAAATTGGCCCAGTGTAGGCATCAGCCCACACTGAGCCTATGCTGGCTCCGCCAGTGCGCGCACACACATATATATATTATATTATTTTTCAATGGCACTGTTGCAGAGGCGGAGCATTAAAACTTTTTGTAAATAAAAAAACTATTTATCTCACTCGTGTTAGCGGTTTGTATATTTATGTCCCGCTCATGTAAAAAGCGGGACATTTGGGAGTAAATTTCCATTTAATTTATAAATTAATTTAATAAAACAGACAAAAACATTATAATTTAATAAAATTTTTGTAAAAACACTACACCCAGATAAAAAAAATTTCCCAACCTGTGCATAAGACTAGTGCTTTAATTAAACATCATGGGCTGTTATATATAAGTACATTATAAATTACCAACGCACTTTGTCTTTTAAGTCACTATTGAGTAAAGAGTAGGTCTTTTGTAAGACGATATCACGAATCTTTATCTGTAAGACTGGTCAACTCTATCGATATTCACAATAAAAAATAATTTTCTTAGTATAAAAAGTAAGAGTAAATCTCTTATGATACGATCTCATGAATTTTTATCTGTGAGACATGTCAACTTTACCGATATCCACAAGTAATACTTTAGCATAAAAAGTAATACTTTTTCATGGATGACATAAATAAGAAATTCGTCTCACAAAATACGACCCGTGAGACCGTCTCACATAAGTTTTTGAATTTAAAAAATGCGGACAAATAGATAATACATAATATAACGCCCCCAAAATCCAATCTTGGAATTTAATGAAGTGTATAATATTATGAACAAAATGATTGGAATAGTTGAAATTGATAAGAGATGAAAAACAAGAGATGAAAAACATGTTTGTATATGATACTCAATGAAAATTTAGAGTCAGACTCCAGCAAGTGTCACTAGTCCATAGGCGGGCTTGGAATTTTTCTTTAGCCTAAAATCACGAAGAATACCGTTAGAATGGGCTGCTGAAAATAATATAGTGAGTGAATGAGTTAGACAGCTGAACTTGGTATTTATAGGAGAATATTTGGGCCTGAATGGGCCAGAGTCTCAAATCTGGTTTGGGCTTAGTCCTAATGGACCTATCCATAAGATATCATTATATATACTCAAACAACCTTGCAAAGAAATAGCGAAGAGTAATATTGAAGAACTGTCAATTACGGGTTGAGTATAACAACTTAGATATTTATTCAAACTAGACGAATAGTAACATTAGAAAGATAGATGAGAAGGATACTTATGTAGCATGAGTTAAAAATTCACCAAGCAGTGTCTAACTTGTCTAAAATGTTTGGTGAAATATAACAAGTATCCGTTGCCATGTCCAGGCATAAAAAAATATGATTCGATGCTGTCTTTCTCTTCCATTTTTCCCCCTCAATAAGTAAGCAGAAAAAGAGAAGGGTTCTGGGAATTTCATTTTTGCGTAGTAACCTCTGCCTGGCGTCCAATCCCAGGGGATGAGAGCTTTAATTATATACATAAGAGCCTAGTAATTTTTATCATGTTCCATTTTAACTCATTTTCCTTCAAAAGTCGAAAACTGGAACATATAAATCACACATGCTAATTTGGCGTTTGTCTTAGGATTCACATTGTTTGAGCTCTTGTTGTCTCAACCTCATCTTCCCTCTCAATTCCACCTTCCGCACACAGACTTCTTCAAGTTTAACAATTTTAAGGAAATCCAGGAGCTTATATGATAAAATTACCGTGGTCAGAGCAAGTTATCGATTCTCTCCTTGTGCACCACTTCTCGGCCCCTGGTAATGTGGATCTGCTACAATCCCCTCAAGTAGCAAATTGTGCAGCCCATGTTTTAGCTTCTGTAGCTTTTATTGAATTAACTTGTCATCTTTTGACTCTATCCAATTCGTGTGGACAAATTGGCTACGGATTAAGCGAGAAAATCCACCAGAATTTAATATATCAGCATAGGAAATCAACACCTTAGAGTTACAAAACGGTTTGGAATAACCACATCATGTGGAGACTAAAAACATAACGATTTATCGATAAACGGACGAAATCCAAGTGATTGTTTAAACATTCAACAAGACGCCAGAAACATTAGAAAAAACAATTTATTGTTCATCAAACACAACACGAGACATACTCCTGAAATAAAATGAAAAGCCAGGTGAAACTCCGGACTCAGTACAAATTAAAGCAGGACCACTTAGAAACCGCCACGGAGACGGAGGACGAGATGAAGGGTGGACTCCTTCTGAATGTTGTAGTCTGCAAGAGTCCTTCCATCCTCAAGCTGCTTTCCAGCAAAGATCAACCTTTGCTGGTCTGGTGGAATACCCTCCTTGTCTTGAATCTTTGCCTTTACATTGTCTATTGTGTCTGAGCTCTCCACCTCCAAAGTAATAGTTTTTCCGGTCAAAGTCTTCACAAAGATCTGCATCCCTCCCCTCAACCTAAGAACCAAGTGCAAAGTTGATTCCTTCTGGATGTTGTAATCTGCCAGTGTGCGGCCATCTTCCAGCTGCTTACCAGCGAAGATCAGCCTCTGTTGGTCTGGTGGAATTCCCTCCTTGTCCTGAATTTTAGCTTTCACATTGTCAATGGTGTCGGAGCTCTCAACCTCAAGAGTGATGGTCTTCCCGGTAAGCGTCTTGACAAAAATCTGCATGCCACCACGGAGTCTTAGAACCAAATGAAGGGTCGATTCCTTCTGAATGTTGTAGTCAGCCAATGTTCGGCCATCCTCCAGCTGCTTTCCAGCGAAGATCAGCCTCTGCTGGTCTGGTGGGATTCCCTCCTTGTCCTGAATTTTAGCTTTCACATTGTCAATGGTGTCGGAGCTTTCAACTTCAAGAGTGATGGTCTTCCCTGTAAGTGTCTTGACGAAAATCTGCATACCACCACGGAGCCTTAGAACCAAGTGAAGGGTAGATTCCTTCTGAATGTTATAGTCAGCCAAAGTTCGGCCGTCCTCCAGCTGCTTTCCGGCGAAGATGAGCCTTTGTTGGTCTGGGGGGATTCCCTCCTTGTCCTGGATTTTAGCTTTGACATTGTCAATGGTGTCGGAGCTCTCAACCTCAAGAGTTATGGTCTTGCCGGTGAGGGTCTTGACAAATATTTGCATGCCACCACGGAGACGGAGCACCAAGTGTAGGGTGGACTCTTTCTGGATGTTATAGTCGGCTAGGGTGCGTCCGTCCTCGAGCTGTTTTCCAGCGAAGATCAATCTCTGCTGGTCTGGGGGAATTCCTTCCTTGTCCTGGATCTTCGCTTTGACGTTGTCGATGGTGTCGGAACTTTCCACCTCAAGGGTGATTGTCTTGCCGGTGAGGGTCTTCACAAATATCTGCATCTGTAAATAAATAAAAAAAAACAGCTTAAAAAATCAGGATAACATGACCAATTCGTCATGATTTAAACCTAAATCGAATTATTATAATTAACATAAAGATTAAAACAGATGGATCATTTGTACACGAGTATAAGATTATAAATAACTTTCGATACAAATCCGATAAGAGAAATTAACGATCAATTGGCACCAAAAACAATCTGGCGCTGAATCTGCAGGAGATATGACTTACAAATCCAAAAATCAACAAACAAGGAACATAACGATAACATATATCAGTTACCTGACGAAGAGAAGACCTAATCGAGTGACATAGACGCAAAATCGAACGTCAATACAAAATAAAATAAGAAATTTTTATCGTTTCAAGAACACAACCATACAAAAACAATCAAACCTCTGCTTAAAAAAAAAAAAATCAACGCCTAACCCTAGAAATCACCCTTCGAATCAACACAAAATAGATCGCAGAACAGATAGATCTCAAATCATCAAACCAAAAAACATTAAGAACACAAAAACTGAAGCGCTACCTTAAAATTGAAAGCTGGACGATTGGTAGAGAAGCCTCGCGATTGAGAGTATCAAAGAGAGCCCTTGCGTTTGATATGAGAATAGGGAAAAGAGGGGGCCGTATATAAAGGCCAAGAGTGGAAGCCGGTGTCCAATTAGTTAGCGACGCGTGTCAATTGTGAGGTGTGGTGCTCCGAACCTACACGGCAACGGCACCGTTTGTTCTTTTCTTCGAGTGGAGGATAATGCTACGAAACTGTCTTCGGCGTGATACCATCAATGTTTATTTTACAATTAATGCTACATTTATAATTAAATTTATATAATAATTTTTACAAACACACAAAATTTAATATAAAAATTTTATTTATCAATATCTCATGATAAATTTAATGCAAAATATCACGATATACTAACAAAATCGCGCGATTTAATTGTTGTAAGTATCGTTGTACAATATTTTGGTTGTATTTTTATCATTATTCTTATTTTATTCGCTTCTTATCATTTATGACATCACTTTTAATATTCTGTTGTGTTTGTGTTACATTGATTGATTAATGATATTTGAAATAATAAGTTAAATATAGGATAATTGTCATTAAATAATTATATATTATTGAAATTTATATTTTAAAAAACTAATTATTATCGACAAAAACTTGTTTGAAACGGTCTCACGGGTCGTATTTTGTGAAACGGATATCGTATTTCGGTCATTCATGAAAAAATATTACTTTTTATGCTTAGAGTATTACTTTTTATTGTGAATATCGGTAAATGAGACCATCTCACAGATAAAGATACGTTAGATCGTCTCACAAGAAACCTACTCATTATTATAAATATTTCCCCCTACTTGTTTTGACCAATTATGAATCCACTTGCCACCCACAACTTGGTAATACATTAATTACAAAGAGTCGTTGGCTTTTTGGACGAGTCAAAAGAGTCGGTCTACTATCGACTGCTAAATTTATATTCAGAAATATCATTCCATATATTTAATTGGTGAGAAAATAAACACAATAAATTTTGTGCAAAAACGTACATGATAGATCTGATGACATTAATTCTGTGAAATTTACCCACAACTTGTAAATTGTTTTTCTGTAAATCGTTGTAATTTATATCTTGAAGGACCAATTTACTATTACTGAATTTGTCATGCTTGTTTGGGCCAATTGGAAAGAGCTTTGTAAAGTGAATCACCTCACCATTGTCCGATTCCCAACAAATCAATTAAGCTAAATCGGGTCATTTCCTATCTTGATCCATTTAGGAAAGCTCGCGATGCATGCTTGTCTCGTCTCTTTGATAAATATAATGTTGGTACGGTGATTCGAGAACAATTTGGTATTATATGTGCTGCTGCTGGTATGGGTATCTCTCACCCAAGATCAGTGGTGTAAGTGGATATTACAACTATTTATTTTGGTATGCGGCTAATAGTGCATGGTAATTTTAGTGGTGTTTGGGTGGGTGTGTCTTTAATTGATGTTCAAGATGTGATTTTTCGGTCCGAAAATCTTAAATATCAAGGATTGCTTGTCTCGAATATTTTGATTTTAGCAGATTTAGGAGTATTGATCATCTTAGTAGATTGCAACATGGTAAGTCATTGTTGGCACAAATAAGAAATTCGTCTCACAAAAATACGACCTGTGAAACTGTTTCACACAAGTTTTTGCCTATACACACATATATATATATATATATATATATATATAAAGCAATGTCCGTACAAGCAGTGTCTCATTGTCCCATGGAAAAAATAAAAATAATCACGCAACTTTTCTTTAGAAAAAAGGGAGTGCCACGCGAAATTCTCCACCCCGTCCCCAATCAAACATCCCTCCGGCATGACGGAGAGTGTAAGGCCCTGGCCCTGTCCTCAGACCCTGCAATCACAGTTCCTGGACTCAGACCAGCTTGCAATTACTCATCGGACTTCTCCACGGCTCAAGTGGAGAAGTCCGATGAGTAAGTGCAAGCTGGTTTGAGTCCAGGAACTGTGATTGCAGGGTCTGAGGACAGGGCCATGGCCTTACAGAGAGACGCCGGCGGATGCTGCCGATGCTGCTGCAGCTTCATATTCACCTCTGGCCTCACCGCTCTCTTCATGTGGCTCAGCATGCGCACCTCCAACCCCACCTGCTCCATCGAGCAATTTTACGTCCCTGCCCTCAACAGAACCACTAATTCCACCGACAACCACTCCATTTCCTTCCAACTCCAGCTCGCCAATCGGATGAAAGCGTGCGCTACAACAAGATTAGCCTGACGTTCTTGTACGGCGTGAAGGACTCGAGTTCCTCCATAGCTAATTACACGGTGGAGGCGTTCCACCAGGGTGACAAGAAGAAAGCTACCCGCATAGCGTTGGTGCAAGCTACTGGGGTGCCGTGGGAGGCGGCGATCGAAGCGGTTTCGAATGGGTCAACTGTGAACTTCGGGGTCCGGTTGGTTACTAGAGTGAAGTTCAAGATTATGTTTTGGTATACTAAGAGGCACCAGCTGGAGGTGGCGGGCGATGTGGCGGTCGGCAGAGAAGGGCAGAAAGTGAACGAGAACGGAATTAAGCTGAAGTCCGGTGCACCGGATCGGGGCTGGCGCTGGGCGAGGTTTTCACCCGCGGTTATTTCCATTGTTTTGACCATTTTAATTTGAATTTACTGTGGTAGAATGATCAACTTTTATTTTTGTGTTAATAATTTATTCAACATTGGTATGATATTTTTTTAGGTCTGAATATTGTTTTTTCACCTTTTGATTAGCCAATTATCTCTCTTTTTTAAAAAAATTATTAAACTCGAGTACCTCATAAAAGTTATAATAATGTCATTGTCCGATACTTTATTTAATTTCGAAAAATATATAATAGTTCCATAACTTTTAATTTTTTTCCAAATTGGAAATCGATAATGTATATTGTTTTAAAGAAAAATATCATTCTTTTTAACTATTAACTGAAATCTTTGTACCAAGATTAGAGAAAACTCATATATTGTCTTTGGATTAAATGATTTGAATTTGAGGAAATATTGAAGAAGATTTGAAATGACTCTAATAACTCAAAATAACTAATTTGGATTTCAATTTCATTGTTAAGTAGATTGTCAAACAACCAATAGATTTGTTATTATTGATTTGGAATCTCTAACTTTAAATTCATTGATTCAAATAAAACGGTAGAGTTTACTTTGGTTATATTGTATAATATAATATTATAATATTTATTATTTGCGGTAATCTCAATTCACCAAAACAAAGTAGAATCTAATCATCATGAAAAATGATGTCTCAATGCATCAACCAAATACATATATATTCAAAAGAAAAGTGATTGGCTTCCAAGAAATTTCAAGAATACAATTCTTTTCTCATATAGGCTCAAGAGAGCTTCAAATGAATATTTATGAATAATATAAATAGATCCAAATAAAATCAAAGATTGCCTCAATTATATTTATGTTTGCCAAAATTTATTTCAATGTCAAATGAAAATCACAGAGTTGTTTAGAAATTATAAGTCTCAAACTTACCAAATCTCATGATTGTTCTCTAAATTTTTCAAATTGATTGATGAACATGAATGAAATGTGTGACCTTTCTTCTCAACACACAAATTTTGTTCATCATTGGCCATTTAAAAAAATTTCATGACTATGACATTACAAACTCACAAAAAAAAAAAACTCACAAGCAAAAAAAAAAAACACTCAAATAAAACTAAATAAAATGAACACACAAAATAAAATAAATAACATCTCCCCCAAACTAAAATATGTGCATCGTCCTCGATGTAAATGATCATGAAAGACAGAGGAATACACATACCTAGGGCAACGATCGTCAGTGGTCGTTGCCATCCTCATCATCTGTGTCTTCTGGTGGTGGGTGGAACTCCGGCGGGTAGTATGCGGGCGACCACTGTGGAGGTTGTGGAAATGGATTACCAGATGCGGAAGCTGCTGGAAATTGGTGAACCAAGACGAACGTGAAATCCATCATATAGCCCATGAATGTATCGGTCCTAAATCGAAACTCGTCCATGTCTTGGCGTTGATGGCTCTTCTTCCAAATGGGTTAATCGATCTCGCACATTTCTTGGTTGCGGTTGTCGTTGTGGGGCCGGAGCATGGGCACGTCTTTCTGCAGCTCTTCTGTTGAATTCTCTATGAGCTCGTCATGCATCATGTTGTTCAGCTGACAGTGACCTATATGGTTGAATTACCACAATGGCAGACTTTGGTTTTAACAACTCTTCATTTGATGCCCAAGTCACTCCCACATTCTGGCATAGATCGGTGATAAGAGAGGGGTGGAGGAGTCCACTAGGAGAGTTGTCTTTTGCATAATCTAACATCGAGCTCTGAAGCAATTGAACTAAGTCAATTGTCTTTCCCGTCATGATGCAAAAAGTCAGGATTGCCCTCTCTTTGATGACGGTGGTAGTATAGTCAGTAGGCTTAATCCTAGCCGAAAGGAATGAATACCAATCTTTGGCAACATCTGTCAGATCTGATTTGGCTAGGCTTAAATGCACATCTTCTCTCATTCGCCACTCCGCTCCTTCAATGCATATAGTCTGAAGGATATTATTATAATCAACGTCCTTGATCAGATATTCTTCGTATTCATCATGCATGACTGGAGGGATACTATACATCATGTTGATGGTATGAGCATCAAAAGCTACCATCTTTCATCTCACCAAAACATTCAAATGATCATGTTTAACCTTAAGATTAGCATAAAATTCTCGTACCAAAGAAATAACTGCATCATGTGGTTGCTTGCCAAAATCCTCCCAATGCCTAGCGGTAAGCATTAATCCGATCTCGGTTCGGGGGAAGCTCAGGTCAAATCCCCTCTCTTTCACAATGCTCTTGTTCAACATTTTACCATAATTTTCCTCCGCCTTGTTGTCCCAGAACTTGTGTGCATCATAATTCGCAAATGAGGATGCACTATTTGATTTTTTTTTGAGGCATTTTGTCAAACACTTTCAAAGCACCAACTTCCCCTTAAATCCAATTCAATAAACTTGATGATTCTTTCACTCCCCCAGACTTATTAATCACAATAATTACATCTCAACAATATACACACCAATCCAATCAACAATGTCAAGAATGTATTCCACTAAAATTGAATATTAATCTCACTTTTCTTCCATAACCAAAACCACCAATAATTTCGAATTTCAAAGCAAATGTAGTATGGATTTGCTCACCTTGAGTGTTGAAATGTGTCTTGGAAGAACAAAATCGAAGCTCCAATCAATCCTTGGTGTAAAATTTTCGAGCCCCTTTTCAAACCCTAGGTAGTATTGGTGTTGATCTTGTGGAATGAAAATGAATATTGGATGAAATGAGTGAAGGTATGTAAGTGTGGAATGGGAAATGTGTGCTTGGATAGAAGGCAATCATGAGTTTTTGCATCATGACGGGAAAGAAAATTGACTTAGGTCAATTGCTTCAGAGCTCGATGTTAGATTATGCAAAATATAACTCTCCTAGTGGACTCCTCTCCCCTCTCTTATCACTGATCTATGCCAGAATGTGAGAGTGACTTGGGTAGCAAGTGAAGAGTTGTTAAAACCAAAATCTGTCATTGTGGTAATTCAACCACATAGGTCACTGTCAGCTGAACAACGTGATGCACGACGAGCTCAGAGAGAATTCAACATAAGAGCTGCAGAAAGACGTGCCCATGCTCCGGCCCCACAACCCCAACCGCAACCAAGAAATGTGCGAGATCTATTAACCCATTTGGAAGAAGAGATACGCCATCAACGCCAAGACATGGACAAGTTTCGGTTTAGGACCGATACGTTTATGGGCTATATGATGGATTTCACGTCCGTCTTGGCTCAACAATTTCCATCAGCTTCCGCATCTAGTAATCAATTTCCACAACCTCCACAGTGGCCGCCCGCATACTACCCGCCGGAGTTCCACCCACCACCAGAAGGCGCAGATGATGAGGATGGCAATGACCACTGACGGTCGTTGCCCGAGGTATGTGTATTCCTCTGTCTTTCATGATCATTTACATCGAGGACGATGCACATATTTTAGTTTGGGGGAGATGTTATTTATTTTATTTTGTGTGTTCATTTATTTAGTTTTATTTGAGTGTTTTTTTTGGTTTTTTTTGCTTGTGAGTTCGTAGTGTCATAATCATGAAATTTTTTGAAATGACCAATGATGAACAAAATTTGTGTGTTGAGAAGAAAGGTCATGAATTTCATTCATGTTCATCAATAAATTTGAAAAATTTAGAGAACAATCATGAGATTTGGTAAGTTCTTATAAATCGTATAATATGATAAGAAATTAAGCCCACATAAATAACAAAATGATTCAAATTATTTTTTAGAAAATCAAAATTTTTTAAATTTTTATAATATAATTGATATTACGTGAAACGCACGTGCATCATACTAGTATGTTAAAAAGGTCCCATCGTGCAGTAATTGTACGGTAACCCAAGCACGACACTTTCGACCGCCACGTTCGTTGATGTGGATATTTGTCACAAATGTACCACGATGAACGTTTGCCGCGAGTTTTTCAAGGTATGAAACCACATCCATAATCACAAGACAAAAATTCAAACTCCAAACGACGCTCCCCATTTGGAGGCCAATTTACAGTTCAGAAACTCCCGCATACCTTAGGTGAACTCACATATAAGATGCATGAGAAGTATGTGATTCTTACGAAAGATCTAGGGAGAACGGAAAAAACTTATAGAGGAGGAGGAGGAGGGAGGCCATTATTGCTGCAACCCGCAGACCTGTCTCTCCATTAATCTCCACTGCCTGTCGAAGAATGAAAACTGCACAAACTCAATATGTATGCAACAGCCATTCGTGCGAAATATAAAAACCGATGCTTACATTTGAGGAGGCTCTCGGCAAAAAATATGCAACAGTCACGTATCCTTCAAAGCTTTCACCCACATTAAGTGTCCTCAGAGTTCCATCAGTCTTGTCAGAGGTGCAAAAGCAGGGGGATTCTTCATCAATCTTAATTATGAAGAATATCTTGTTCTCTCGAGCTGCGACTGAATTGAACGCACGAATTGACAACAGATCCAGTGTTGGGTTATCGGTTTTCTCGTGTCCAAAACGCAGCGGAAGTTTTAAAATTTTATTTTGACTTCCAAAATTTTTTTTGGACACTCGTATAGTTTAAATTAAATGAATATAATAGGATGTTTAGTAATATACCTTTAGTGAAATTTTTCATTCGGCACCAACTACTCCAGTATTAGCGGATGTAGCTTTTGTTGTAATTCTCTACGTACGCTTTTCGAATCTCTTTCTTTAATCTTCGAATCAGCTCCACGACCGGATTGGATTACTTGTTCCTCTTTTAACTTGCACTAGAAAATCAGAAGAAGTTTTTTCGTTGGAGAAGAAAAATTCGAGAGACGGCTCAATTCTTTTTTTGTCTTGAGGATGGCCGAATTATTGGAGAGGAGTGGATTATGATTTTCGAAAATCTTGCTTTCTTGAAGGCTAGGGTTATCGCTCCATTACCTTAAAACAAAAGCCATAACCTAATTTACATAATTCATGACTAGTCCGACTAGTTTAATTAATTATATCAAAGTCTATTAAAAACTTTAAATATTTAGTATCTTGGACTTGTACTCCTACAAGCCCATTAAACATACTTCCCACTATATTTAATTTACTATTTAATAAACCCAACTTTTGAGTATAATAATTTAAATTCTCAAAATTTATTTCGTTAGGAGTTGAATTTATGAACACACGAATTGACAACAAATCCATGCACACTATTGTTTCGTTAGATCACATAGGATATCCACACTCGTAAGTGAGCTGTGAATTCTCGACTACCATGCACTTGCTCCTACATGTGTCGCAATTGCACCCAACCCCGCCACCTTGTGACCGTCGCGGAGTCGGTAAACGAGTCAAAGCACAATCCTAGTATGCAGAGCCTCAGTGTTGTCCTGGGTTATAAGGACTAATCATGTACAATCACAACCACAGACTTCGCTTCTCGATGAATGATAACAACTTGAAAAGTCCGAGGGAGAGATGTTCGGTACAATCATCGTATGATTATCCATCTGCATGATTGGACATCTCTACGCCCTTACCATGAAACACGGTACACAACATCAATATGCTAGTTCCAAGCTCAAGCGACCTTTATCCTTGTTTTGAGGCTGCTGAATCGACTATGAATGAATTCAGAATATATAGTGTATACAAATGAGTTTCAAAATCGAATTATGATTTATTTATATTAAAGTATAATCAAGGACTTTATCTATGCTGATTGCATGGGTACAGAGATAAAGTGAAATGAAACCATAAAAAGTTAAATTATATTAAAATAAAAGTTGTTTATTACACTTGAGTCAGTAAATTCCCTAGTCAACCGTTGACTTGCAGGACATCTACTCTAACGTCTAGTCCAAGCACACCACTAGCCCTCAGTTTCCACCTCAGGGTCTCAAATTTTCATACCTCCAGAAAAGGTTTAGAATCATCCGCAGCATAGAGAGCTGGATAATCTACCCATACCAGAGCCAAACAACCTTCTAATTCAATCAAGAAACTACATTCATTGGGAAGGTTGATTGTTGAAAACTTATCATTCAGGTCAACATAAAGGATTCGAATGGGAGGGACAACAGGGATCTGGCTCAGACCAATCAAACCAATACATCTTTCGAGCTACACGTACCTAGTAAGGACGCATGGGACAGGCAGGATTTGGATCTGGCCGTTCTACGTCCTCGGAAATCAATTTCCATTCATTAGAATCAGAAGCATATATTTCACATTTGCACGTTCCATCTTCAATCGTGTCCAAGAAAAACCGAAATACTTTGTAGTTGGTGTTGTCAGGGTCGAAAACAACCCCTGCTGATGGAGGTATCAAGGATGGACTCCCTTTGGGAACTAGTAGCAGCTCCTGTGTAATAGGATTAAAAATGCATATCTCTACCTCGTCAAAATCAACTTCATCCACATAGCACATCAGGCCATTCAAGTGACAGACCTTGTCAGGTGAACTTATCGTATCAAAACCGAGAAGCGGGATGGTTCTATTTATTTTTCAATCTCCCTCCATCAAAAACAGATGAGTACCAATATTAGATCCTTTGGGATAAGGACATGATATAGTTTGGGTTTTTTGGGAATGACTGAGTTTCAACTTGACAAAATTTGGTTCAGACATCATGCTTAACCAACTTTTTGCTACAGTTTTGCACGCCACCACATCTTTAAGATGAAGTCTTGAGATTATGTTAATTAGGATTTCCTCAAGGTATCCAATTTCAGCTGGATTATCATATCGTACGCGGACGCTTCCAGTATCTGACGTGATTAAAGTGGCTCTAGCTTCCAGTCTCAGGAGATCTACAACTAATCGTGTGAATAATCCTGTTCGATTCAATTCGCTCGACTAGTTTTCCTGCACTGAGTAGAGAACAAAAATGTAACCTAAAAACCGATCTCCTATTTTTCCATTCAGCATTAAATACACTATATGATCTATGTTTTGAAAAAACCGCTAATTCTAGCCAGCGAAAAAAAAGAAAGCATTTACCAAATATAATTCCTAGATTACAGAACTTGTATGTAAAGGATGTTAAAGTTTCAAATGAAACCAAAGGCAATCAAGTTTAGATCATCTGTTAGCGTATGTTGTGAGAAACAAGGATTTTTTCCACCCTGCAAATTCATGCATCACTTAGTTGAGCAGAAAATAGCACTATTTTACATTCAACTTAATATTATAAGACCCAGATTCACAAGAAGCACCCACAAAACTATCGTGCGGATATAAAGCAGCTATCGTGCATAGAAGACAGCCAATTTGCCACCGCATATAGCAGCCAGTTGCCATTTACGAACTTTGGTACACCAGTAACCCAAACCAAACCAAGATAACCACCCTAGTGATTCGTCATTTGATAAATTATAAAAGGAATACGGTTGAAAACTACAACTAAGCCAAATGTAGCTTCAACAGATGGCCACGATAAATATTATCAAATGAACCATAACTATCACCAATTGACCAATGCTCTGTTATACAAAATCATAGCTTATAATGATTGCTTAGCAAGTTAATAAGTTCAAAGAAAAGTAGGGAAATAAGCCGAATGTAATGAGGAAAAATCAGATCAGAAAAGGAAACATGAAGAAAATCCTTATATGTTACCTTACCTGCCACCATTAATCCTCAGAGTAATTCATGGGAGTATGGAAAACGGTACTAGGAAATCATAACATGATGTCATGCTCAGGAGGCATTGCCGGAAGACTAAGAATACATGGATCTCAAATAATCAAAAAGAGTAAAAAAAAAATAGCCGTTAATGTATTCTTTTACTGGTTACTGAGGTTCATGGAGAAGCCAGATTAAGATGATAACAAAAATTGATACATGATGAACCATTAGTATATCGACAGCAAAATGATATTACCCGAATCAGTTCACGCCTCCAGATCTAGCTTTTCCCCTGAAGCTTCCAATGGTGGGATATGAGTCCAAACTGTGCGTCGTCAAGGCTCCCACTTCTAACTTTCCACTGCTAAGCACCCTTCTCTTGAAGTCAAAACTTTTTATGCAACTGCAGTTACCTAAATAAGATACACTATCATTTAGCATCCTTTTCACAAAAACAGAAAAACAAGAAATTCTAAAAACATAGAATTAATGAATACTATGTATTAGAATTAATCAAGATTTTAGAAGGAGAAGAAAGTACCTACTCTAGTACCGAAAAGTTCACATACATCTCAACTAACCGAAGAGTTCAATCAAAATCTCTCAATTAACTTCAGAAACTCTGCTGCTCTTCCGATTAAGAGTACCAATGTGATTGAATAGAAATGCAAGGGATCACAAAAACAGTTCGATTTGCCAAGTCCGATAAAAATAACAAAGGAAAAAGGAGTATTAACATATAGTAATGTTAAAAAAGGTTGGGGCCATTTAAAAAAATTATTACGGCGTAGATACAGGTCAAATGAATAATCACCTATTTTATATGTCGAGCACATCAAACATGACAATGAAAGAATGATCTTCGCCAAGAACACATGAAATTATCCAAAGTAGAAAAAAACTTTGTAGTCTAGGTGATGGAGAGAATGTGATTAAACCCAAGGACAAGGTATAATAAAAGCACAAAACTCGTGACTTCTACAAAAACTTGTATATTCCTACTTGACAATTGTCCTCGTCCATGTGTGCATGCCTTATATTTGGTAGAGCCGAACGTTTGTCTTCCTCCTTGCATACACATCTTACATTTGGAACAGTTGAGTCAAACCTTTGCCTTCGCCCTCGTGTGCGCCTTACATTTGGTTGAATCAGACATTTGTCTTCACGGGCATGCATGCCTTACATTTGGTCGAGTCAAGTGTACGAGAAACTTTTCTCTATCCCTTGCAACTACTACTAAACGAAATGTTCACGGGACAAAATCTGTGTTTCATAAATGGCAATGAATAATAGAACGTGGATACCATTTGCAAGCATTCATTTACAAAAAATAAAATAAAATTACAAAGTAGATTTGGTCATTTAAACGAAATATTTCACTAATAAATGGCGAATGTGATTGTTTTACTCGATTACAAATTCACCCAAAAACTATGGATACCGACAAAAATTCTTTAGGAAGTTGTTAAAGCAATTAAAGATGTCAATAAGCTTTTAAATTTTCATAGCTCATGGACAAAGCACCACATTGAGATGTTTTTAGTTGCATATTTACCTTTTAAAATAAACAAAAAACAGATTTGTTCCCCACCATACACATGGATCTGGCTTGTACCGACTAAATTTTGGAAGCTAAAACATTCTCAAATTGGATTTATTCACTGTCCATGCAACAAAATCCTGAGTTTTGTATGCTGCAAGGGACAATCAAGCATTAAGAGCGTAGACAATCATGTTGTGCTTAAGCGAAATCTAGAGTGGATCATGCAATGACGACATTGAAATGTACTTAAGATACTTCATTGGTTGGAGGTTTAAGCATATCATTGGAGTTAAAATGGAAGCAGTAATCAAATTAGCTTCTCAGGATGGGATTGTTGATTTCCAATCATCTTTTCAAGGGGATCCTATCCATTTCATAGCTAAACTCGGATTCCTTCACTCACCAGTGGCTCACACCATGTTGAGATAGGTAATGTGGGGCTGTTGGATTAACCGTAAGGATTTTTCTTTTGGACCTAGTGTTCATGTACATATCTAATTTCAAAAAAGACCTTCCAAACGACTTATCAATTTGCACAAATAATTTCAATCATTGTGTACTGGCCTCCAATCAAATTGATTGAAATTTTGAACTGAGAAAGATCATTTACACATAGAGTCGAATAGGCTTATTATCGAACCACGCTCATACCGCCACCAAGAGAAGCAACTATACCAATGTATTAGTTGCTGCTTCCATTGCATATCTTACCTCGGCCGCTCGTGATGCCAACATTGTCAACTTCTGTGGGTACAGGTATTTCCCCTTGCTCTTAATCTTCTCTAATTAATTCTAATCCCTCTAATAATATCTCTCTTGGTCCTTCATGAACGACCTTTTCCAACAATCTTTCCTCTTCTTTATCTATCTCCAGCTCAAAATTCAAATCTTTCTTCACCTACTCAATCTCTTGTAGCACCTCACTCAGGCAATAAACCAGACGTTCTTTCTCATTACATGATCACCTAATCAAAAAATAACATCTTCAAGCCTAAACACATATATCAAACCAGCATTATTCATCCCCTTCTAGAATCTCTTGAACCCACCTGTGTTTCAAAAGCAATGAAATAGTTGAATGGAGACCAGCCATTTCTGATGAAATTACAGCACTTCTTCGAAATGGAACATGTGTAGTGGGTCATCTCTCAGTATAAAGCATGTCTAGTGTCAAAGGGGTTTCATCAAAGACCCAGTATTGACTTTCATGAAAATTTCAACCAGGATTGCAAGACGGACAACAATTTGCATTCCATCTCTTGCTTTGTCAAATAGTCGGCCAGGCCGACAATTGGATGACAACAGTTACACTCTAAGAAGAAATTTATATGCAACAACCATCGTGATTTGTTAATCAATCTAAGCCAATTTTTTATGTAAACTGAGAAAAGTAATCTGTCATAAACAAGCTCTTATGGATTGGTCAATTCGCAAAGTGACACATCCTTATTCATTCATTACAAACCAAGTGTTATCCTTTGTTTTTTGGTTTATATTGATGACTTAATAATTACTGGTAACAAGAATGATTTTCTCAATCATTCTCTTCATGCTCTTGCTACTCGTTTCTCCATTAAAGATCTTGGACATCTTCATTATTTTCTTGGTATATAGTGTTGGATCTGTTTTCTACACGCCCAAACGCAGCGGAAGATTTAAAATTTTTATTTTATTTTGAAAAACAAAATAATATTGCTTTAGGCGCTCGTATGATTTAACAAAACATTCATAGGATCTTAGAAATTTATACCTTTGGTGATTAAATCACGTGGCTCCAACTATTCCGGGGTTAGCGGAGATAGCTCTTGATGAATCCCTACGAACTTTCTTCAAAAAATCCTCCTATCAAGTCCACGACTAGATAGTGTGTTCCTCTTCCAATTTGCACTAGAAAAATATGGAAGATATTTTGCGTCGGAGAGAAAATAATTGAGAGACGGCACAATAATTTTTTTTTTTTCAAAAGTTGGCCGATTTCTTCTTTGATGAGTGGAGGGGCTCACGTATCCTTTTGTTGTGGTGGCTAGGTTTAGTGTTTTTCAAGTATTATTTATAATAACATAATTACATAATTAACATTAATGGGCTTGATTTAATTAATTGGGCTAGTACAACTAGTTTAATTAATTTAATCAAAGCCCATTAAAACTTTAATTATTTATTATGTTGGACTTGTACTCCTACAAGCCCATATTATCCACCATATTTAATTTATTAATTAATAAACTCAACTTTTGAGCTTAATAAATTAAATACATTACAAATTCAACATTTGAATTTATTATTTAAATTATAAATTCAACTCCTTGAATTTTTATCACCTCCAACATTTAATATTTAATAAACCCAACAATTGAGTTTAATAAATTAAATTCTCAAATTTTATAAATTCAACTCCTTGAATTTATTTTCTCAAAATTTAATTATCATAAATTCAACTCCTTGAATTTACTATATAATATAAATTCAACTTCTTGAATTTATTCTCTCAAAATTCAATTATCATAAATTCAACTCCTTGAATTTACTATATAATATAAATTCAACTTCTTGAATTTATTCTCTCAACGGGAACAAACGATCCAGTGCTTGTGTGACCCTCAATGGTTCAGGGATACAGCTAGCCGTGGGTTCACAACTATTTGTGATTCAGGACATAATCCTTTATTCGGGC
This sequence comes from Primulina tabacum, assembly GCF_025594145.1. Classification (NCBI taxonomy): domain Eukaryota; kingdom Viridiplantae; phylum Streptophyta; class Magnoliopsida; order Lamiales; family Gesneriaceae; genus Primulina; species Primulina tabacum. Next base: position 6,543,048 of record NC_134555.1, on the reverse strand, counting down.
TTACCCTAGTTAGCCTCATTCTTTTCATCAACACTTTGATCAAGAATATCAGAACTCATTTCTGATTGCACCCATCGGATCATGGTAAGAGCGTCTAGTAGCATCGCCCCATGATCCCCTAGGTATCACTGATAGTGCCTGCAAGAACCAGTCGATTATGATTAACGTACAGTATGGTCCCTTCATCTCAAATATCCCGATCGAATCTGCAACCATTGGTTCATCGAGGGTTGCATATTAATTCGATAACTATGTGATAACTGTAATAGTGGCATCGCGTGTACTATTGGAGAACTCCTTCTCCAATGTACATCTCATACTCTGGCCAGAGATTCCATGCACTATTATTACGTTAGATCACATAGTATATCCACACCCGTAGGTGAGCGGTGAATCCCCGACTACAATGCACTGGCTCCTATATGTGTCGCAACTGTACCCAACCTCGCCACCTGATGACTCTCCTGGAGCCGGTAAACGAGTCAAAGCACAGCCCTAGCATATAGAGCATCAGCGTTGTCCCGGGTCGTAAGGACTAATGGTGTACAATCATAACCACGGACTTATCCTCTCGATGAATGATAACCACTTGGAAAGTCCGAGGGAGGGTTGTTCGGTATAATCATCATATGACTACCCATCTGCATGTTTGGACATCTCTATGTCCTTACCAAGAAACGCAGTACACAACATCACAGATGCTAGTCTCGAGCTCAAGCGACCTTTATCCATGTTTTAGGCGGCTGAATCGACTAGGAACGAATTTAGATAATACAGTGTTTACAAATGAGTTTCAACATCGAATTACGATTCATTTGTATTAAAGTATAATCAAGGTCTTTATCTATGTTGTTCACATGAGTATACAGATAAAGAAATAACAAACCATGAAACATTAAATTATATTAAAATAAAGATTGTTTATTACAATTGAGTCAATAAATTCCCTAGCCAACAGTTGATTTACAGGACATCTACTCTAACATATAGGTCCTTCCTACAACCAGTGAGCTGTTCTTGACTCATATCCATGATCCGCTGGCAAAGTCAAATATGACTCATGCAAAAGTATTTGGAGAGAGAGACGATTTGACGTGCATTTCTTGCAGTAAATTTTTAATCAATACAACTTCAGTAGCACGAGTCAAGAGAGCAGTATTCGGCTTCAGTTGAGGAACATGAAACTGTTTTCTGCTTTTTCAAGCATCAAGAGATTGCAATCCCTCCTAGATCAATAGGAAGTGGAACTCTATATAATTGTAACCTGTGAACTACACTTCATTACGTTCAGTAAAGAAAAATATTCAGCTCACATTTGTTCACAGTACCTACATTCCTTGACACAAGTTAATTATAACACACACACAAAAGGTGACTTCAATCCGCTGTTGGTACTAGAAGATAAATGGATTTTGCAAGCAGCTGAAATCAAATAAAGTACCCGTTTTATCAATTAACTGCTCTATTTTCCGGTTAAAACATAAAGGATTTTACAAAAAATTGAAAGTAGACAGATAATTACCTGCATTCCCATTCCTCCATTGAAGAAAACTCATCTTTTTTGCAATTGCATCCATCCTGTTGCGCAGCAGCGCAGGTAAGCAATGGAGAAGACGGTATCAAGCAATGTTGGCTAATACACACGAGGATCTCCGGATTCCAGCATCTTGTTGTGCTTAGAAGATTCCGTACAAGATTCATCTCAGCTGAGGTCCTTTCCTTTTTACTTCTTTAGCCTAAGATTCCAGTCGTTATTGTCATTTGGGACATGGAATATAATTTATTATGATACTTGACATTGTTAGATATATCGAATATATTCTTAAAGATATATAGTCTAAAGACAAATAGTTACACAAAGGTTTTCGGTTGATATACCATATTTAGGAAAACTGAACTAAGAAAAATAGGCATTTAAATTTTGGAATAAAAATGAATATAAGGTTCATCTATGAAACTTTTACAAAACATAAAAGGAACTAACAAAGATATACCAAAGAATTAAACAACAGAGGATTTTAGCGAGGTCCACCTCAGAAACATAAACTCATAAAAATCACACATAAACGCCTTAAACGTCATCTCTCAGCTAAACGGGCTGAAGGACTACAACATGAATTTATTATTTCCTGGTTACACTCGAACCTTGTGTTTATCATTTTATGGTTCATCTCTTACCTTATGTTTTAAAGAAAAACCCTTATATTACATCAAATTCCAAAACTCAAATAAATCTTTTATTATCTCAATTTTATTCCAAATTATAAATAAATATAGATCATGTCATAGTAAAGTAATAATTTAGCACGAATATTTTAGCATGTCATTCAGGCTAATCTTTATGGAATAAAAATTATAAACAGTAAATAAAAATTGAAAATAAATGATAAAGTAAACTTACAAAGTTGTATTCAGAACTTGAAGCTTTTATTAGAATCTTAAGAAAGGTTGTTTACAGAAAGAGAATAGAGGAGAGAAAACTTGACTGTGTCCTTCTAAGAACACAAAACAACCTATATATAGAAGGAAGAGCAGAACATGAAACCCCGAATTCCAACTAAAAATATAAATAATACAATGTTTTATAAAAGCAAATAATAACATGGTTATAAAAGTCAAAAGTTCCTAGTGATATTTCACTAACTTTGTCATTATTAAATATGAATATTTTAATCATTTTTAATATTATGTTTTATTGAATTTTTTATTCAAATATTTACTATCAGAGAAATTGGGAATATTTTCCTCTGGATCTTGAGTATCCTGCACTTACATTAAATGGACGAATTGGTTTTCGCTTGATTTAGAAGCCATAGATTATCTGATTTGGAGTCTGAACATCCAATATTCTTGAACATCCAATATTATTATAAAGATCTTTCTTCATTTCTTCAATATAAACTTCGATCATTTTCTGTTTGGAATAGATATTAAAATATTTCTGAGTAAAAATCTTAAATGGACTCATTGAATCTTGTTCTTATTGTTTATTAAAATCTTTCTGATATAAAGAAATTCTTACTTCCATATGTTAAAGAGTTTCGAAGCCATAGGGTTTTTCTGTGTTAGGGTCATCCTTTAATAATTTGTCCCAAAATTTTGTGAAACTAACATTCCATAAGCAGAGCATGCCTTCATCAATATAATCAAATTCAGGTTGTCATCTCCATAACCATGGAATACCGAATTCCATAAAGAATAGACACAAAGTATTGACATCAATTCAATGTGCTGGAAATGATTTTTTAATACTTGAAGAAATATTTAACCAAGTATTCATTGATTTTATGAAAACCTCTAGCAAATTTTTTGCTGATGGACCAAAAATTTTCTGCCATGTTAAAAACCAATTAGGAGCTAGGTAATGTAAAACATATTCACATATTTTTAAAAATCATGTATGTTTTTGTTTTTCGTTTTCATAAAATAGAGTTTTATTAAAACTCTCAATATAATCCCAAAAATTAAATTTAAAATTCATTTAATGATTTTGGAAATAAAACTTTTTTTCTCCTAATGGAGATATACCACATTCTTCAATAGATATAATTTTTTTATAATAAACTTTGAGAAGTTATAACTTCTTATCTGTTGAGTATCACTGTAAAAGTAAGTTATTTCAACACTTTGGTTGATAATAGAAGATTTTCATAAAATTCTCTTTATTTATAATAACCATATACATATGATATATTGGTTAAATATCTTTTCATGATAGTCCATGAAGTTTTTTTCCATTGGATATTTTTTTATTCTATAAGAAGAATTAAATCTTGATATTTTGTCTCCATATATAGAGCTGAATCACCTTCATCATCTTTAATGATATTAGCATATGATACTTCAGACTGAGAATCTGTATTATTTCTCTGTTTTTGTTTCAACAATTCTTGAAATTCATTGTATAACGAATCATTTTGCTCAGTATTACTGGCAGATTAACTAGAAATATTTTGGGCTATAAACCTCTATTTTTCATACTGAGCAATAATGTTAGGGGGTTTTTTCCTACCACCTCTTCTTCTATAAAAGGAATATTCTCTTCCTCGAGAACTCATATCTGTAAATTAGTGCATTAAGATAAATATTCTCGGGTTAAGAAACCTAGTAGGTGATTATTTTCGTCTTTCTTGTAAATAATGTCAAAATCAAAAGGAGCTAAATGAGCAAGTCATCTTGCAAACATTTGTTTAGAAACATCATGTTTAAAATCTTTCATAAACATAAATTTTTCAGATTTACAATCAGTTTTTATAATAAACTTTTGATTATATAAATCATCTTGAAATTTTAAAATACATCTAACAATAGCTAAAATTTCTTTTGCTACTGTAGAGTACTTTTTCGGGCATTATTCCATTTTCCATAATAAAATCTAATGAGATATTCTTGCTTTCTTTTGGTATCTATTTGTTTTAAAATTCCTCCAAAACCTATATCAGAAGTATCAGTTTCAACAATTTTATCACATTGGGGATTTGCTAGCATAAGACAATGAAGATTTTTAACTTTTTTTTAATGTTTTTAATAGCTTCGGTATGTTTATTTGATCAAAGTAAATGATTTTTCTTCAATCTATCATATAAGATAGCTGAATCCTCAATAAGATTCTTAATATAAGGAGAAATATAATTTAAACTTCCTAAAAATATTTGTAACTGAGTTTTATCAGTTATAAAATCAGGAAATTTTGAACCAAATTCAATACTTCGTTGGATAGGAATAATCTTTCATTTTTCAATCAAATGACCAAGAAATCTAATATTACTTTGAAACAAAATCAATTTAGATTTTGATATAACAAGGTCATTTTGGATAACAATATTTTTAAGCATATCTAAATGTTTAAAATGTGTTTCAATATCATTTGAAAATACTAGAATATCATCAATATAAACCATTATAAAATTACTATAAGAATAAAAAATATTATTCATAATTTGTTCAAATTTTGAAGGGGCATTTTTAAGCCAAATGCATTACTGTCCATTCATAATGTCCTATTGGAACATTAAAAACAGTATTATATCTATCAGATTTTTTTATTTGAATATGCCAAAATCCCGATTTTAAATCAAAATGTGAAAATATAATAGCACTAACAAGTTTATCTAATAAATCTTTTTTATTAGGAATATGATGCCTAATCCATTTTAAAACTTTATTAAGATGTTTATAATTTATTACTAATCGAGGAACTCATTTTTTCTGCTCAAAATTTTTATTAACATAAAAAGCAGTACATGACCAAAGAGATTGAGAATGTGTTATTAAACCTTTTTTCTAATAAAGAATGAATTTCATTTTTACATAATTCTAAATATTCAAAAATTTGACAAGGATGAGCTTTGATAGGAATTTTTTGTTCCTCAAAATTCTCTTCATATGAAAGAAAAATAATATGTTTCTTTTCTATTCCAAAAAGTATTTGGAAGATCATTATATATTTCTAAAAAAAAATTATTATAAATGAATTTAATCTTTTTCTATAATTTAAGATTTTGTAATTTTCATCTATACTTAAAAGTTTTACTTCTTCTTTTAAATAATTAATCTGAAAAATTTTTCTATCAATCTTTTCTTGTAATTCATTTAAGATTCTATGAACATGTTTAGTTATAAACTGAAAAGAAATAGGATTACCTTGATAGGTTCCTATAAAACTTGTTTCATCAACATAAGTTAAATGATAAATTTGATAAATAAAAGGAAGTTCAAGTATAAGTTGGCAGGAAATTTCTTTTGCTAATAAAAAACTGGTTAAAATACAGTTTTTATCTTTGCAAATATATGCTTTTGGTAATTTATAATTTGTCTCTAAAGGTTCTCCTCCAGCGTGAGAAAGAGAATGAGTGTTTGATGAAAATATTTTGTAGGAATTAATCCTTCTTGTATAACATTTAAATCTGCACCACTATCAATCATAGCAATAAAAAATTTCTTATTAGCAATTAGTAGGGTGATATTAGTATACAATTTCTGAGATATAATCATACTTAAAACATATAAATATTTTTTATTTGGATCAGGAAATGATATATCTTGAAGATTATCAAAACTTTCAGAATTATATACTGAATTGTCTTTGTTATTTTCAATAATTGAAATTCGATAATTTAAACTATTATTATTCTGTTGTAAATTTTTTTTTAAGATTCTTAATCTCTTTAATTAAATCTTGAATAGTAACTGGACTTTGGTTACTACATTTTTTTAGTAAAAGATTTTTTACTTCTTTCATAGAATAAGCTTGTTCTTGTTTAACAAGATTATTATTATTACTGGTTGAAATATTATTCTCCATTTGAACTATGATTGTATATTTTAGAATTGGATCCTTAATCATTTTAAGAAATTCTAGAATATTATTATTAGCTAAAATATTGATATTAAGATCATGAAATTGAGACATAAATTTATAAAAATCATCATTATTATCTATATGATTTATACAAAATTTTTCTCTTATGCAATTATCACATTCTTCTTTATCTGAGAGAATTAATTCATTATCTTGAATTTCTTCGGAATCATATGATTCTGAATTATTTTCAGTTTCACTATTATAATCAGAATCTTTATTTGAATCCATTATTATTTTGAATAGTGTTTCTTTGAGATTTTGTCAATATCTAATTTATTAGTTTTTGTTTTAGCCCAACATTGGTTGACATAATGTGTTGGGGATCGATATAGAGTTTAGGGTGGGGGGGTGAATAAACTCTTTCCTTTGATGGTCGTTTTTGCAAAGGGTGCTAGAATCATGTTAGATATTATGGCTATTCTTGTTTGAGAGTAATTCCAGCAGATCACAATAAATAGTGCGGAAACGATCCAATGGAGTACGGTGAAACACAATAAAACAGTAGGCAGTAGACAATGGTTGCTTATGGAAGTTCGAAGATAAAATCTTCTACGTCTCCCCTTCTTCTGTTTCCAGAAGGTATCACTTAAAGACTTTGATTTTTACAGTACAACACTTGTACACACCCACTTCAGCAGGACTTATCATTCGCCTACTGAAACTCTTAGTTTCTCAACACGATAATATGAATACAACAAAGTTCTGGAAAAGACTCTTTTCCAGATTACAAACTCTTCTCAAAGATATAATAACTTGAATATGATTGTAGAGAGAGCAAGAAACAGTCAATACAATATGATCTCAAAAGATCAGATAACTAAAGTGAAGCGTGTGCTGCTTTTCTGTATATTGAGCTTGAAGATGATAAGTAGTTCTGAGTGCTCAAATCGACGTTTGTATATGAAATAACGTAATCGTTGTTTCGATATTGGTGTCCTATAAACGTCGTTGATATTGTGTATTTATAGAAGTCTTGAATCCAATGTCTATAAACAAAACGACTTCTTTGACTTCTGATAGAATCAGCTTTATTACCTAAAAAGATTCCTGCAAAAAGCTTCAGAACAATCAGTCTTGTTTCATACCACATTTGGTAAAACGTATTAAATGACTTTGTTCAGCATTAATGATGCATTTAATACTCATACTTGATAAAGTAACGGTAACATTTAATATAAGATCGTTAGGTTCTGATTCAGTAAAAGTCAAGTTCTGCTTCTGTTTTTCTATGTCGAGAAGTACTCGAAGAGTATTTCTTTGTTAAGGCGATACGAGAACGTCTACTTTTATACTATGTTCTGGTTTTACTAACGTGATCTACTGGTTTTGACTATCATCACCACAATTAAATTAAGTCTATCAATTTCTCCCTTTGCGGTGATACCAAAACCTAGAAGTTAGTATGATGAAGAAAACAGTTAAAAAAAAAACAGATAGCAATAATAACCAAAAATTTGAAAAGTCAATAATCAGTAAAGTAGAATTCAAAAGAGTATTAATCAGAAAGATTAATAATAAGTCCCAATATCTTTGAATAGTGCATCATCATCATCCTGAGGATCTTGGCTTCTGAACGATGATTCTGATTGATGATGTCCTCCTGATCTACCTTCCTCTGTCCTTTCATCTGTCCTCCATTCTACCCGTTCTACTGCTTCCCTCTTTTTGGCATCAATGCGAGTAAGCAGTTCATCCATTCGTTCAGAAAGACTAATAATTCTATCATTCATCATCTCTAAGAATGGGACTTGATTCGAAACACGATCATTTAGGGACTGAAGGGATTGATATTGGGACTCAATCTTGGCATCAATGGATTCCAGCTTCAAATCAGTAGCCTCCACTTTAGTTGAAATTGAGCGTAGAGACGACTCATGATCAGCGACAGTTCGAATAACATCTGATTGACTAAGCATGATGTTAGCATGACTAGACAAAACGTTTTTCCTGAAAAGGCTTGAGTCAACTTCAAGCTTTGCCAATGATTCAGCCGAGTTAAAGATTTGTTTTGAAATGATGTCAAAGAAAAATTTGATGGCACTGACTTCACAAGCATGATCGTAAGATAATCGTTTGACGATTTCTGAAACTCTTTCGATATTCCGTCTCAGAGTGTCAATCTCAGAGTGAAGATCGAAGTGCTTTTCTTCTGGGGATGGAGTTCTTGCGAGTAAGCGTTCCGAGATTTCAGCAAGATGTGCAACATGAGCAATGCGAGATGGTGAATCAGTAGGAAGGACAACAAGAGCAGTAGAAGAAACAAGATCTGTAGGGGCAGTAGAAACAGCAGTAGTCTGTCTAGCAGAAGATCCTTCAGCAGCAGCAGAGGGTTCAGGAAGTGTTCTTTCTTCTGGTTGCTCGGCTTCCATGGCTTCTAGTTTTTCAGCTGCTGGAATTTGATCATTCAGGATGGCTACCATTCCTGCTTGATGTTCTGCAGAGAAAATCTCTAAATTTGGCAATGATTGAGATGGGGCAGCATCCGATTATGCTAAATGGTGTTCTGTTGGGAGAGCTACTAGTTGGAACAAGTCATCAGCCTGAGCGGCTTCTGATGCAGCAGAGACAGTAACAACGATAGATTGAATGACTTCATCCACTGAAGCCAATTCACGAACAGATAGGAGAGAAGAAGACTGAGTAGGCAATTTCGGAGATGCAAGAGTACTAGAGACCTTAGCTTCTTGTGCAGCTATAGTCCTTTCCTCAACTGTCTTAGTCTGAGCAAAGTCTGGAATGAATCCTACTGAATAAGGTACAGGTTCTCCAAATGTCTGTTCTTGAGCAAGAAGTTGCTCATTCATTATTCTCAAACAGTCAGATAGAATGTGGATCACATTCTAATCCTGAGCAGCAGTTGGAATCATATCATCAAAATTAGATTGAAGAGTCTTCAAAACTGATTCCAGCTTTTGTCGTTTCAGCTGCTCAAGAATGAAACCTCGGCATCTCATAGCTTCAATCACATTTTCAGTCTTGGCAAGTTCAAACACCTTCTCTTCATTCTTTACCATTTTACTGAATGCACCTCGTGTTCTGAAGAATGTGAGAGGATGGAAAACTCGAACCTTATGCCAATCATCAAAGAAATTCATCCCTTCATTGTCAGATCTCTCAATCTCTTCCAAATGAAGATCAATACCAGTTAAAACAGATGATTTGGCGCCATAAAACTGTGGTTCTGCAACGAGTTTCCCTTTGCCTTTATCTGAAAATGAGGCAGGTAACACGGGTCGAAAAGCAGAAGACCCTGCAGTTGATTCACGAATAACAACTCCAGACAAGGGTCTGAAGGTCGGAGCAGTAGAAGAGGTGGTAGCAGAAGTGACTGCTGGCTTAGTGACAGGAGCAGAAACTAACAAAGAAGACGTGGCTTCTGGAAACACTCGTCTCAACGGGACAGTGTCTAAATCAGCAATTGCTGATGTTTTCTTAATGCGAAGTACCGTGCGAGCCTTCTTCTTGCTGGGGGTGGCAGGGACAGATACTTGAGTAGGAGCAGCAGACTCCTCAGAAACTATTTTATCAGAATCAGTGGAGATAACCACTCTTTTTCTTTTGAACTTCTTCTGAGGTCCTTGAACCTCAGTCTGAACATCTCCAATCTCCCTTTTTAGAGCAACAAATTCTGCCACAGTGGGCTTTGGCCTCAAGGCGAGCACATTATCAGCATCGGCCATTGTCACATAAGACGAGTCATGTTCAGTAGTGAAAGAAAAACCAGCATCCTTAAGCATTTTGCTGATCTGAACAGCAATCCCAGAACTCTTCCTCAGAACCATATCCTTCAGGATTCTAAACAAGAATGCACTCCAATCCACTTTAAATTCAGAGGTGATGGCCAACATCACTTGAACTTTCTCCTTAGTCAATTTGTCAAAAGTACCAGCTTTGACCAACAGTGCTTCTGCAACAATATCAGCAAACACCTGATATTCCATCTTGAGTAGCTTCTTGAAGCAAGAAGGAGAGAGTTCCTCTCCAGAAGCTGAGAAAGTAACGAAGGCAGCCGACATCTCCTCCTTAGAAGTATCAGAAAAGTCCGAGATACCTGAGCATGGGAGGAAGAAGGTTGATCCCAATGGGGCAGCATCAATTGAAATAGATCCATCTCCTTGGGAATAGACGAATTTTCCTTCGTCAACCTTAGCTTTCCCATAAAATGCCAGGAGAGCAGTCTTGTAGATAACTGCGGGTGCTTCCAGAAACCTTCTGAGACAAGATTTCTCGATGGCTTTGAACATGTTGACCAGATTTTCATCCTTGATTGTCAACACTGAAGCAAAATTAACTTGATAAGCATTGAGTGTGTAAGCTCCAGCCATTTTTTTGCAAGTAGAAATGAGTTCGAAGTAGATTTTGCAATAGAATGTGAATACGAGAGAAAACAGTTGTTAGTATGTGAAAGATCTGAAAGCGTAAAGGTGAAAAGATTGAGAAGAGACGGTTAAAGTCTAGAATGTACAGCCGTCATTGAAACATAAGGACACGTGTCAATATGTTTACGGTTGAATTTGAAAAGTTGAGCAGAGAGTGTCAGATACGCCAAAATTTTGAAAAGTAACTAAAATAGGCAGGCTGTCCAAAGCGGTTACTAAAAAAATCAGAAGAGAGTTTGTTGTCTTATGATAATATCTACTGGAAGTTATGAAGTACTGAAATATTTTCAGCATCTTGATAAAAACCAGTAGACACATTGTTTTATCGAAAAGACAAACCTTCTTCTGCTTCTGATAAAGCATGGAAAAGAAAAAGACAGAAAAAAATAATATTCCCCCTCAATTAATGCAATTAATAAATTCTAAAGATACGATATCTGAAGGAATGATAGATGACTCTTGATATTCGTGCTAGATGTGACCGGTTGAACGTCTCTTTAGCTTCTCAATACTCTATATGTAAGGCCCGAGGTTTTATCATTTTAATCCGAGATTATTTAATTTATGAATTTTGGAATGATGAATTAGATTCCACGGTTTTTGTAATTAATTAGGATTGAAATGGAATTAAAAAGAGTTGGAGGGCCAAATTGCAAATAGTGAAGACTTCAGGATCTAAAGTGCAATTATGGGATTTGAGGACACTTGTCACACCATGCATGAGAGATATATATAAATTGTAAATTCCCTTCATTTCCACCAGAGACAAGACCGAGAATTCAGAGCAAAGTTTCCTCAATTTATTCGTACCATAAGTTGTGATTTTGGCAAATCCGTTTATCCGATTTTCGATCCGGACACAGTACCGTGCTCCTCTCGTTGAGAACTTTACAGATATGTAAGTTTCATTCATTTCAAAAATGATTTGAAATTTATGTATTGGAGGAATTGTGATTTGATTATCATTGTGTGTTCTGGTGATATCAGTAATCGTATATTCGAAGTCAGATCGAAGAACAGATTGTTTATGCAATTGTTATGATTTTTCAGAATTGATATGATTGAGATATACAGATTTGAGATTATGATCTGTTATTGTTGAGATTGTGAGTTATATGGATATCGTTTATGAGTTGTGGTATTATATCTGTGATGTTGGAATTGACGGGGTTATCGAGATTGTACTGTTTTGCCGTCAAAATATCAGTACACTGATATTGATCTGATTGAGTATTGAATTGAGGGGAATATTGATATTGTTCTTCTCGATATTTCATTTCAGATTGTATTGACTGCCTTGAATTCAGAACTTCCAGTTCTTCAGACCGAGACTACAAAAAGAAATGTATAAGTCGATGTTAACCGGGAGATTAACTTGAGTCAGATTGGACTCTAGTTTCCCTAAACCACATACTTTATTTTATTGCAATTGTTTGACATTGATATAATTAATCTATTGATTTATAGAAAGTAGAGAATAGCCGATAGCTATTGAGCGAGAGTCATTGACCGAAGGGCCAGACAATGATAGAGTGGTCATTGGCCCATTGCACATTGTCATAGGATAGTTTTGGCGGATATGCCAAGTCTGTGGCGGATATGCCAAGACACTGGATTATTGACTTATATCGATATTGCTTAGGGGCGGATCGACTCCTATCGCTGAGATTCGATATATGTGTTAATGTCCAGGAACCGGGATCCCTAAATTAGAGATGAGTCGAGTCGGAGATGACGAGTTAGAGAGTTTTATCTATATTCACTAATGTGTCATAAATTATGATTCATGTTCTTAATACATGGTTTATGCTTTTGTATATGATTTTATGCATCGCATGTATACATTGCTTATACTGGGATTTTATTCTCACCGGAGTTATCTGGATGTTGTCGTGTTTGTATGTGTGCATGGCAACAGGTGGGACAGGATCAGGGTCGAGGAGATGATGAGAGATCGTGATTAGAGTGGAGACTACGGACTTTGACGTTGCTGTAGATAGGATTCAGCACTTGACATTTAGTTGTTGAACCTTAGTTTAAGTTCGATGTTTGTTGTACCAGACTTGTATTTTTATACAGATATGTATATTAGATTGAATCACATTACGTTCCGCAATTTAAAAAAAAAATTTAGACCCAGATTAACTAAGCTACGGAATCATCCCTTTCACAAACCATGATCACGCGAAAAGAGGGGATTCCAGCAGAACTTAGTTAGGTTCCTGCTGAAGTACTTTTCAGTACTTCAAGCTGCTGATATCAACAAAATGTAATAGATATGACAATGTAATGCATCTGGTTTTATGAATGAAATATTTTATTTTGTAATATATCTGTTTATCTACTGCTTTTTACTTAATGCAAATAAATAAGTAAATAAACAAATAACAAAAAATAAGCAGAATAAAGGATGAGAAAAACTTAGTCTGGATAATTTAATGCTCGATGACTATCTGTTTTCCTCAAATCTTATCTATAAAAGGAGATGACTTCTGCTTGTAGTAGCATTTGTATTCCAATGGATTGTGAAAGCAGCACTCATGTTCCTCATCATCCATTGACACCTCAACTTTTGCAAGAATTAAAACAAGGTGCAGAGGACTTCATTTTTGCGGAGGTTATGTCCATTTGGACTACCTCTCATGACCTTCAATTAATCAATACCGGAGAATTCCCCTCTTCTGCTAAACAGAGGTCACTTGCAAGGAGGTTCAAGAGGCTTGCTCGAGTTGATCACATATCCGAGCTGGTCAAGGATGATGTGCTGAACCACATGCTTCTGTCAAGAGAATGAGAGTTGCTGGATATAATGGCTAATACCAGCAACTTACGGAATATTAGAAGTCTTGATTTGAACAACTGGTTTAGAATGTGGCAAGATGCTGTAGAAAGAAGTTTGAATCAAGTTGTAAGACGTCGATTCTATTCTTAATAAAATATCAGTAGTTGCCACAAATTGTCTCCTTTTTCTTATAAACAGACTAATATGAATTGAGTAACAGGCAACTGATAATAATCAACAAACTGATATCAACAATATACTCAAGTTAAATCAATTAAACTAAGAACATTGCGAAAATAAGAAAACTTATTCTCAGGCAGAGGCTTTGTAAAGATGTATGCTGCTTGTTGATCAGCAGAAACGTATTCCAGACAAATGTCCTTCTTCTGCACATGATCTCTAATGAAATGGTGTCTGATATCTATGTGCTTTGTTCTTGAATGAAGTACTGGATTTTGCGTGATTACTATAGCACTAGTATTGTCACAGAAGATGGGTGATTCAGAAGCTTGAACTCCGTAGTCTTTAAGTTGTTGTTGTATCCAAAGAATTTGAGAGCAGCAACTTCCAGCAGCAAGGTACTCAGCTTCTGCAGTAGACGTAGCTATGGAAGTCTGCTTTTTACTAAACCAGGAGATTAGCCTATCACCAAGAAATTGACACAAAACCACTTGTGCTTTTTCTGTCTAATTTGCAACCTGTATAATCAGCATCTGAATATCCAATAAGATTGAAAGATGAATCATTAGGATACCATAAGCTGACATTTTGAGTGCCCTTCAAATATTTCAGATGCGCTTAGCAGCAATGTAATGTGACTGCTTAGGGTTAGATTGAAATGTTGCACAAATACAGACAGCAAACATAATATCAGGTCTACTGGCAGTAAGATATAACAGTGAACCAATAAGACCACGATACTGGGTTACCTCTACTGAAATTCCACTTTCATCCTTGTCAAGTTTAGTAGATGAGCTCATAGGAGTAGAAGCAGCAGAGCATGTTTCCATGCCAAACTTTTTTAGTAGTTCCTTAGTATACTTAGCTTGATTTAAGAAGATTCAAGTATCAAGTTGCTTGATCTGTAATCCTAGGAAGAATGTTAATTCTCCCATCATGCTCATTTCAAATTGTTCCTGTATCAATTTGGAAATCTTTGCACATAATTTGGGGTTAGTTGACCCAAAGATAATGTCATCAACATAAATTTGTACTAACAAAATGTGCTTATTCTTAACTAAAGTGAACAGAGATTTATCTACTGTACCGATAGTAAAATCATGATTAACAAGAAATTGTGAAAGTGTGTCATACCAAGCTCGAGGCGTCTGTTTTAAACCATACAGGGCTTTGTGTAATTTAAATACATGATTTGGTAAGAAATGATCCATAAGACCTGGAAGTTGTTCAACGTAGACCTCTTCTTGCAGTAGACCATTTAGGAAGGCGCTTTTCACATCCATCTGATAAACTTTGATATTTTTGAAAGCAGCAAAGGCTAAAAATATTCTGATTGCTTCAAGCCTTGCTACTGCTGCATAGGTTTCATCATAATTTATTCCTTCTTCTTGTCTGAAACCTTGAGCTACCAGTCTTGCTTTATTTCTGATCACAGTGCCTTCTTCATTAAGTTTGTTTCTAAATACCCACAGTGTTCCAATGACAGCTTGATTAGATGGTCTATGTATAAGAAACCAAACTTCATTTCTTTTAAATTGATTCAGCTCTTCTTGCATAGCTTCGATCCAACTGGGATCCAGAAGAGCTTCTTCAATTTTCTTTGGTTCATCCCGAGAGATAAAGGCAGCATGCATAAATTCATTAATCATTTGCCTTCTGGTTCTTAATGGAGCTGCACGATTACCAATAACCAAAGATGGATGATGAGATTTCTTCCAGACAAAAGGGTTTAAAGAAATTTCTTCCTGGTTTGATAGATTGGAATCAGGCTCAGCTAAAGCAGTAGCAGGTTCTGGAATGTTCACTTCTGGTTCTGGTATATCCTATGTCTGAGCAATTGGTTCTATCAGACGAATGTCTGATTCTGGATTTTGAGCATCTTTAACACTAGGTTTTGCATCATCTTCACTATCCAATTCCAGATGAATCATGTCTAACCTCTTACTTAAATTTGACACATTAGAAATTCCAGGAGCGATGCTATCTTCATCAAAGACAACATGAATAGATTCTTCAACATTAAGAGTTCTATTATTGAAAATTCTAAAAGCTTTGCTTACTGTTGAATAACCAAGAAATAGTCCAGCATCTGATTTTGAATCAAATGCAGACAAATAATTTTTACCGTTATTGTGAACAAAACATCTGCAACCAAATACATGAAAATAAGATACGTTAGGCTTACTCCCTTTCCATATCTCATACGGAGTCTGATTGAGCCTTTTGTTGATCATTGTTCTGTTCTGTGTGTAGCATGCTGTGTTGATTGCTTCTGCCCAGAAGCGCTGAGAGATGTCTACATCTGCTAGCATTGTTCTATCAGCTTCTTTAAGAGTTCTGTTTCTCCTCTCAGCTACTCCATTCTGTTGAGACGTTCTAGCAGCTGAATTTTCATGATGAATGCCCTGTTCATCCAAGTATAACTCAAGAATCTTGTTGGTAAACTCAGTTCCCCGATCACTTCTGATTTTAATGACATAAATAGATTTTTCATTTTGAATTCTTTACAGAAGCTTGATCAGTATACTACTTGTTTCATCTTTTCCAGCAAGAAATATTACCCAAGTAAATCTAGAAAAGTCATCAACAACAACAAGTGTATATTTCATTCCCCCTAAGCTCATGATAGGGATTGGACCAAACAGGTCCATATGCAATAATTCCAAACACCTTGAAGTTGATTTACTACCTTTATTCTTGAAGCTAGATTTGACTTGCTTACCAAGTTGACATGCAGAACAGACATGATTCTTAACAAAGTTTATATCAGGCAAACCATCAACTATGTTCTGCTTCTTGAGATTATTGATTGACTTGTAATTCAAATGATTCAATCTCTTTTGTAATTCAAATGATTCAATCTCTTATACCATAGCCAATGCTTATCACTAAGAGAGGCAACTAAACACGTAGGAACATTAATATGATTTATATTCCATGAAACTTTGTATGTGTTGCCTTCTCTTTTTCCAGTTAATACAGTAGACTCATCAGCATTTTTAAATGTAATGCCCGAGATTTTATTCTGATAATCTGTAATTATTGATTTATGATTTGATATGATTATAAAGGATCGCTCCACGACTTGATTTGAGGTTGCTTGTGAACTTGGATGTGCGAGGGCAGTACCTTTCGCGCACATGCACGACATAATGTGCGCACATGCGCGAAATGGACAGAAGATCTCGCGCATATGCGCGGAGGGTGTGCGCCATATGCGCGAGCTGTGCGAGAAGCCAAGGGCCAATTCCAGAGAACCTCGCGCATGCCGAGAAGATCATTGCCGAGACCAGTAGGTCTCGCGCATATGCGCCGGTTGAGGTCGCGCATATGCGCGAGACTTGTTGAGCAAAGATTAAGCCATTTGCCCTTAACATGCAAGATGTATATATATATAACTCATTTCATTCCTTCAGCTGGCAAAGAAAACGAGGAAGGCTTCAGATAAAGTTACGAAAAATCCTTACGCCTTTTCTTTTAGAAATTTGAAGTTTGTGAAAGATCCGTCCGTTAGATTTTGAATCCGACTTCGGTACTGTGTTCCTATCGACGCAGGCTACAACTGGACGTAAGTTTTCTTATGTTCTGTTATGATTTGAAATTATGCTATTGAGGAAATCAGATATGATTCATATATGGTGTTTCTAATATATTAGACATCGTATAATCGAAACCGGATTGAAGAACGGATACCGCATGAAATTGTTATGAATTTTCAGAGTTTATTTGACTATGATTAGACCGATTTGATATCAAATTTGTATTGTTATTGATTATGAGATGATGGGATTGATATCTGATTGAGACTGTATTGCTGTGTATATTGAGATTGTGCGGTTATGCTGTTGAAACAGAATCTGATTGAGTTCTGATTATATCCAATATTGATTGAATGGTGTATTGACATTATACTCCTTGATATTGTCATTTCCAGATTGAGTATTGACAGGCATTGAATCCAAGACTTCGATAGAGTTAGATTTACAGGAAGAAAGGTATAAATCAATGTTGATCCGGGATGGCACAACTCGAGTTTGATTCAACTTGAGTTTCCCAAAATCACATACCGAATGATTATTGCATTGATATTTGCAATTCTTGAGATTAGTATGCTTAGTCTATTGATTTATAGCAGAGCATGTATTGAGTTGTGGGCTGATGTGCCTAGTCATTGGCTGATGTGTCAAGTCTTCGGCTGATTCGCCAAGACACTGGATGTTTGATTTATATCGATGTCGCTTAGGAGTTGATTCATTCCTATCACTGAAATTCGATATACGATACAATGTCCAGAACCGGGATCTCTAGATTAGAGATGAGTCGAGTCTTAGATGACGAGTCCAGAGTTTTATTTACAGCTTTATATCGATACATGTCTTCTGATTTGATACATGATAGGGATATGTGCTTCATGCTTTTATATATGCTTTTATATGACTGCATGTTTACATTGTTTATACTGGGATGTATTTCTCACCGGAGTTATCCGGATGTTGTCTTGTTTGTATGTGTGCATGACAACAGGTAGGACAGAATCAGGGTCACGAAGAGAATGAGAGATTCAAGATTAGCGTGGAGATCCGGACTTAGAATAGATTGATTTTCAGTACTTGATGTAGTGGCTGAACTCTAGTTGTGATAAACATATGTTGTACATGATTTATACTTTATGTTGATATTTATATCAGATTGATTACTTTACGTTTCCGCATTTGTATTTTTTAAAAAAATTTAGACCCAGATTAATTAAATGATCCTAATAATGATTAAGAAAATGGATTAGGTTCGGGTCCCCACATTAACTGTGCATGTGTGCTTCTGAAAAGCCACAGAGTAACCATTATCACACAGTTGGCTAATGCTAATCAAATTGTAACAAAGATTTTCAACTAATAGTACATCATTGATAGTGATGTTACCATGGATAATCTTACATTTACCCATGATTTTACCTTTTGAGTTATCCCCAAATGTCCAGTACAACTCATTACTTCTGATAGTAGATTTTTCTGTCCAGTCATATGTCTGGAACATCCACTGTCCAGATACCATGTGGAGCTGCTGATTTTGGCTTTCCTCTCATGTTCTTGCAAACATAAATTTTAGTATCTGGTACCCAATCTATTTGGGTCCAATCCTTATCAATCCTTTAGGAACCCACATTTGTATAATTCTAGGTGACCTTGTACTTCGGGTATCCAAAACGGTGTGTGCAACAGAAGGTCTACTATTTCTAACAGAATGCATCTCAGAATGTTGTTCTTCCCTTCTGTTTTTGTTGTCTGATCTGTATCTCTTCTGAACAGGTCTAGAATTATAGTGCTGATAGTTTTTAACCTTCATAGAGGGTTGTCCTCCTGAGTTGAATCCTCTGCTGGATCCAGAACTCTGGTGAACTCTTCCCTTAGGTTCAACATAACCCAGACCATAATGCTTCCTTCTGTTCGTCTGATCTACAGTCTTTTCAACTCGAACAGTTGGTACTTCAGGTTCATATACCACACTGGATTTGACAAAGTGAATGAATTTCCCTTTGCCTTTATCCAGCTCTGGCTTAGTACTTGTTTCAGAAGTGCTTTCATTATTGCTGAATCTGAGACCACTCCTGTCACCGGATTTCTTCTGCAATTCTTGCATCTTCTCTAAGGAAACAGAAGACTTGTTCCATGCATTTACCTAAACAGATAGCTTATGGTTTTCAGACCTCATTGTTTGGTAATCTGCATTCACTCTTTCATTCTCAGTTCTTAACTTTCTCATCTCAACTTTTAAATCATTGCAGCTGTTCTCTTGCAAGCAAGTGAACTTACTGACTTGTTCTTTTAAGTCTTGATTTTCAATCTTAACTTCCTCGAATGATTGAGAAAGTCTTAAGTACTCTTCCACCATGTCATGCAGTGCTTTAATTAAATCAGTTCGTGTAAATTCGTCAGAGCCAAAGTCAAGTACCTCTCCAGATGTCGAGGTTGGTTCAATACCTGCCATGAGACATTTGATCTCTTTTACATCACTTTCGCTGGAATGACTTTCTGAGTCAGAAGACTCAGAGCTAGAATCCGCCCATTTAAATTTGCTTTCCTTAGCAATCATTGCTTTGCGGTCTCTTCTGAATTTCTTGTCATTCCTCTTGTGTTCCTTTTTCTTCTGGTCATCTTTCTTGGGCTTTGGACAATCAGCAATAAAGTGACCGATCTTTCCACAGTTAAAGCACGCCATATCACCAGGTGGTGAATCCTTCTTGAAGTTTCGGTTAGGGATTTGGTAGGCTCGGTGATTCTTCTTCATGAATCTGGAGAATTTCTTCACAAAGAGAAATATAGCATCATTGCTGATCTTTTCAGCAGTCTTTTCAGAAGTGCTCTCAATGATGGTAGCAGGTAATGCTTACGGAACATCTACAGTAGCAGCAAGAGCCTTTGTAGGTAGATTTGTTTAGGGCTCTTCTCCGCTTCTCACTTCCAGTTAGAACTCATAGGCTTTTAAGTCAGCGAACAAGTCATGTAGCTCCAACTTGTTTAGATCTTTAGAGACTCTCATAGCCATTGTTTTAACGTCTCATTCCCTAGGTAAAGCTCTCATCACCTTGAGTGTTATTTCTCTGTTGCCATACTCTTTCCCAAGGGCTGCTAATTCATTAACCAGGCTGTTGAACAGTTCATCAAACTCATTCAGAGTTTCTCCAGCTTTAATCTTAAGATTCTCAAATTTCTGCATTGCTACAGACAATTTATTCTCCTTCATCTGCTCATTTCCTTCACAGATTTGGATGAGTTTTTCCCAAATCTCTTTAGCAGTAGAACACATTTTGATTTTGCTGAATGTATTTTTGTCGAGGGTTTTGTAAAGAATATCCTTTGCAACATTATCAAGATTGGCTTTCTTTTTATCTTCGTCAGTCCATTCACTTCTGTGTTTTTCCACCATTTGAGGTGCTCCCTCATTAACAGCAACAGCAATAGCAGTGTTATATTTTAAGATCTTCAAAGGACCATCTATGATGACAAACCACATGTCATCGTCTTTAGCTGCAAGATGAGCTTGCATCCGGATCTTCCAATCATCAAAGTCTTCTTTTGAGAACATAGGAACCTTGCTGAAGTGTGCCATATCTTTTTTAAATATAGAACAAGAAAAATCTGCTCTGATACCACTTGTTAGGGATCGATATAGAGTTTAGAGGGGGTGAATAAACTCTTTCTTTTGACGGTCGTTTTTTGTAAAGGGTGCTAGAATCATGTTAGAGATTATAGCTATTCTTGTTTGACAGTAAATCCAGCAGATCACAATAAATAGTGCGGAAACGATCCAATGGAATAAAGTGAAACACAATAAACAGTAGATATTAGACAATGGTTGTTTATGGAAGTTCGAAGATAAAATCTTCTACGTCTCCCCTTCTTCTGTTTCCATAAGGTATCACTAAAAGACTTTGATTTTTACAGTACAACACTTGTACACACCCACTTCAGCAGGACTTATTTTTCGCCTACTGAAATTCTTAGTTTCTCAACACGATAATATGAATACAGCAAAGTTCTGGAAAAGACTCTTTTCCAGATTACAAACTCTTCTCAAAGATATAGTAACTTGAATATGATTGTAGAGAGAGTAAGAAACAGTCAGCACAATATGATCTCAAAAAATCAGGTAACCAAAGTGAAGCGTGTGCTGCTTTTCTGTATATTGAGCTTGAAGATGATAAGTAGTTCTGAGTGCTCAAATCGACGTTTGTATATGAAAGAATGTAATCGTTGTTTCGGTATTGGTGTCCTATAAATGTCGTTGATCTTGTGTATTTATAGAAGTCTTGAATCCAACGTCTATAAACAAAACGGCTTCTTTGACTTCTGATAGAATCAGCTTTATTACCTAAAAAGGTTTCTGTAAAAAGTTTCAGAACAATCAGTCTTGTTTCATACTACATTTGGTAAAACGTATTAAATGACTTTGTTCAGCATTAATGATGTATTTAATACTCGTATTTGATAAAGTAACTGTAACATTTAATATAAGATCGTTAGGTTCTGATTCAGTAAAAGTCAAGTTCTGCTTCTGTTTTTTTAAGCCGAAAAGTACTCGAAGAGTACTGCTTTGTTAAGGCGATACGAGAACTTCTGCTTTTATATATCTTCTGGTTTTACTAACGCGATCTACTAGTTTTGGCTATCATCACCACAATTAAATTAAGTCTATCATAATGTCCAAACTTTTTATATTTTCTACAAATAATAAATTTATTTTTGTCTTTGTGAATTAAAATATTTGGTTGAATGACAATAAGGGTAGCGATGTGAATTTTCTCTACGGGTTGCAGGGAAAACCAGAAATGGAGACGGATATCTTCGATTTTTTCGGGTTCGAGATCCTCGAAATGGTTCACCACAGGTATGAAAATTTATCCTCATGTTCGAACTCGTCTCGAAAATTATATTAATAATAAAAATAATAATATTAATACTAATAATATTATTGTTTTTTAAAATATTAATATTAATATTTTCACTAATAATAATATATAATAATAAGTTTCGATTCGCAGATTCCTCTTATCTATCCTCCGTCTTCCTCCATTAATATTTTGGAAACAGGAATGAAAATGAAGATGGCGATAATAACCGTACCCGAAAAAACGAGGATCGAGATGCATACGATGATAAGAATAAAATTAAGAGACATTGATGAGAATGGTAAAAATCCGACCCCACCCCGTCTGGCTCGGTCCATCTCATTGTCAATCTCTATGTAAAGGTAATCATTTTAAGTTATTTAAAATAATTTTATGGATTAGAGATTGAGGGCTTGCCCCTAATGATCTCACCGAGAATTATCAATATATTGACTCAAGCTCGAGTACCCACCTCAGAGAATATGTTATTATCAAAAATAATAATAATATCAAAAATAATAATAATAATTTTATGGTTTCGGGTTGGATTTCATTTCAAGAAACTCGGACAAGATAAGGTTGGAATTGCAAGGACCACAATTCTTGTAAAAATATCGTCTTTGTTGAGGGTTTTGGAGTATAAGGCATCGGTATATTCCGCCAGCTCTTTATATGAAGCTCGAATATGGCTGTTCTCCCCTTCTCACCGAACTATTCTAAAATCCCCTCTTGCTCCCATTCTGTGGCCATTCACATTTTTGCCGCGTCTTTACTGAATTCTGGTGCAGACCCATTGTCGAATTCGAGGACTAACAAAAGAGTGAACAGTAAAGATTGCTGTAGTAAAACGCGTGTTGCGTCATCGCATTCCAATCCCAAGATTTTGAAGACCAGTAGACGGTCCAGGTACGGCCAACCGTTGTCTCCGTACGATGATGAAGAAGACCGTGGAGGCGGCAGTGGCCTCGATAGGAATGGTGAAGATGATTCGTTTTCCGATGTATGCTCTCTATTTTTCTTTTCATTTAATTAATTGATTTTACTGCCGAGTGAGTTTTTGTTATTCTACTGTTTTCTGCACGTTTCTTGTATTTGCTCGGGAAAAGTCTAAAGTCTGGAGCTTCAAAATCATTGCATGGTGGTTTTTCGTTTAAAGTTCTTGTTCATGAAAAAATTGGATTTTCCATGGATTTAATTGTGGCTTGATTCTTTAGTTTTGTTTAGCTGAATGCTCGAGCATTTGTATTAGGTACACGTTAGATGATGATTGATGAGTCAAATATATGATTTGATTTAGTTTGCTTGTTTTCCATGATTTCGTTTTTGTCCTGTTAATGCTGAGTGAACTATCCAGGATGAATTTGGAGAAGTTAAGATTTCTGAAGCAGATAGGCTACGGTTAAAGTTAAGAAGTGTAACTGACACTAGACAAGGTACGACTAAAATAGAAAGTTAGAACTCTTGAGATATGTTTATGATTGGAAGAGATTCCTTCACGCAGGCAACAGCGGGCGGCATGTAGATGAAGATTTGGTTGTGCAATCATCGCCCTCTAGAACTAACGCGCGGGGTAGATCAACTGCAAAGAATATTCTGGACAATGTTAATAAGATAGACAAAAGCAGTTCTTTGCATACTTTTGATAACTTGGCTGCTATCGGTTACTCAAAGGTAGATTTGAAGGACAATGCATCTGTGATTTTGACTAAGTTGCTGAGTATGCCCCTTTACTTCGTAACGGCTATAGTAAACTGGGTTACATGATTTTCCAGGATGCAGGGAGCTCTGCTAAGGGCAAATTTCTCCATTTGTTAGAAGAACTAGACTTGGACGAAAGATATTTTCCACTTCTTGATTATTTAAGCACTTTTGGGCTCAAAGAATCTCACTTTATCCAAATGTATGAGAGGCATATGTCATCCCTCCAGATAAATGTTGAATCAGCGGAGGAGAGATTAGAATATTTGTTGAACGTTGGTGTTAAACACAGAGATATCAAGAAAATCATTTTAAGACAACCACAAATTCTGCAGTACACTGTGGAAAACATTTTGAAGCCTCGTGTTGCTTTTCTGAATAGCTTGGGCATCCCAGAATCTAGAATAGGTCAGATAATTACTGCCACACCATCACTTTTATCTTACAGTGTAGAAAATTCATTAAAACCGACAGTGAAGTACTTACTAGAGGAGATAGGAATTCAAGAGGGTGAATTAAGTAAAGTTGTGCAGTTAAGTCCTCAAATCCTGGTTCAGCGGATAGATGTTTCGTGGAATAGCCGTCTCAGTTTTCTAATGAAGGAGTTGGGAGCACCCAGACAGAGTATAGTCAAGATGGTCACTAAACATCCTCAAATCCTTCACTACAGCATTAAAGATGGTTTACTCCCTAGAATCAATTTCTTGAGGAGTATTGGTATGCACAATTCAGACATTTTGAAAGTGTTGACCAGTCTTACACAGGTGTGTACGCTTTTCTATAAATTAATTTCATAAATGTACTCACGAGTGGGATTGGTTTGACATACATGTTTATTGGATCAGGTTTTCTCTTTGTCATTGGAAGCAAATCTGAAACCTAAATATATGTACTTGATTAATGAACTTAGAAACGAGGTCCGATCTCTGACCAAATATCCAATGTATCTTAGCTTGTCTTTGGACCAAAGAATCAGACCCCGCCATCGATTTTTGGTCTCGTTGAAGAAAGCTCCGAAAGGGCCATTTCCTTTGAGTTCATTTGTTCCAACTGATGAATGCTTTTGCCAGCAGTGGGCGGGGACTAGCATAGATGAATATCTAGATTTTCGCCAAAGATTACTGCTCAAAGATTTTGCTAAGAAATATCAAAGGCAATAGTGGGCTTCAAGTTTTTGTAGTCTATTACCGACGGCTAAGAGAAGAGAACAGTCTCCATTTGACTAAACAAGATGTGCATTGAATCGACAGTCAACATACCAATCTACGGTAAACCAGCCTCTTGATTGCTGTGAAGAATGGTTCATTTGCCTTTTCGAATTCCTAGATTTATGGTTCTATATGAATGATACATGTGGCAGGTCGACGCACTGTTCTATCAAGTATTCCATCTCGGTGGCTCAACACTTCTGCTGATATATATATATACGATCATATACTGTCAAGACAACAAAGGAGAACATGATCTGCAAGTATAAATCCATTTTTGAAGATTTTAATGCGTAATTCGCTTGCAAAACTTAAGGTTAATGCTGCTGATACATTACATTACACTACTAACTTGGAGTATCTTGTCTTTGCTGCTGATACATTACATTACACTACAGTGTCCACTATATTTGTTTCCTCTCTTTTTTTCTTTTTTTTTTTTTGTATACTCCCCATTTTTGTGCTTGTTAACTGCAAAAGGAGCTGGTTCTTCCACTGTCGAATTCATCTGTATCTGAAAAATCAGTGGTGGGGACAGGCCTTTTTTCCTGCGAGAAGTAAGATTTCCATTAAGCAGTAGGCAAATCCATGTGTACAACATGCTTAAAAAATAACGGAATTCAGTTAGTAAATTCTTGAATCTTTCCTTTTAGACAGCTTTGGTGGCCAAAAAAATGTGATACTTTATATTTACATGTTTATTTAATCGAGTATATTTTAATTTGTATTTGACAAAAAATTGTTAGTATTTTTTAGTCTGATCTGTAAAGTAATTCTGTGGTTCTTATATGTATAATTAACTCATGTGTGACAATCTCACAAATTAATTTTGTGAAACGGATATTCTATTTGGATCATCCATGAAAAAATATTATTTTTATGTTAAAAATATTATTTTTTATTGTAAATATAGACATTATTGATTCGTCTGTCTCGTAAACTTAATCAGCTAGTAGAGATATAAAGTTTGAAAAATAAATATATCATTGGCTTCCACATTCTTTGTTTTTTTTTTTTTTACTATCAGGTTGCTTTAAAGAAAATATACAGATAAATTGCTGCAAATATTATATTATTTTCAATTGCATGCAGCACCAAGTAAAAATATACAAAAGACTATGAGCCAATGCCATTAATTTTATAAGGTATAAGATGGCACTTAAATAAGTTGTTAACGCCCTGAAAATTTGAAGGTCTACATAAATCATATACATGCAAATTATTAAATTCTTTTGTATTTTAATTAAATATTTTAATTGCATAGATTAAATATGTTGCGCATGTTGACATATTTAAAATATATTTTTCTACATGAATACATTAAAAATGTATTTATAAAGGTTATTCGAGTTGCGATCGAGGAATGGAAACCGATGGCTGAAAAATGGAAAATGATTTTATTAAATAATTGCTTTTGATTATTTAAAATATGGTTGATGCTTTTCTTATTTTTGAAAATAAGGGGTTTTTTAGGTGTTTTTATACGTCGGGACGTAAATTTTATCGGTGTTGGATATTCAACAAAAATACGTACGTGTTGGCAAACTGGCTAATAATTTCAGAAAATTTATTAAACCAAAGATTTTAATTAAGCACTAATGGGCCTAATTAACTCCTCTAATGGGTCTAAGCTTGGTTAGTGTTTTAATTAACTATAAAAAAAATACAAAACCTACCCTAACCCTCACGTAAAATCACGGCCCCTTACCCAACAATTTCCAAACTCTCTCCCTCAACAAAATCACACGCACGCACAAGAAGCAAGAAGGAAAAGTATCGAGTTTTGCTAGAGTTTTTCAACCCGTCGTTCCATCGTCGTCGTTCTTCAATCGTCAACGTTTAATCGTAGCCATATTCTTCCCTTCAATCATCTATCACACCATAGTATGTGTATGATCATGGATTGCATGGAAAAACAAGCCACACTTCTTATATTTTCGTAACTATGCATGAACATGTGTTAAACTCGTGTTTCGATCCAAAAATTATGTTTAATATGTGTTAAGGGGCTGTCATGGTTAGGGTATTGATCAAGGATGTCTTTACACAAGTTTAACTGATAGGCACACACGAAGAACGCTGCAACATGATAGAACACAAGCTGGATTCGAAAGTTGTGGTTTGGCGTCAAGGGCTCGAGTTATGAGGCTATGGTGGCTAGGCTTGGTCTCGGCTGGGACAGGGCTGGCTAGGGTCCGTGAGGGGTCAGGGAAGGAGTCCTAGCCACGTTAGGACTCGAGTCGAGGGCTGGGGAGGGACTCCAACCCGAGAGCACACATGCAGGCGCGCTGGTTGCGCAGCCGCGCAGGGGGTAAGGGGCTCGGCCAGGGGGCTTTGGGCTGGGCTAGGTCGAGTCACTAGAGTCCTAAGAGGGTGCACAAGGGGCTGGTTTAGGGGTTGGTCCAGTGGCTAGATCCTAGGGGCGAGTTCGAAGAGTCCTACGCTAGGAGGAATTCTCGGATGGTTTTGGTTGCAAGGTTGGGGGCTTCGGTTTCAAGCCTAGGGTCAAGTCCTAAGGGTTCTAAGGGTCCAGGAGGGATCCTAGAGGGGTTGGTCAGGGTTCGGTTCAGCATGGTTCGGGCTTGGCTCGAGGAAACACGAATATGGTTCGAGGTGTAGTGCATAGGCTCGATTAGGGTTTTCTTCCTTTGAAATAATTTGAAACATGGCTCACGGGGTTGAGTCATGGTTTGCGATGGCTAAAATAATATAAAAATTCTAAGTTTTTAATTTGGGAATTTTATATTAAAGGTCGAATTAATTCAGGATTAAAACACACTAAAAATGAATAATTAAGGAATAATTGAAAAGTCTAGAATTTAAGCTAAATAAAATTGTGGTAAATTTAATTTAAGCTTAAATAATTATTTGGGACATGTTAGAGTCAATGGAATTAAGAAAAAGTCAAATTCGAGGATTTTTACATCTAGGGATAAAATGATAATTTTACACCTAAAAATTAGTAAACGTCATGGCAGTACTCCGATTGCTATTTTATATGTTAAAATGTTTATTTTAAATGTTTATGAATTTTTATGATTTAATATAGATATTTAAAAGATATGTTGCATGATTGGTTTAAAAGAAAAATGTTATTTATATGCATGCTTTTATAAGGTGATGGAAATACGAAATGTTGAAGGATGAGAAGGAATTGTGACTAATATGAACACGTGATACGATGATATGCTAATACGTAAGGCCAAGACTCAGTTGACGGGTGAGAGTGTCGTTGATGTCTCCGCCGCCCAGTATTATGGTTACATGTAGATGGATTCATCGCCCAATACGAATACGAAAGTCACAATCAACGATTTGAATTCAACGAACATGAATATGAATATGAATATGTTGATGATGAATATGAATATGAATATATTGATATGAAATTGTTTACGAAAATGTTTATGTTTAAGTTTATGCATCTTCATGAAAAATGTTATTTTACGTACAAATATTTTCACTGTTGCATGTGATCTGTATATGTATTATGTCGTTATCAAGATTATGGAGTGTTGAGTATTTAGAGTCACTGGGTGTGATCGATGCATGTGAGTTTGATGTTGATGGTAGTGGAGGTCTTGATGGATGATCTGACTGGACTGAAGGTGCACATAACCCGAGTACCAGCGCTTTTAATTATCCGTACTTACGTTTATGATTTATGTTAAAGATTGTACGACTATTTATTTATGATTTGAGATTTTTTGAGAGGTTGATAGTATGTGCTATATTTTTCAAATATTGTTTTTAGGTTTGATAAGATGTTTAACGATTTTACGATTTGAACTGTTTTCTTGATTTTTCAAATATTAGTTGGTTGTTTTATTTTTAAAATTGTGCAAAATATTTTATAAATATATATATGTATTTCAGCCGATTAGTAGGAGGATATTAAAAAAAAATTACTTTTTAAGAAAACGAACAGTGGCACTGAAATAAGTTGTTCAAACTATCATCCCTCACCATGTATACCATGTATTATTTGGTGAAGTTCTTCAACAAAAAAGCAGTCTTTGTATGTGATTACACTATTCAGCAAACTTTGTTTCATCCACTAAGTCAACTTCTATATACCATTATTTTTCAAGAAACTAAGACCACCATCAGCTTTCCATCGCTAAGCAAAAAACCAAGAAACAAGAGAATTTGCTAACCGAATATTGGAGGCTATATGATTGCTTCTATGAATTCATCTACCGATACGTAGTCCTCGTGTGCTTCCGCTAGCTACCAAGATGAGTGGAAGGTGTAACAGAAGACGAACTATGTCAAGTTAAAACAAATGATCTTCGCTTGTAAAACGCCTACTTTATTAACTCTATAAATCCCTCGTCTCCCTTCTGAAGGGCCGAGGAACCTATATGACCGCCGAAATGCTGCTGCCGGCCGTGAATGGGCTGTCCGGTAGGTCAAGTCCTTGAGCACTGAAAAAGAGAAGCATCAAAGTTTAGGCATGAATTCATTCTTGCACGAAGTATTCAAAGGCGAGAAATATATTAGACTGGTGGAAAAAATAATTCAAATTATATATATAAATTTTGAATAATATATGCTTTGCCAACCTCTCCTGATCACTGCAATTGTTAGTAGTGGGGTACTTGTCCCTAGTAGAGCCATGGTTCACAACATCGAAACAATAGTTGTGGCGATCGGTTGATTGGAATTTGGTGTGTCCTGCAAAAATTTTACTCCGCAAACGTTAATAGAGTGTTGGTCGAGAGAAGAATCCAAATCAAACTGGTTTGAGGAGATGTGCCGAAAATCAAGAAAACGCGAAACAACCTTTGGGGAATTTTAGATCATCCAAGGAATAACCCAAGCAAGATTGAGTAGTTAGATGTTTGCCAGATAATTGGAGTTGTGAGAGACGGATGGTCCCGAGTTGAAGGGCACGTTTATCCTCTTCCATTAGCTGCCGCCTAAACAGCCAAGAGGATTCCAATCCTGCTGCAACAAAGGGAATGAGTCGAGAAAAGACAATTACGCATTAGAATTAGGACTTGTTAGGCCATCTCCAACCCATATCCTCTATTTTTCATCATCTATCTTCCAAAATAGAGATCCGTGATCTCTATTTTTAAAAACCTTCTCCAATCCATATCCTGTTAAAATATTACAAAATGCTCCATTTCTTTTTTTCATTTTCAAAAATACACACATATAATTATATAAAACATAATATACTATATAACCGAACTTAATTAATTCTATAAACATAATAAAATAAAACATGTATTAAACTCAATTTATTTAAAATAATACATTTTTTTGACACGACAAACATAAACGACAAGATACAACATTCATAATATAAACATAAAATATAAATCACGACAAACATAAACGACACATATGGTTTAAAGAACAACACATAAATTGACCATTAAAAATACCAATATTCCGAAATACTGTACTCCTCCCTCAAATGGTCAATAAGAGCATCTCGAAGTGCATATTGAGCCGACTTATCTTTTATTTGACGATGACATACAATAAAATCTTGAAATCGGACATGCTCATCACGTGTCATTTCAACATCCACGATGAGTGATTAAATAGACAATAAGTGTTTCTAATAAATTGTGTTATTAATTTTTGTGATCATTATCTTGTTTATTATTTTCATTTCATGATTATTATAAACAATAAACTTATAATTAATTCATGAAAATAATAAAACAATTAAAATAAATTAACTAGGTATAAAAATTATTTAACATTAAAATTAATTAATTAAATATTTGAAATATAATAATATAAAATGGAGCAAAACAAATACATAAAAATGTAAAAGGACTATTTTGCGATTGTTATGATGACATTTCAGTAATTTGGTAGAATCTCCATATTGATCTTCAAATTAATAGTGATCCTCCAAAAATGGAGGATCACTGTTGCAATCTCCAAAATGGAGATTGCATTTGGAGTTGGGTTGGAGCACTAACCCATACTCTATTTTGGAGATTTCCTCCAAAACAGAGATGGGTTGGAGATGCTCATTGTGTTACAAGCTGACGAATTATTCGTCCGCAAAGATCGTAGTCTATAATGTAGGAGCATGACAGGGACTTAGGAATTAAGGGTTTTACTCGCTTGAAACTCGGAATCGTGATCCATTGGGTGCGAGTGATAGTAGTAAGGTTCTTGATACTTCCTGCGTCAAAAAGAAAACACTCTTCAATGACTCACAAACCGTGACCATTTCCAAGATAGAAGGATGAGGAAAAATGAAGTTATCAGAAAGAGACACAATTAGAAATATATAACAAGAATGACAATTACATCAACATCCTACAGAATTATAAACGGCGGGCTCATATTCAAGTCTTGAGGTCACAGTAAAGCCGGAAGTTACCTATCGACGTGCTTAGATTTTTCCCGGTAAGGTTTAACAAGAACGCGTGCACCGCAAACATAATGTGGATTTCCCTTCGACAGAATCAACCTCGCGGTGTCCGCACTCACAAACGTTACGAAACCAAACATCCTTTTCTGCTGGCATGGGATCCTTACGTCTTCAACCTGACCGAAAGAACTATAAACAAAACCATAGAAAATGAACCTCTTTTATTTAAAAAAACATGTTACTTACAGTGGGAAATGATATCAGATTACGTTACCTAAAGTGATTGGAAACATCTTCCTCAGTAAAGGTACTCTCTGCTGGAAAAGTTAAATAAATCTGGCGTGAACCGCAAACGACTGGACCAGGGTCGTTTCTGTCACCGTGAACATCAGTCACATATTTCGGAGCATCTTCCACCAGCACCACAGCATGCTGTCCATGAGGCCTAAATCACACATATTGAACCAACTTAATGTTCGTCTTCACTTAGAATAAACCGATAAAATCAACAAAAACAATGAGGGCCGAATCAATCACACCTGCTAATTAGCTTAATGCTGTTTTTAAGGCGTTCAAGAACTTTCGTCAAACTATAACCGGCTTTCCCATGTCTTTGGCTTTCAGTCAAGTACCCTTCTGCTTGTAGAGTTCTTCCGCATCTCTCGTAGTACATCATAGGTAGAAAAGCAATCGAAACCGGGCTGCCACCTTGAGATATTAGTAACTCTGCAATATCTTGCTCTAGTTTCTCGAGGGACCCCGGTGAAAAGGCTTGATCTTCGGCACTGACATCAAATGAATTAGGACCAAAATCATTGATGTAGGCATCGGGAAAAAATTCTCCATGCAAATACCTACAATTACTGCCATTCTTACAGAACCCCCTACTGAAATAGTGACAAGTCTTAACCGGAAAATCCATGAAGCTCAAATAATTCCGGCAATCCCTAATGCCGAAATTGTCAAATGCAGCTTCGTGACTATAGCAATCATTTGGTCCTAAACTCATTGTCTCCAACGGGTCGTCAACACTAAATTGATCATTTAAACCATACTCTTCGGGTATAGGATCAGAACAAGTCATCGGCTTATTATGCACAGGCAGAGAGTTCCAATAAGGCGGTGGCACCCTTTGAATGGGGGCTGAAAATGTGCCCGATGAAGCTGGTGAAAATGCTGGAAACTGGATAGAAGGACCCGATAACGGGCTCAGGTTCATGTTTGGCGAAATTGGGGGAGAAATAGCTGGTGGTGAGGCTAAATTAAGAACGGCTTTGGCATTTTGAATCAAGTTGAGGATTAAGGTATCCGGCGCCATAGCCAACCGAATCATTTCGTGATCAGGAAGACCCTTCATGTAAACATACCCGACGATCTTCTGAGCTATATGTTTGGGTTCCAATTTAAAGATTCTATCATGAACGACCTTATAAGCTTGCCATGAATCCATTTTTCATCTATTGATCAGTGCAAACACATAGTCCATAAGCTAACTTCAAAAACATAAATAATGGAACCAAGGAATTCAACTGAATAACCCAAATCAAACACGGTGGGGGTATTAGATGAATTGCTATAAAATTCTCAAGCTGCTTTTTTGTAACATAAAATTTTCAAATTCTAAAAATCAAAAGGATAAATACAATACATGAAGTAAATCATAGTGTATAACAGCGACGAAAAAGGCTGGAACTGTGACAGAACACTAAAACAAAACATTATCCAAAACCAGTAATAAATTGATTTCCCAGCAATGCAACATGCACCCAAAAAGAGATCTTGCCAAAAAAAATCACCCAGAAAAGAACACATGAAATCTCTATATTCTTCAACAGCATACGAAAAATAATATAAACTGAAATCTCACCAATACAATACAGTATTTTGCTTTCCCAAAACTCTCTTATACATACACGTCTTCAAGAATTAGGAATCATTTGAAAACAGTCTCAAGCCCTATAAAAAAAAGTACCATAAAAACACAAACAACCCATTCTGACAAATTTACAGAAACCTGTTATTTTAAGTAGTTTCAAGAAACCAAACGAGTAAACTCCGGCCGATGCATGCACTGAAGACCGAATAGGTATACAAGAACAAGTGACGAAAACTACCATCAAAATCTTGGGGGTTACCAACTGATCAGAAAAGAAAAACACATCACTGTTATATATAAGTATGAACACAGTTTTGGAGTTCAAAACCTCTCGAATCTCTCTCTCAAAGGTTCAGTGAAATCTTATCTTTCTTAAAAAAGATTTGGATCAAATGCTTATCATTTCATGTAGGGAAAATGATTTGAACACTTTGATTAACATGTTTGTCGCAACAAAAAACAAAAGAAATTCCTAGATTTGCGACGTGGGTTGATGACAGCTTGGTTTTCTGTTACCAAAGTACCCTCGTCCAGTTCACAAAACTTCCCATAAAAATAATAATTACATTTCCAAATTTCGGAAAATCCAATGTGCAGTTGCAGTTGGAGCACATATACCGCCAAAATACATCCTACGTGTGCTCGTGGCCTGTTTGTCCGTTTCTGTTTCCTTTGAAGGATATCACTTCTCAGCCACTCGATAGTTTCCTTGATTCTTTGATATTTTTGGGACTTTGATTTTAGATTTTTTTATAAAAAAAACACAGAGTACATGTACCTTTGACACGATTGATTATCAAGTTGACTAATGATTTCTTGTTTACATAATATTGTTTTGATAATAGACAAGTTCCCAATTTTTTTTACTATTGAATTTTTTTATATAGGGTCCATTTCAATTCACATATGTTATTTAGACTTTTCTTAACCTGACATAACAAAAATAGGCAAAAACTTATGTGAAATTGTCTTACGGGTCGTATTTTTTGAGACGGATATCTTATTTTGGTTATCCATGAACAAATTTTACTTTTTATGTTAAGAGTATTACTTTTTATTGTGAATATCGGTAGGGTTGATCCGTCTCTCATATAAAGATTTGTGAGACTGTCTCACAAGAGACATACTCACAAAAATAATTGATAGTTTAAATTCATCATCAATTAATTAACAATATTTTGAATTTCGAATTTTATAAAATCTCGATAACATCTACAATATTCTACTTATTTCTCATTCTAAATATGTATATAATTCTCTATAATTCAGTTGTATATTATATGAATTATGTAGAATATTGTAGATAGAAGTATTTATATTTGTGTAGATAATAGAACTTTCTGGAGAGTTGATTTCAAACATTATATCAAATAGATCGTAGTCATTCATTTTAGGAACTCACTTGTATAAATAGGATGGATATAAAAAAATGATATGAATTCACATAGTATCTTTTCAATATTAATTGAGATGAGACGGAACTGACCCCTGACGTATTTGCATATGTTGATAATATATTAGTTTTAAATATTTTCGGTTTCTGAAATAATTAAAATTACAATATACACTAAAGAACTAGAGCACTGTGGGAGTTCATATAAGTCGATTTAGATCTGAATTATCCTTGAAAGTAGGTTTCTTGTGATAATGACTCACGAATCTTTATCTGTGAGATGGGTTAACCCTACCGATATTCACAATAAAAAGTAATACTCTTAGCATAAAAAGTAATATTTTTAATGGATGACCTAAATAAAAGATACATCTCATAAAATATGACCCCTTGAGTTAGTTGTGACTCGTGATTATATAAATGTCTTTTATCTTTCCACGTTCTTGAGTTAATTGAAGACTTTTGACTCTTTATATTCTTGAGTTAACTGAAATATTAATTGAGCTAATTAATATTGCATGACTTTTTGTTTGTATTTTGCCAGCACACATGCCGCCAAAGTACATCCTACGTGTGCTCGTGGCGAGTTTGTTCGTTTCTGTTTCTTTAGGAGGGATATCATTCGTTGGATCATTTCCTTGATTCTTTGATGTTTTTGGAACTTTGATTTTAGATTATAAAAAAAAAAACAAAAACAAAAACAAAGTACAAGCACATTTGACACTAGGAAATGATAATATTGATTATCAAGTTGACTAATTGTTCCTTGTTTACATAATATTGTTTTAACTATAGACAAGTTCCCAATTTTTTTTACTATATAATTTGTTTGTATAGGGTCATTTCAATTCACATATGTTATTCAGAATTTTGTTAACATGGCGAAACAAAAGTAATTGAGAGTTAAATTCATCATCAAATAATTAACATTATTTTGAATTTGAATTTTTTAAAATCTCAGTTACATCTAGATCAATTTACTTAGGGTAGGTCTCTTGTGAGACGGTCTCACACATTTTTATATGTGAAACGGATCAATCCTATCAATATTCACAATAAAAAATAATATTCTTATCATAAAAAGTAATATTTTTTCATGGATGACCTAAATAAGATATCTGTTTCACAAAATACGACACATGAGACCGTCTCTCACAAGTTTTTGTCTTCTACTTATTCCTCGTTCTATATATGTATAGAATTCTCTACAATTCACTTGTATATATAAGAATTGTGTAGAATATTGTAGAGTATTTAGATTCGTGCAGATAGTAAAATCTTATGGAGAGTTGATCTCCACCGTTGTATCAAATAGATTTTAGTATTTCATTTTAGAAACTCAATTGTATAAATAGGATGGATATAAAAAAAGTTTCTGATATGAATTCAAAAGGTATTCACAAAGTATATTTTCGATATTAATTGACATGGGATGGAATTGGCGCTTGACGTGATTGCATCTATTGATAATATATTACTTTTAAAGATATTTGGTTTCAAAAATAATTTAAATAACAACATACACTAAAGAAATAGAACACATTGGGTATTCAGATTAGTCGATTTAATTGAGTTCCCAATCAAATTAACTGTAGATTGTTTATTAGATATTCGAACTCAAATATACCGAAAAAATTAGTGAGAAGGTGTATCTTAATTTATTTATAAAAGAAGGAAAAACCAATAAAAAGAACTTTTTAAAAAAGCCGTTTGGGACCAAGTCAAGTCGTACCTCGTTGAATAATTATTTTCTTGGTTATGTGATATTGTTTTGATAATGGACAAGTTCCCAAATTTTTTAAAAGAGTTTATTTATTATAATAATGTACGCTATTAATGGATTTGTTCGTATAAGATCCACTTCAATTCACATATTTTGTTTAGAGTGGTCATATTTATGTAACCAAGCTCGATACTTAGTGTGTACGTTACTCTAGCTCGGTTTGGAAGAAGAAAAATAGTCGATTTTAAAATTCGTGATCAATTAATTAACGATCTCGAATTTAAATTTTATAGAGGCTTGGTGATATATAGAACTTTCTATTTATTTATTGTTCTGCACTTGTATATAATAGTTCTTAGTCATCTATTGTAGGACGTCACTAGTATGAATATAATGAATATAAAATTTTTCTAATATGAATTCACTTCGGTTCGACAAGGGCCGGTCAAGCAGATATCAATCGAGATGTGGCGGAATTGATGCTTGCCGTTTATAATATATTAATTTTAAGATATTTGGTTTTTGGAATAATTTATAAATTAACAAAAATAATCAGTACGTTGAATAGATATTGGAAGATGATCTAAATCTAAGATTATAGGCAAATATAATGCCTAATTTGTTGTGCCGAAGTCAATTTCAAACAACTAGACAAATGCAACCTTCGATGTTTGTGTGATGTCAATTTGCTGTCCAAAGGAACCAACGTAATTATATAACTATTCAAAAAAAAAAAAAAAATTACAGCTCGAATGATTAGGAAGAATAAATAGAAAATTATTTAAAAAATTGAATGGGAATTTTGGGGGATTCAAGGTGGTAGAGGACCGTTTCAAAAAGCAAGATAATGTAAATATAATTATATAATTCAGCTAAAATGGAGGAAAATCATTTTTTATATTATTAAAAATTATTCAATTTTTTGGTGGATTTTTTGACAATTAAGAGGCAAAAGGGTTATTAAATAATTGTGGGTTGATTATCTGCAAAGTAAATTAGAAAATTGTATTCGGTTTATTGCATTTTGATGCACAATATTTAGTAATTTGACTGTAAAAATTGAAAATATTCTATATTTTTTGTTTGATGTTTATTGATTAGTCCAAATCAGTTGATGCATATTTTTAAAGTTATATTTCTTTAATTGGAATATTGTTCCTTTATGTTTTAATGCTGAATTGTTCTGTATATTTCGTTTTATCTTTTTTTATGCATAAATGGTACGGGAAGTTAACAAGGTTGATGATCTTCAGTGGAATTGATTTATGTGGTTTTTGTTTCCAATCTAATTTAATGAAAAAACTAGAAATATTATGCATGGATACCGATGTGCAGTTTTTGTACTTATTCTATCATACAATTGAGGTTATTTAATTTTTTGAAATATGAATTATGAGTCTATGATTTTTTTTATGTGTAGGATGAAGTGTTTAAGTTGTTGGAATGAAACACCCGAAGACTAATGCTGCATGTCGAGCTAGTCAGTCAGGATGAGCAAACTCTCTTAATTGATCAGGTTGATCTTTCTTCATCTAGTCAGGCTCCAGATCTTACACTTTCCATTATATCTCCACCGGCTGGATCCAAAGAAATTCCAAGGATTATGCAGTCTCCAGAGATAGAAATTCCATATGAACTGACCTTGAATGACATAACTAGTCTAACCTCAATTGAACATAATATCATGACATTAGAGAATAGTAAGCTAGATTCTTACTGCGTGATTGATCAGCTCAAGGACAAAATGCTCAAAGAAGTATCTTTTCTCTTCGAGAATGTGATTGATATCTTAATGAAGCTAAAATCAATAAAGAAAACAAAAACTGTAATGACTGACAGTCTTTTTGAACAAATGCGGATGAGTAATTTTCAGTTATCCTCGAAGATTTATGGTGGTACTCGAATTTTTTAAAGACCCTAGCGTTGACAAAAAGGGAAAAGCTGGTCAGAAAAAAGGAATTAGTACACGACGGTGGGCCTCTACAGAAGAAAGATCATTCTAAACCCTCTTATTCTAGCAAGAAATTTGAATCGAATAAGCCTCGTTCATGTTGGTCCCATGTGCGTAATTTGAGATAATAAAACCCGAAAATAAAGAATAAACTGGACACTGAGATTTACGTGAAAAATCCCTAAAAATTATTAGGGATAAAAACCACGGGCAAGATGAAAAGAATTTCACTATAATATTTTGTGGTGTACAACTCACTAATTGTGTTTCCAATGAGAACACACACTCTCTTAATACAGGAGAACAAAACACCTCATAAATATTATAGAACTAAGCACTCAAATGCTTATAAAATGAGAGAAAACTCGAATAAGGGATGATTTCAGAATGAATGGAGTCTCTTTTTATAGAGCCTCTGTCAGTGTTAAAAACGCGTTATTTCTGTCAGAAATTTCTTATTGATTTTCAACCCACGTTTTTTTTTCTCCGTCTTCTAGTTATGCTACAAGTTGTATCAGCCAACATTTGTTGACTTTTCTTCTACAAACAATTCACTTATATAAGAGTTTCTAAATGAATTCCATATGCTGGAATATGTGGAAGTTAACTAAACTGTTAATTAAACTGATGAGAGTGGCAATCGCATAAATCTTAAGATGTCCAAAAAATATTTTGAACGTTAGAATTAAAAATTTAAAACTTTCACGTCGCGAGAAAAAGAGAGGCCAACAAAATATGTGCTGATTTCAGGGAATGTACATCGATTCGTTGGGGCAGGTAGTTGTGGCCTCTCGATCTCTAGAACTAGATCTGCTCAAGCAATCGGCTTACTTGGATTGATTAAAAGAGCAAGGAGTACACTTGTGGATGCAGGTGCTATACCGGTTCTTGTACAGTTACTTGAGGACGGCGATCCCTCCATGAAATTGGTGGCTGGTAACGCGCTGTGCGTTATCGCATCTCGCATCGATCATATTTATCTTGTTACTCAAGCTGAGGTCATTCCTTTGTATGTCGAGCTACTTCAAGGCTTCGACCCCATTGGTCAAGAAATCGCTGCATAGGTATTCTGCATCTTAGCTGTTTATGAAGAAAATACAATTACAATTGCAGGCTATCTGGTGGAACTCCTTGGAGGAGCTAAAGATGGAGCCAAGGCTGCTGCTGCTGACGTGATTTGAGATATGTCAAATTACAAGCACTCAGTGTCCGTTGTGGGAAACGCTGGTACAATACCAATTCTTGTGGAGCTCTTGAAGGACGAGAACAGCAATGTCAAGGAGAATGAGTTGCAGTAAAGCTGGCCGAGCTGCCCTTGCAAAATCTGGAGCGATACCGATTCTCCTCAATGTATTATTAGAAGATGAGTCCAACTAGCTCATAGACAATGCTGTCGAGATGCTTGTTAATTTCTCAGCAGATCCTTCACTTGAAGAGCGGATATCCTGTATTTCTGGAAGTCCCGTGTTTCAGTTATAGAGTACCGGAAACGAGTGATTCTGATGAAAGTTTGGCCACGTCTTCGGAGAGGACGACGACTGTGTGTGATATCTCGTCGGATACTGATATTGTTAATTTTGTTTCTGTTTAAATTTAAATCAGATAAACTATATCCCATGTCTGGTATGGGAATCGAGAGCTAGAACTGATGAATATTGTTGGAAGAGAGATGAACTTTGTGTAAGAGTGGATGTCTCGATTAGAATTCAGTATGTCTCTTGTGAGACGATCTCACAAATTTTTATTTGTGAGACGAGTCAACTCTACCGATTCACAATAAAAAATAATATTATTAGCAAAAAAAGTAATATTTTTTATGAATGACCCAAATAAGATATTCGTCTCACAAAATACGATCCATGAAACCGTCTCACACAAATTTTTGCTATTAAAATTTGTATGTGAAATAGATGACTAATTTTGCATTGTTGGACATAAACAATTGAACGTATTCTAAGAATACCTTGTATGACTCAGATTTAATGTTCTATAATCAGAAAAGTATGATTGATCAATGTATCCTTTGGCATCGAAAACTCGTCATTTCTTTCCGTGACTTGCAATCGGGACTATAAACGAGCTTCTGGAGCAAAAGTTGATTCGATGACTAAAACAGCAACAACAAGCACTTTCCCTGGAATGGGAGAACGAAATACAAACATTTTTTTTACAATGATGGGTAGAAACATAGACACAGAACCACATCAAGGTCGCAGTATACAAGGCGATAAGATAAGGTGATGAACAGAACCTTCAAGAAAACTCTAGCCTTGTTTCTGTGCGGCTTGATGATACTAATGCCTCGATAATCTTTACTATGTACAGCTAATTTATCTATCGAGGAAAACTCTACAAACACATATAACAACGATAGAATGCAGAGCAAGATGAGGCGATTCGGTGATTTATGTGGGCGATGAAGTCGTCGGAATTTTCAGTGTTTCTCCCTCGTTTTTTAGCTCAGTAGTTTCATGTTCCACCAAATTGTCTTTGATTTCACGGTTAGCATCATCACTGTTGTCATTCAGCGGACTTTCTTTATCATGAACTTCTGCGTCAATCAAGTCATAATCCATGGTTTCCTTTAAATCTTGTTTGTGGGCATGGTCAATGTACTTCTTGATTTCTTCGGCTTCAACTACATGCTGCTGCTCGTTGTTGCCATAAGTGTCTTTCAGAGGGGCGTTGGTCAATATCATGTCTGCTGAGTCATGAATTTCCTCTTCGATGGCACTGAGTTTGTGAGCGGTGACAATATCATGACAGAAAGTTGGATAATTGTCAGATTTGGTTTCTTTAGAAACAGCTGGTGACTTCGAAACCTTG
Organism: Primulina tabacum; assembly: GCF_025594145.1. Taxonomy (NCBI): domain Eukaryota; kingdom Viridiplantae; phylum Streptophyta; class Magnoliopsida; order Lamiales; family Gesneriaceae; genus Primulina; species Primulina tabacum. The sequence goes on along the minus strand of NC_134555.1, from coordinate 6,501,933 downwards.
GTGTCCATATTGGTTGAAGATATGACGCTGAAAATGTTGGGATTTGGCTTGATATCGACCCATTGTCCACCAACCCAATCTCTTGAAACTCTAAGGTTCTTTAACTCAACGTTCAGATACAACCTTTCACCTGATGTCAGATTGAGTTTCTAATGGAAATGCACTAGATATAAATAATTTCCGAAATCTATAAAGAAAAGGGGGTAAGAACCTGGAATGTACATTAGGTAACACCCGTTTTTACTATCATAAGAATGGAAATGACCCCCTCCCACCATCCATCACTCCACCAGGCATCTACTGGATCTCCAATCTTGAAGGTAAGGCTCCTTTGATTGCAATGATACACGGGCCTGACAGTTGGGCGACCTGGATGCCTCATTCCCAGTTTATCCGCCTGGGCCACTCTATACGTGGGGATCCATTCCTATAGTCAAGACGATAAATAAGGTAGTGTCTCGTAATTACGGAGCAAGTACTACATGCAATGACTGCATATGATGTGATGCAGCAAATATTGGTACAATTTGGGACGCTGAAAGGGAAAAAGAAAAACAAAAGAAAACTGTGAGACAAGAAATCAAGGGTTTTGAAGTAACCTTTAGCTCGTTGAGTCCTCCAAAGTAAAATGATTTCATACAGTGAATAATTTGGTAACTACTGGTATGATATGTTCTCTATACGTATATAATTACAACTGCAAATGAAGTATAACCGAGCATACCTCGAGATTGATGTCACCATCTTCATCCTTGAACATTTTCATAAAGAATTTTCATCCGTCTCTTATAAACCTCCAAGACGGAGCACCTGAACCAACAGCCACGAATACCACTATCTTGGCAAAGAAACTCTACTTTTTCATTCAGCGTAAAAGTTGGAGCATTCCAAAATTGGCCCTCGACATGCTTGAGGAAACTCGACCCCCTACTCAATAGATCACACTTCAGTTGCTGAAATGGTAAATCATCTGAAAGTTTCTGATGATCCCTGCGACTTCTATTCCTTTTCGCTCCAACTTTTAAATCATCGTCTGAGCTAAACTCTTCCTCGAAAAATTCGGGGCTAAAACAAGAGAAAATCGGTTGATCAAAGTATCCTCTCAATTTACTTAATTTAAAAGCCTTCACTCTGTTACTCTTGAATTGTCTGAAGCAAAAATGCATGTTTCCTAACAAATCGGGAGGAAAAACTGCAAGGCATTTCTCGTAGTGCTCACGAGTTAAGACTGTAGCAGGACCGTCAACACACTCCGCACTGATGACCTGTAAGTATGGAGTGATGAAAACTTCTTTGAGATGAGGATTCCGTAAAGAAACAACTCCCGCGACTTCTTTGTTGAGATGAAACCATCTCACTTTGACCTTCTTCTGGCATTTTTTGTCTTCATACATATCTTCCACATATGCAACATAACGGTTCTCTTTTTCACCCATCACAAAGACAAATGATTGTACCTGATGCACGAAAAGATTAGTGAAGGAATTTGAGATTCAAAAAGTGGTAAATAATGGAAATCAAAATCACAGGTGCTACAACGAAAAGGAGAACACGGCCAGGGAGGGAGCAGGCAGTATTACTACACCTCAATTCTTAACTTCTTATACACATTGGAGTTTTCGGTTAGACACAAACCAAGTCAAAGAGAGCCCTGTGCCTAAAACTTTCGGTTAGACAGAAACCAAGTCAAAGAGAGGCCTGTGCCTAAAACAGTGAAATTTCATAGAATATGCATGACCCGGAAAACTTAACAGATGGTTCATGACCTTCACATAAAAAAAATCAAGAAGGAAAAAAAGATGAGAACACAATAATTTTTTTTAAAAAAAATCCTGTTTTAGGTGATTTACCGTTATTGAAACCCCATTCTGGTAAAATGACGGGTAGTGCTTCAATTGTTTACAGCAGGTCCATGCCAAACCCGACCATGCAATGCCTAAGTGATGACTTTTCAAGTTTCTTGCTAGGGGGCTCTGATATATTCATATATACAGTTAACAATAGGTAAGTTAGCAGTCTCAAAAAAATTGGTAAACCGAAACACAGCAAGATGAAAATTCAAGGCCACGAAATATGTACCTTGTGAGATTGCCAATCCAGCCGATGACCATCATATTTGGAAGTAGGATCATCTTTGGGAGACTCTATCATGAAAAATTTGCAATATATTCAGTTAAATGTAATTTATTTCACACTATCTATAAATATGACCAGGCATGAATCAAATGAATTATTACTCCGTATAATAAATGTAGAGCATTTATATCCATACACAAATTATCAGGGTGCCGGTACAAACAATTTAGCATTAATATTAGAAGAAGTTCGTGTGATTTTTCAACTGCGCAACAATATACAATACAAATAAAAAAAACCCTTTATTACCAATGACTTGCAAAACCTATATACTGCATGGGAAACAACTAAGAAAAGTGTGAATAGTTGATTGAAGATTTAAACTTGATAAAAGGAATCAAAAAATAAATGGCAGACACATGAAATGAACTTTGAACAGATAAGCAACAAAAAACAGATAGCTTTTTGGAACCATCAGGAAAATAGACCAGCCATGGGCAAGAAGGAACGTCAAGCTATAACTTTTTATCATGCTATGCTCATTTCCTTCAGAAAAAGACAAATGAGAGTTCCACCACTATATAATTGCTCAAATATCACAAATAAGGAATGCAAAAATAATAATCGGTGGTTCAAATTCCTCACTGGTAAAAAAAAAGAAAAAGAGAGAGATAAGACAAACATAAAACTTAGGAAATAAATTATGAAAGCACATACTGCATTTATCAGATGTTTGGTAACTAAAGATTATCACAGTCAGACAAATCCAAAATCATCATTAGAACAAACTCCATGGAGTTCAAGAAAAGGAATATAAGAAAGGCACACTTGCATACTCACCTTGACAGTGCTGTTTTGACAACATAGATGTAAGCCAATTCACAACTTCTCGCCTTGATCTCCATCTGAAGCCAGCATGGACCAAGTTCTCAGGTCCATGGACGCTCAAGAACTCCTCAGGGACAACATAAAACATGTGCCTCACACTCCTCTCAGTACCCACAACAGCAAGAACGGATTCCCCTGAATTACCCTTCAAAAAATAGTGGACCACACGATTTCCCCTCTCTTTAGACACATATTCCTCCTTCCACTCAACAAAACAATTCTCAAGTGTAGCCATAATGGATAACAGAGTATTCTTAAAGAAACAAAGCTTTTTCAGATATCATATCACTAAGAAAACAGTAACTTAAGAAGTTAAAAGCACCCATGTCCCCAAGCTTATGAACATACAGCAATCCTTTGCAAATTCTAACTTGAAAACTTCAACTTAACCTACAAAATTCTACCAAAAAGGTGGATTACTACCTCAACAAACGCGTAGAACACCTAAATAGATGCAAGCTTCAACAGAAACAACACAAAATCCCAAATTCTTGTCGGTGTCTACCCACTTTTTGACCATGCCCGAACTATTCCAAGACCCAGATTCCAACAAAAAATAAAAGTAAACCGTCGTTAACCTGCAGGAAGACACACCCAAAGATCTGCCGAAACCACAAAACCCAGGTAAGATGTTAGAGGTACGGGTCAAAAGTGAGAAACTATTTACACTTTTCAGACACTTTGTTACAAAACATCATACAGAAAGGAAAGAGCAAAAAAGGGTGCTTTTTCAGAATGTTCATTTGTAGGTAGAGATTCAAGGAACAGACGAAAAGCGAGCCTTTTTCTTCATTTTTCTGGGGATTCGTGGAATGTAAAAAGGATGAGGGAAGAAAGGTAGAGAGAAGGAATTGTAGGAGAAGATGGGTAGTTGAGCAGAAGAAAGAAAGCGGCCCGGAAGTATGGCAGGGCCGTGAGAATTCATAGTTTGCGGTGGAGGAGGTTGAGACACTGTACGAAACGATGGTACCTAGGAGAGGAGCTGCATATGTTTTTATTATCATTGTTGTTATTGTTATTATCGATTTTTGATTTAATAATTCTTCCGAAGTGGCTTTCATTCTATAAGTACACTCACATTGGTTGGTTAATGAATGTTAATAATACCCATTAATTTTCGCCCACCAATGTGGGCGTAAAAATTAATAATCTTGGCTGACATGACAGCCAAGAAATTCAGCAGAATGAACGGCTTTATTTCGAAATTTGCGACGGTTTTTCGTAAACCATCGCAACTTTGCAACGGTTTATCGTAAACCGTCGCAAAGTGAAAAGCGTCTGTTTTTTTAAAAAAAAGGTCGCTATTTGCGACGGTTTTTTAACACCCGTCGCTATGTGCGACGGTTTTTCAAAAACCGTCGCTAATTATCACCAACGGCTATTTTCAAACGGAAAAATTATGCACCAACGGCTATATTCGAAATTACTCACTATATATACTAATCAATTTCTACAAATTCATACCACAACATTTATCTTTTCATATTTTTAAGCCAAATGGGTGACAATAGTCAGAACTCACAAAATCGACCTCGATTTGTTTCTTCTACACAATATCCACCACAATTTCCAAATCGACCTCGCTTCAACGCAAATTATAATAGTGTTTACAATACTTATCGAAGCGGCCATAGTGATGAAGACATATTGCGGTTTGCATATGAAAAATATCGTGATGAAAATAATGGAGTTGCATTTAATCTGGAGCATGTGTGGAGAATCATGAAAACACGTCCACTGTTCACTCCACAGTCCGATGATCACTTGGTTGGTACAAAGAAAGCGAGAATCTCAGAGTCGGGGGCTAGCAACACCTCATCGAACAAAGATGCGAGTATTGATTTAGATATAAATGAAGAAGAGATTCGTCCAATTGGTCAAAAAGCTGTAAACAAAAAGAACTTGCAATAGAGGAGATGAAAGCAAAAGCGGCTTTGAACAAATCTGAAGCTAAAAAGAGCAAATATTTGCTTAAGGAATACGAAATCCTTTCGAAAGACACTTCACAAATGACGCCGGAGCAGCTTATAGTTCATGAACATCTGTGTGACCAAATTAGAGAGAAATGGAATATGTAATTTTCGATTGATGTAATTCTCTTTTCAATTATCGTAATTCGTTTTCTTTGTATTTTGTGTTTTTTTAAAGAGATTGTGTTGAATAATATTTTAAATAAAAGAGTCCAACTTTTTTTTCATTTCTTAGTAATATTTTAATGAATATTGGAATTAAGTTATTTTTAAAATAATAATACTATTTATTTTTAGTAATATTTGTTGTAAAATTTTAAAAATATTAGAAATATATTGAAATATAAAAATAAAAAAAATGAGTAAGTGAACAGTGGGACCCATAAATAATGAAAGTTGAAATTAAATGAATGTGGGTGTGTGTTAATAATGAGGAAGTGTTAATGTAATGAATATGTGGCTCGTGGACCCCATCATTTTTTATGAGATGGAGAGTTATTAACATGGATTAATTCCGACGGATGCGGATGCCCTAATACTACTCAACGTACGTGTGTATAATCTTTTTTATCGATAAATTAAAATAAAATTTGATAAATCATCGAGAGATCAAAATGATATTTGAATTATTGAAATTAAAAAAACAAAAATAAAAAAAATGTTTATTAAATGAAAAAAAAATAAAAACAAAAATATAATATCTATATTATACAAGGACAAAATTGAAAAAAAATTTTGATGTCCATTTTTTGTCTCTATCAGGGACATCTTAATATACAGGTATACAGTAATATTTTAAAAAAATCTTCGGGTCCTATTTGGGTTTAAAAAAAAATTAATTAAAAAAGAATTTTAAAGTAAGGTAGATAATATAGCTTTGTAAAAATAAAATAAAAAGTCACTATCAATAACAGACGCAGTAATATAAACACTACAAAAGATAAGACTTTTTTTATACATATGGTCATGCACACATGGTATATGGATTTCTTTAATAATATTATCAAAACATAAAATACTTTGTGATTAAAGCAAACTAATCTAAACAAAAATGTAACATGATCATCATATTGTTATAAAATCAAAACATAATCATGTGCTAAATAGAATCATGAAGAAATATTGATTAAAGTAAAACACCTAAGAGAACATGTCAAATCTTGTATCCAAAACATACTATCATGTGTTAAATAGAATCATAAAGAAATATTCAACACTAATATGATGGAAATAACAGACCAAAGAGAACATGTCAAAGAGACAGCTTGTATCCAAAACATACTATAACAAAAAATCGAGGTTAAGTTTAATTTCTCCTCAGGTGGCAAGATTGGGGGCTGAAGAAGATACAGGTGGACCATAAGAATATCTCCATGCTTCACATGCCACACATTTCTCCAGCTTTACATCATTTTCCAAGGTACAGAATTTGCAAAACCATCCAACGTGTTTCAGATTATCATCTTCACGTCTGAGTGTCCGGCAGAGCTCGCATATTGGAGCTAGTGGCTGCAATTGACAGCAGAACAACTCATCAAATACATCGGAGAACACAACAGCAAATAGAGTATTATTGCAGAAGAAAACTTGTTAAATGCACCAAAAGTTCAACTTATTCAAAGTCAAAGCTACTATAAACACATAGGCCATGTCTAGTTTTGTTCTTAAAGCTCATTTTCCCATCTTCAAACAAAAACACCACTAGTATCTCTCTTTCATTTCATTTTTTAAGAGCCCGTTTCTGTATCTCCTAACTTAATCACTACTGTACTTTAAATCCGAAATTTTTTGGGGTTTTTTTTTTTAATCAAAATTTTCGTTACCCAGAAAATATCCAATTATTATATATAATTTATAATGCACTACAGTAAATTTTTTCACAGTTTTAACTATGCACGCGTCATTTAAAAACCAGTTAACATAAAAATTTACAAATTTGATCAGTACAGTGATTTTTTTTAAAGAAACCAAGCATTCATTTCATTTCCCGACATATTTCCAAATAATCATTTTTTCAAAACAAAACCTCCAAAAACACTAAAAACAAAACTAAACAATGCCCGTAATCACTCAAGGAAAAACCAAGGGTAACTACATATCTAATTTAGCTTAAATTAAATTCCTGTTAAATTAATTTAGACAGATTAAAAGCCATTCAACATTAAACCGTTCAAATGTCTCATATGTTTTAATTTCTTCTCATGTTTTTATATAATATGAATATATCATTATGTAGAGCTTCAACGGTTGACAGTTAAAAGACATAGTCCCGATAGATCATTGAGAAACTCAGCTGATCTGCTGTAGCACAAATTTCCCCTGCTACGAGGTTTGGTATCAAACTAACATGCTACAATCAATTTATGGAACATTTCAACTTGTAAACATGATAAGAATGATAAAGTTGCAAAATAAGGACAGTTCTCACCGGGTTCAACAAAGTGCACACTGCGCATTGCCACATTGTGTAATTGTCATCATGCAATGTTTCATGGTTACACATGGATAGGGAAGTTGAAGCTTCTCCCGACAAATCCACGACAATAGAATTTTGATCACCAAGAGATGATTGAGCATGTGGTGTGCACTCCTCTGGACAAGTCTTATTAGAAGGCTTTTTATTTGGATGGTTAGAGTCTGGAATAGTGGATTTCAGATGCCCACTTGCAGACTGGATAACTGAAACATCATCAGATTCATGGCTTCTTTTACGTGATACTGCCTTTTGATCTTTTCTATCATATCCGAGTACATTTGAGATTCCAGAAGAATATAGTAAATCTGAAGAGTTTGGTGAGGGATGGGTATTTTCATCATATTCACAATCATCACAAAATTCCGAGCCACACCAGACGTTATCCCGTAATCTCATTTCTGCAGCCATTGCAGCAGCTTGAACAGGGGTTAGTGAAACCATGATAGAACTATCGCCACCGATTTGGTTGGGGCCAGAAGGTAGCAAGGTTCCAAGACGGGCTCTATTTTCTGCAGCAGTCAATGTAGCTTGGCGAAGGGATGAACAAGGTTTAAGGGAGAATCCACCCAATCGCCTTCCAGGGAGATCAAATCCTTGTCCTGTTCCACGTATCCCTTTGTTTATGAAATCTTCGCATTCCTGTGGATATCACATTATCAGACAATAAGTTAGTGTCTTCTCATGATGTGACGTTCGGGCATCATATTTTATTGACGAGAAAACTTTTAAAACGAAAAAGATAAAACAAGCAACCAGCTATAATCACGTGTGATAGCATCTCAGACAGTCAGAGAAATTTACCACTCACCTTTCGAATATCATCCCATAGCTTGTAGAAGCTGGAATTATGAGGGCCATGAACATTGTGGCAGAGCTCGTGAAGCATTGTATCTAGAACTTCATGAAAAGGGATAAATTCCTCGTCTCTGTTTGGCCTTCTAAGCCTCAGTTTTATGTGTATACCACGTCCTACATTCAACCCCAGAAGAGCAGGATTCTTGGGGCTGAAAATTTTAGATACCTTTTAAATTGACATAGAAAAAGATACATAACTAATGATTTTTGTAATTTCAGTTTCTCAATTTCCAGAGTAAATGCGCGGGGAAAGAACACGAAAAAAGCATAACAAAACCGTAGCATCTGTGTCTAGCTACGTAAAACAATAAAACAAAAAAATATGATACCAGAATTCAGAAAGTATCTTGACTCTCCAATTGTGATTACGCATGATGGGTTGAACCTGTTTCGCGACTCTGTCTAAAATCTTTCGAGCTTCTTCTTCTTTTGGCTTCCTTTTCAGCGTTTTGACTTCCCATACTTTGTTGAGATCGCCTAGATTCATACGTTTCAACTTTCAACACAAACCCTAATCGCTAGATCAGAAAAATGGGAGAAATTTTGAAGTCTTCTTAAAATCAACGTCGAAAAATTCACAATCCTGCTTCAGATAATGTGACGGTGCATTCATCTGGGATTTGATTTAGGAGCAAAATGAAACCTCGAAACGCCGTCTCAATCGACTTTGTTCAACAAAATGGCGGGATTTGGTTCAATATACAGGTTGACATTAAATTTTTTTATGGAAAAAAAACATTTACAGAAAAAATATTATTTATTTTTGAAAAAATTGGTTTTAAATCTCCAAACCAAAACTCAACTTCACCATAAATCTCTACCACTCAAAAACTTTGTCCAAACTCCCTGAAAATCCAAAATGTGACAAAAACGCCCTCATATTCAAGTGATTGATTTTCTGGGCCGAAAAATGATATCTGAGCCTAGGCAAAATTATTTCAAACATACAAATTTATTATTATCAAGTAATTAAATATTTGAGGAGAAGAATTTTCTCAAATTACATGAATCCGAACCCATGTTCGAGATTATTTATTTACAGAAATTATTCCGAAACTCTGGAATATTTGCAGCAGGAAGATCTAACTAAGGTTAGATATCAAGAAAGAACTTATCAGTCCTAAGATAAACTTATGATTCAAAATAACAGGTTCTTAGATATAGTACCGAATTCATCTAAACTCTCGGGAGATCTTAGAGAAATTCAAAAGACGGTACAAAACTATGACAATATGTTGTATATGTACCACAAACGTGGAAAAAATCCTTGAAAACCAAGAAGAAATTTTTGGAATATTAAAGGATATTCAAATAAGAATTCAAATACTAGAACAAAGTCCTAGTAAGAGAACTTCAGAAGGAAGGTTATCACTATCCTTTGGAACTGAACCTTTGTTACATCAACAAGGAAAGGTCAAGGTAGTGCAAAAACCTTTTGACTGAAGAAGAAAAGATGATCAATCTAATTAAATCTGTCTCAGAAAATAAATTAATCTGATGACAACTTTAGAAAGGATTGGTCTAGAGGATCTACAAGAGCTTGCGGAATCTTTCGCAAATCTCAAAGTCGTAGATCTGAAGATGAACACGACGGGAGGTGAACAACCTTATATAACCTGGTCAGCTTCGCAGGAACCACCAAGAGAAAGTGTGGGATCTCAGAATATAAATATGAGAGAATTCCAATCAGACTTTACACTGGTGGAGAAGCACATCCAGCGGGAACAAGATCAAGTAAGAATCAAATTCCTTTGCACCAAACACCATATGGGAAATCTGTTTTAGAACCAATATATCCTTATGAGGTTATGCTTAACCTAGATGTATTAGATTTCAAAAACAGAGAAGACCTCATAGATGATTGGACATCAACTATGAGAATCGCAGCATGAACGCTTGATCTCAACAGAGAATGATTCATTAAACTTCTGGAAATGAGTCTTATGGGATCGGTGAAAATTGCTTGGGACATGACTTCGGTAGAAACCAAAGAATCAGTCCTAGCCGGATAATCTCTTAGCGAGATAGCCGGAAGAATGGCTACCCTTTTTAAAGCTCAATTTATAGTGGTGGACTATTTTAACAGTCAAGATACAGAGAAGAAAAAGAAATATACTCAAGCTCTGTATAGTCACATGATATATGTTTAGTGGATGAATACATTATGTTATTCACTAAATATAGATGGAATTCAGGAGTCGAAGAAGACATAGCAATGCAGCTCTTCTTCGCCAAGATGCCAAGTCCCTGGAGAGAAATGTTAATCAGGGAATATGTTCCTGGTAATCCAGATACATTGGCACGAAGAGCCTCTTTCCTTAAAGAAAAATTGTCAGAATGGTGTCATTTGGCAGCATTACAAAAAAATTACAAAATACTAAAGGGTATTAACAAACGTACTCCTTTGTATTGTAAGGAAAATGATCTTCCAACGATTATTGGAAGTAAACCACAGAAGCATAAGAGGAAAAGTTTTAGAACTCATCCTTATGCTAGAAGTGGAAATCTGGACAAAGAACTGGACTATCAAGAAATTGGATATCGTCCCAAGTATCGAGTACCTCTCGAAGCACAGGAAGAACACCTACAAAGAAAACTTTCAGAAGAGCTCATACTCGAGCTAATGAAAGTTTTAAAGACTGTAATTGCTGGACATGTAGAGCAAGAGGTCATATCTCGACCAATTGTCCAGAAAATGAAAAACGAGGTATTAAACGTTTCGATCCAACCCCGGATATTGAAGAAGCAATTTATTACCAATATCTTATTCAGATATACAGATTTGAGGACATTGCCAATATGAAAGTATATATGAAGAAGAAGAAGTCTTGAGTCAGGAAGAATCTGATGGAACAGAATCGTAATCTGACTGAAGACGAGGTGTTTCAACACGAAACACATGAAGATTTGTCTGGATTCTTTAGTCAGACAACAATATCTCATAATATGGTTCAAAGAATCATGAGAGAAAATCCTAGTCTACATAGATATCAAGGATTCTCTGCAGGACATGTAGAAAAATTCTTAGAAAGTCTTGGTCGAAGAAACAGAAAGCATCATCTAATCTATAAAGTTTCCAGAAGGGAAATGACAATTCTTATGGAACTTACAGAAAATAGAATGGAGATGCAATTAATTCCTTCTGAAGAAATTAAGGAGAAATTACAAAAACTCAAGATAGAGGTAGCAAGGACTATGTCCTTGATTCATATCCGAGCAATCCAGATTATGATAAAAGCTACTTTCAAAGAAGGAATAGATTCACCCATTGATATTATTATATGTGATAAAAGAATGGGGAACCTTCAAGATTCAGTACTGGGAACTATCTCAGGAAATCTCTGCGCAGAAAATATTGTAGGAGTAATTTATCCAAGAATTGCCTACAACCTGGCGGATCAGGATTTCAGCCGAGCCTTGACATTGCACCAAAATTTCAAGGAAAAAAGGCTGATGAAAGAAGGTAATACATCATATTCTATTACCTATCAAATTTCATATGCTCTATCTAATACACATCATTCAGAATTGTTTATTAGAAATGAGTTCATTGAAATACCCAAGATATTTGGAAAAGTTGCCCAGGCAATTTATCCAGAAAGAGTTGAGTTTCCTTTAATACAGGAAACAGATATCCAAATACAAGACAAACCGATTCTACAAAGGAATCAAAGTCTTAGATTGGAATCAAGGATACTATCTTTTCAGGGAGATAGAATTACAAGTTACAGGTGGGGGAAAGCACCTGTCCAAAAAACCCAACAGGAGATAAAAAGCTTTTCCACCATAGGAAAGCTTAGATGCCCAGAAGGGTGGAAGGAAGTAGAAATAGTATTTGATATTACGAAACAAAGGAATCAATTTTCTTTTAATACCATATACTATTTGGAACAACCTATGATATGAATTTACCAAGGAATGATCAATATTGGAGAATTGGAAGTTCATATCAAAGGAATTCCAGGAAAAGAATCAGATCGACTGGTTCTTGGACTAGAGTTTCTCGAGGAACATAAACTTTTGAAACATCTAGAGTATGAAATGTAGTTTATGGCAGATGATAAGATATGGAAAATCCAATGACCCCAAGCACATTCTCGATATACATTCCAGTAGGAATGTTCTACGAACAATATAAGGCAGAATATTTTGCTGCTTATTTTGATTCAGATTCAGGTGCTGGAATCTGTACAGCAAAAAGAGAAATTTTACCAAATAATTTGGAAGAATTACCAAAGATTGCTGGAAGATATTTTTCCAGAAGAATCTTAATTTTATGTAAGGGGATTGAGATGACAGAAATCGTAATTGGCGATGCTGGACAAACACCTTGATACAAGGTAAAAACACCACCAAATTATTTTCATGATACATGAGCTGACATTCTGCTAGGAAATAATTTCCTACAAATGTTCAAGTTCTATACTCAAGAAAATGAGACTAGAAGATTAGTGTTTACAACACCTTGTGATCACAAAATTATAGTCTAGAGACTGCGATAGGCATTTTATAGAAAATTGCCAATACAGTTTCGCAGCAAGAGTGGTGATGAAGGAAAACTTCTAAACCCAAAAATGAAGGATTCTAGAAGGTTTGGAGAAACAATGCTCCAATTAAGAGCAGATAAAGAACTCCAACCAGAAGAAATAGAATGCCTTAAGATAGCTCTACATAAGAATGAGGTAGAGTTTGAATCTAAGGTATCATTGGAAGATGTCAAGAAAAAGATCAAAGAAAATTACAATGAAGATCCCTTGGCATGGTGGGATAAAAATCAACTCAAAGTTTGCCTTAAAATTAAGGAAGGCAAAAAGTATGAATTTGTCCGTTGTAAGCATATCCCAATTAATATCATTGATCAAAGGGATATGCAGATTATAATCAAGGAACATTTGGACCTTGGTTTAATCCAAGCAGGAATTTCACTAAACAGCAGTCCAGGATTCCTGGTAAGAAATCATGGTGAAATAAAAAGGAACAAACCCAGACTATTTATTAATTATCAAGAGATTAATAAGATTCTGGAGTTTGATGGGTATTTTATACCCAGCAGAGAACATCTAATTAGTTGCATACGCAATGCAAATATATTCTCAAAGTTCGATTGTAAGTCTGGTTTTTATCAGATTCGAATGGATGAAGAAAGCAAGAAATTCACAGCTTTCTCCATACCACAAGGACATTATATCTGGGAGGTATTACCAATGAGATTGGTTAATTCACCATAGATATTTCTAAGAAAGATGGATAATCTATTTAAAGATTATTTCAAATTTATGTTTGTCTATATAGATGATGTTTTAATTGCATCTAAAAATATGGAAGAACATATTAAGCATTTAGATATTTTTTCTGATGTTTGTAAAAATGAAGGACTGGTTCTATCAGAAAAGAAAGCAGTCATTGCCACAAGAAAGATTGAATTTCTCGGAATAGAAATCGATGAGTCTGGAATAATTTTGCAAGATCATATAGTAGAAAATGTGCAAAATTTTTCAAACGAGCTAAAAGAAAAAAAACGACTTCAAAGTTTCATAGGAGTTGTTAATTTTACTGGGATGTTTATAAAAAACCTAGCAAAACACAGAAAGGTGTTTAGTTCATTATTAAAGAAATATGCAAGATTTATATGGACAAAAGAACACACAGAAGGACTTGTCCAGTTAAAAAATATTTGTAAAAATCTTCCGAAAATGGCTATTCCTCAAGATGAGGATGATCTGGTATTATATACGGACGCCAGCGATCATTGGTGGGCGGCAGTCTTAACAAAGCTCACTCCAGATGGAGAACAGCCATGCAGATATTGCAGTGGTTTATTCTCAGATGCAGAAGCCATAAGATGGCATATCAACGAAAAGGAATTCTATGAAGTAAAAAGGGTTTTTGAAAAATTATCATTATTTTTACTTGAGAAATTTATTTTGAAAGTTGATAATACACAGGTGAAAGCTTTTCTGAGAAACATGATTGAATCCAAACCAGAAAAAGCTAGACTTTTAATATGGCAAGATTTATGTCAAAATTAAATTTTTAATATAATTATTCTTAAATCTCACGAAAATATTCTTGCAGATTTTTTAACAAGAGATGGATAGCATTGACATTGATGCTATTATCAAGATGCGGAGGCATTTGAGGGAACACCTTGAAATGCTTCAAACCGAGTTTAACAAGTTAGCACTAAACGCAGAAATTGCGGGAAGGCTTCAACAAGCGGATAAGAGAATTGTCTCTGACCGAATTACAGGATGTTTACAGACATATACTCAGTTATGGTCTGTAACACAAAGGTCTATCCTCCAAGGCATCGAGAAGCCATTGCTTTCCCGAATGGAGAGTTTTCGAGTACAGGACTCTATACCTAGAGCAGGGGATTCAAGTACCCCTAGCACAAGTGTTAAGCCGGGATCATTTTCTGATGAGTCGGCCAAAACAAAAATTGAAACTCCAGATTTCAATCTCGAGTCTTCAAGTCAACCCTTCACCTCGAGGATTGAAGAGAGAGATATCAACCTTAGACCTAATACTGACAGGGGCAAAGCTAAGGTTGGTACTAATGAAACTGCAATTTCTCCATTCCAGGTTTACCAACAGACTTGGGAGAAATTGAATACAAGAATTGGCATCAACCCAGCCATGGTTCGAGTTGATATTGCAGGAATATATCCTAAGGTATGGATGAAACAAAAGTCATATCCAAAGGAGGTCAATGCTTGGTATGAATTTGGGGCTCTTGCCTCATTTTATACTACTTCACCCAGCTTCCCGGAGATTTCAGTATTACCAAAGTGGATACAGAAAGCAGTACATGAAACTTGGACGAACAATGATCATTTGTCCAGGGGAGATATTTTGGAACTATATTTTTTCAGTGCAGCACCAGAACCAGCAGGAAAAGGCTCACACGAAGTCTTTCATTTTTCAAGCTAAGGAGGCCAGACATGAATGTCCAGAAATTCATCAAGGATCCTCCTACAAACGAAACACCCCTAGTCTCTTCATTCAATGAAGATGACATATCTATCAGGAGAGCATGGGGAGTTTGGGTCTGTCTAACAGAGATGGACAAGTTAAATATCCATTTAAGTTTTATCAAAATTCTGTAAATTGATCTTTCATGTTGAATACAATGACAGGAAAAACAACGAGCTTCGCAGAAGATCTGTTCGAAAAGAAAAAAAATCTTATGTGGAACAGCAAGCTGCCGGCAAGCAAAGAGACTCGTCGAAAATTCAGTAATATGGCACATGTGGGAAGATGGTCGGAGAACATTTGCCCAGAATGCCAAAACTAGAAAGAACCGGAGTTTGGTAAAGGATTCAAGCCAAGATCTGATCGTAAACACTTTACCGACACTAGTACAAATGGGGAAGGACCACGAGCACGATTTCCTCGGGGACACATAAAGTCAAAGATTCCCCGACAAAGCTAAAGTGGACATGTGACCATCCCACTAACAAAAGGAAGGACCACTATGTGAGTGGAATATAAGGACCACCAATAATCGATGGTAAATGATGACAAAAGACCATTGGATTCTCTATCTTTAAAGAAAAAAAAAATCCAATAAACAGACAAGAAACTTTAACCCCGTAAAATCATATATAAAAAGAAGCTAAAACGGGAAAAAGAAACACACAAGAAAAATTCGAAACCTAAAGAAAATGTATTTCACATATCTAAAGGTTTCTAAAAGACGCATCAAGAGAATAAGAAATCAGCTGGTAAATAACACAGATCTCTACAAACTGTTAAAAGAAGAAGGGAACGAGATCTCAGCTGATATAATACAAACACATATCTATTGGTTATGTCAGGAGATAAAGTCATAAAAACGAGCTATTTCTAGATTAATAATCTAGGAAGAAGACAAGTTGAGTGGAATGATGTTTTTGCAAATTTTAGAAAAATGGAGAGTTTAAACAAAGAAATAGATGGATGGGGAGTGAGAAAAAAGTTAAGAATGAGAATGGAGAGTTATTGCAAGATTTCCCTTTATTTTTTTCTAAAAAATCAAGTTTTTCTATCTAATAATATATATAATTATCAACTAAATTCAAAATTTATCTTAAAAAAATTAATAATATTGTTTAGGTTATGCGTTGTCAAAAACCTCCCGACAATATGTTGATGTGGAATGTTGATGTGTCTGTGTTGAAAATTATTCTCATTTTGGTTATAATTGCATTATTTGAAACTATCGAATTTTAGTGATCGTAACAATGTATAGTATTTGTTGAGACATTTCAACTCAACTATCATCCGCTGAGTATCATATGAACTCTCGATTGGCTAGAAGAGCATTGATTTTTCACATGTCATTGTTGAATATGATGTATTTCTAGTAGTTGAAGTATCGTACAATTAACAAGTTTTCCCAAGTTTAAGTCTAATAATAGAAGAGTGTAGAATTTCGTTAGGGATACATCGTCGTGTCCTTTTGTCTTTGTATCAGCAAATCAGGTTGCTTATTCTTTTGCTAGAGTGGTTTTTCCACATAAAGGGTCGCATATTCTCCTATAATTATCTTTGATGTGATTTAATAATATTTTCATAGTTTTTTTTAAATTAAAAAAAAACCCAAAATTCACATTTCACAACATCTGCTTTTTAGATTAAAAATCTAATGAATAAACAACTCCGGGAAAAGAGAAAAAAAGACATCATATATCACGTTGGCAATTTTCTTAAATTGTTTATTCGTTGGTTGAACAATTGAGTTATCAAATATTCGAACTATCAGATTTTTTTAAAAAAAACGTTTATCGCTTTTTTCCCCTTTATTTTGTGTTGCATGGATAACAGCTATTAGTTGATTTTTCGGTCTCAGATATTGACTTAAGTTGCAAGTGAATATAAAGTAAGGTAAAAACTTGTGTGAGACGGTCTCACGTGTCGTATTTTATGATACAAATATTTTATTTGGGTCATCCATGAAAAAGTATTATTTTTTATGTTAAGAGTATTACTTTTTATTGTGAATATCGGTAGGATTGACATATCTCATAGATAAAGATTTGTGAGACCGACATACTCATAAAGTAAAACAAAGAAGGAAAATTGAGACATATTTATTAAACACAAAATTTTTTGTAAGACAATATGATATATCAATTTTGTGAGACAAATCTCCTATTTGAATCACTCATGAAAAAAATATTATTTTTTATACAAAAAAAATTATTTATTATTCTGAATATGACTATAGTTGACTCGCTCATAATTTATATATATTAGTATTATTAAAGTCGAATAATATATATTAATTGTTTTGTTACAGTGATATAACAATTTTTTTTTCAAATTTACCCTATCTATATATTTGCAATACATTTTTAATGATATGGACATTCCGAAAATTTGCACATTCTGTCCATCTAATTTCTCAGTTGATCGCAGCCCAAGTTTTTTTATCCTCGTTCCCATAGGTTTCTTTCAATTTCCTTTCTCGGTTTCACATATAATATTGCAAACAAACTAATAAAAATCATAAAATTTAAATTTTGATTTTTAATTTTTAAAATGTAATTTCGAATTTTTTATAACAAGAGAAAAAAAAAATCAATTATACATGCACTTTGCACACAACATGCGCAGACAAAAAAGAGATAAATAAATAGACACATTACATTCAACTGATTGGGGGAATTCATAGTGACTGAGGGGATCGAAGATCAAGAAACGAGTTATTTATACTAAGTATTCTTCTTATGGCTAGATTCAATCTCCTGGTCCTTATGATGAAAAAGAATTTCACTCTATTCTTTTGGAGAAAAGATGATTATGATCTTTCTCCAAATCTCTGGGAAAACAAGAAAAAACAGCTCGAATAGCATGATATGTCTGTCACCACCCAGAATGAAAGGATTGATCTCGTAATTCTAATTCGATGCTGATAACACTAGTACATAATTATCTAATAAATTTGAAATTGTTGGAAATAAGAGTTAGGAAATATTGAAAATTAGTTTGTGATGATGTATGTAATTATGTAATTATTTTCAAAGAAATTCTATAAATGAGTATCTCAATTTGTGAAGAAAACACAATTGAGTGGAGAAAATTTTATAAAAGTGTGAAGTTTAATATATTTTGTGAGTTGGAGTTTTTATTCTTTACCGTGAATTTTTATTTTTATCACGTTATCTGCACGAAACATGAAGACTCGTCATATTTTTCCAAGCTCCAAAACACAAAAAAAATGTAACAATATTCAAAAGTAAGAATATTTATTTTATTCTTATTTATTTTTACAATGTATATATTTAATATATAATATCATGTTATTATATAAAAGGAGTTTATGACACCTCATTATAATAACGTGATGTGATTATATTATTACATTATATATATATATTTGAATAATATTATGTCATTATATAAAAAGAATCTATGACGCTTTATTATAATAACGTTGTGTGATTATATCACTATTTATATATTTTTATTGTATTATATAATAATTATATATATATTTGAATAATTTGGTTTGTATGCACCTTTGTGTGTTTCTCAAATCAAACTTATCAAAATTTAACACTTTGTGGCGTTTGTCGATTGTTCTTTACTCGGATTGTCAAAGACGAGTTTTTTGAAGGTTTGTTTGAGATCGATTATTATCATCGTGAATAATTGTTGATATGCTTTTTGTAGTTTAGAGGTGAATATCACAACAATTAGTTGTTTCAAAAAGATCGGGACAACACAACCTTTTCTTTGTTTCATCGAATCGAGGGCGTGACTTCCGTTTCCGAGTGCGTTTGCTTTTCGTGGTCGAAGAATCACATCACCATAATATCTTTCAAAATATTAAGTTTTAATGTAAAGCATGTTCTCTTGGAAACCTTATTATAAGACCATCACCAGCGAAAATCCAAACTAAATTACCTATGTTTCTTGGATATATACAGAGTTATATTTGTGGCCCAATTTATCCACCATGTGGATTATTTAGATATTTTATGGTATTGATCGATGCCTCCAGTAGATGGTCACATGTATGTTTATTATCAACTCGAAATGTGGCATTTGCAAGATTACTTGCTCAAATAATAAAATTGCGGAATCAATTTCCCAATTATACAATCAAGAAAATTTAACTTGATAATGCTGGTGAATTTACTACCCAAACTTTCAATGATTATTGTATGTCAATGAGAATCACTGTTGAGCATCATGTTGCTCATGTACATACACAAATTGGATTAGTTGAATCATTGATTAAACATAAACAACTGATTGCTAGATCAATGATTATGAAAACAAAACTCATTATTTCTATATGAGGACATGCAATTTTGCATGTTGCTGTATTAATTCGCATCATTCTAAGTTCATATCATAAATATTCCTCATTGCAGCTTGCATTTGGTAAAGAACCAGACATTTCTCATATGAGAATTTTTGGATGTATGGTATATGTGCCTATTGCACCGCCTCAACGAACAAAAACGGGACCTCAAAGAAAGATAGAAATTTATATCGGTTATGATAACCCATCAATCATTCGATATATTGAGTCTCAGACAGGCGACATGTTTACAACACGTTTTGTTGATTGTCATTTTAACGATGAAATCTTCTCAATATTAGAGGGAGAAAAAAAACATATCGAAAAGAAAATTACATGGTATGCATCATCATTGTTACATTTAGATCCATGAACTAAACAATGTTGATGTACAACAAATTGTGCACTTTCAAATAATAACAAATCGAATATCAGATTCATTTGCAGACGCAAAATGAGTAACTAAATCATATATACATGTTGCAAATGTCTATGTTCGAATTGAAATACCAAAGAAACAAATTGAAGACACTCATGATGTCATAAAATGATTGAAGCGCAGAAAACCAATTGGTTCTAATGATAAAAATCCTCGAAAAAGAAAATGCATAAAAACATGATCACAAAATAGAGAATGATATTCCGACAGAAACACGTGATGATGAAAATGTTCTGTTAGAACCGCAAACTAATGAAAATCGTGAAATCTCTATCAATCATATTAATACTGGAAAATATGGAACCGAAAGGATATAAAAGAAATTGATGATATATTTCTTTATAATGTGTCATTTGACATCATAAATGAAAATTAAGATCATGAACCAAAATATTTTGGTAAATATAAAACTCGACAAGACTGGATAAAATGGAAATACGCCATCCACGTTGAATTTGATTCGCTAAATAAACGTAACGTTTTTGGACCTATAGTCCTCACACTTGAAGGTGTAAAACATGTTGGGTACAAATGAGTTTTTATTCAAAAGCGAAATGAGAAAAATGAAATAGTAAGATATAAAGATCGACTTGTTGCACAAATTTTTCTCAAAGGAATGGAATTTATTATGAAGAAACATATTCTCCCGTTATAGATGCAATTACGTTTAAGTATTTGATTAGTTTGGCAGTATCTGAAAATTTAGAAATGCGTCTTATAGATGTTGTCACAACTTACTTATACAAATCAATCAATAGTAAAATATATCTAAGTGTTATAGTGCCCTTATGTATCTTGCAAATTATACAAGACCTGATATATCATTTGTTGTAAATTTATTGACAATATTTAACTCATATCCAACAAAGAGACACTGGAACAGAATTAAACATATATTCCGTTATTTATGAAGAACGACAGATTTGAGACTTTTATATTCAAAAGATACCAATCAAAGTATAATTGGTTATGTTGATGCTGGGTACATATATGATCCACACAATGCACGTTTCCAAACACGATATGTATTTATTCGTGGAGGCACTACAATTTCTTGGCGTTCACAGAAAGAAATACTCGTAACAACTTCATCAAATTACACCAAGATTATTGCATTACATGAAGCAAGCCGTGAATGTGTGTGGCTAAAATCAATGACCCAACATATCCAAATATCATGCGGATTATCATTCGACAAAAAGCCTGTGACACTATATGAAGATAATGATGCATGTGTTACTCAAATGAATGAAAGATACATAAAAAGCGACATAATTAAACATACCCTAAGTTTTTTGCATTCACCCAAGAGCTTGATAAGAATAAAGATATTGATATTCGTTACATTCAATCAAGTGAAAACTCATCACATCTCTTCACAAAGACACTTTCTACGACAATATTTAGAAATCATATATATAACGTTGGGAAATCTACGAAATTTGTGAAGAATCGTTCGTGTTAACATGAGGGAGAGTTTACGTGACTGCAATATGTTTTCCTTACTATGATTTTTATCACAATGAGTTTTTCCTAGTAAGGTTTTTAACGAGATAGTATAAAAATACGTAATGAAGACAATCATTGTATCATGATCATCATCAAAAGAGAATATATTGAATATAAGAGTTGAAAATATTGAAAATTAGTGTGTAATGATGTATATAATGATGCAATTATTTTTGAAATATTTTCAAAAAAATTATATAATTAGGTCTCTCAATTTGCGAAGAAAAATACAATCGAGTAGAGAAAATTTTATAAAAATGTGTAGCTTAATATATTTTGTAAGTATGAGATTTTATTCTTTACTGTAAATTTTTATTTTTAACATAAATAATATATTTCTTTTGTTTTTTTGACCGGAGAAAAAATAATCTATTTCCAAAATTGACAATTACTAACAATAACTAAAACCCAAAGGGCACTTTCGTCTCCTCAGAATCACCTCCGCCCCTCCGCAACCATTTCTTTCCATCTCAAAAACCCCGCACAAAACCCTAAAACTCGTCTAAACCCTAAGTTAGATCACCATAAATTTCAATAATGTACGCCTTCAACCCTTCCCGATCGCGTCTCTCCGCGATCATTCCCAGGAATTATCGCCGATTCGGCTCCGCCCTTCGCACAGAACCTCCCAAAGAACCGATAATCTCATCCTCGATTATTGGCAATCAGACTCCTCCACCGCCGGGTGAGGCTCCTACTACGCCTCATGTCGCCGTTGATAAGAAGAATTCTTGGGGCTTTCTCAAGTACGGCCTCATTGCCGCTGTTACCGGTGGCGTTGCCACTGCTAGCTATGCCACATATGGTTCGTTTCTTTCAGCAAATCACTTCTGGGATATATGAAATTGGTGTGATAATCCTGTTTTTTACTTGATGAATGGATCTATTCCTTACAAGCGATGGTGTTACTATGATTTCCCCGTTTTGGAATGTGAATGTTGTGATTTCAAATTTGTAATGTGTCTTTGCTGACTATTTGGAAACTGTTTTGTCGAGTAATGAGGCGATTAGAAAAGGAAAGCCTAACCTTTTTTTTATGATGACCTGGAAAATAATCACCAGGTTTTCCACCGAGTGCAATAATGGCTTGAGATTGAGAATGTGAACTGTTCGCAACTTCGCATTTTTCATCTGTGTTTTTATGTGGAGAAACACTCGCTTATATGTTTGTTTTATGGGTCCTTATGTATTTTTATTTAGAATGAACAAATATTTTGATGGATAAGGGGGTGCGTTGATCAATCATTCATGTGTTAATTTTTTTTCCCAGGAGCTGCTGCTTGTGTTATCTTCTTGGTTCATACATAATATTGACTAAATAAAGTTAGATGCCTGGGTTACCTGATTATTTGCATCTATGAGGCTACTAGAGTGCCTTGTTTTTCCTTCCTTTTTCAATTTTTCCATAACGACGCTTGCTTATAAATTAGAAATAATAAAATGAAAAAGAGCTCTTTCAAGCTCCGTTACCACCTTTGTCTATTGAATTTTCACAGTCATATTGATTATGGTCTTGGTTTGGAGTGCGAACTGCTTCTGATTTTATTTTTGAACTGCTGGCTATATCATAGAATGTCCTTGTTTGACTTTGATATAAGTTATTGATCAAATATAAGTTGGCATTTTATGCAGCATACTCATTGAATGAGGTTGATCAGAAGACAAAGGCTTTTCGTGACTCTGCAAATTTTTTTACTGTTGGGGAAGATGCATCTACTTATGACGTGCGTCTAACAGCATTCTTATACTTTATGCTTCTGTCCATTGACTCCATTCCCATGATGTAGAAAAAGTTGACATTGTTGCCTATCATTTCTTATTATTTAGAAGTAGTTGTTTTAGTTGGAAAGCTATTAAATGATGTGAGGAGCTATTTTTTAATAGAAGATAGTTGACCTAGATGTCTAATTGTGTGAGCCTTCTTAATATGTTTAATCTTTGGAGGCTTATACTTGTTTCTGATATAGTATTTGAAATCATAATCACCATAGAAGTTGAGTTAACAAATTACAAAATGGTTTGTGCAGAAATTTCAATCTTATGCACGAGCTGCTGCAGTGACAGGTGAAGTTCTATTATCCATATTGTTTTCGTTTCTCTCCACATTTTCTGTACGACAAAAAATCTAAATTTGTTTGTTGCCATTTGTTTTCTGTACGAGTTCATCTCGGAATTCAGCTTTTATGATCTTGTCTGTTTTTTCATGATGCTTCGTTTGTGTTAAATATTACAGTACCTGCCAAGTTAGTCGACATATACCTTGACCTCAGGCGGTTAACCGAAGAACACGTTCGGGTAAACAACTAATAGCATTTTCACAATTCAAAAAAATGTAGTTCCTTAATTTTTCATCATTTATTCCTCCTGGGAACACATTTTATTGCTTCATTACAGGGTTTTACTGAACCAACATCTGACAAGCTCCTGCCAGATTTGCATCCTTTGGAGCAACATGTTTTTACCCTTGTTCTTGATCTGAACAAAACATTAATTTTTTCTGACTGGAAGGTGTGTTTTTTTCTCCCTGTCTTTCGTGTTGACTTGATTTCTGCCCTCGCACTCTATTTTAACAGTCTACATTTTCCCTCTCATTTATTTTCTCTTCCTGTGAAGGTTTGATTCACGAGTTTTTTCGTCGTTCAGGTTTAGATGTAACTAAGTTGATATTATGATTCATTGTTTTTTCTCTGAAGCGCGATCGGGGGTGGAGAACATTCAAAAGGCCTGGAGTAGATGCTTTTTTGGAGCATTTAGCTCAGTTTTATGAAATTGTAGTATATTCTGACGAGCTAAGTATGGTAAGCGTTTATGTTTAAGATATGTGGATGTGGAAACAATTTCCCCATTTTATTTTGTTATTTTCTTGGTTTCTCTTAGTTTTTAATTTACCTTTCTTGTCATTTCAGTATGTTGATCCTGTTGTCGAAAGATTGGATCCGAAGCACTGTATTCGCTATAGGCTTTCAAGGGGTGCAACTAGATACAAAGATGGAAAGCACTTTAGGGTAGATACATTCACATTGAATTTCGGGAATATTCTTATCCATTGTTTTTTGTTTCTGTTTTCAAACTTTTACTTCTTTTTTCTATGCTATTTTTTTGTTTTTTTGTTTTTAAAAATAACAATGAGCAATTCCTGCTGCAGGACCTTTCAATGCTTAACAGGGATCCTGCCAAAGTTCTATACATTAGTGGTCATGCCTTAGAGAGCTGTCTTCAGCGTGAAAACTGTGTTCCAATTAAAGAGTGGCAAGGCGAAGCAGATGACGCCGTACTTTTAGATCTTATTCCATTCCTTGAATGTAAGAATTCCTCTCACAATGAAACTCGCAAATTCTACATGATCTTTGGGGAGTTTTATTCCAGTCTCTATTGCTTGAAATAAACAGGGAGCATTGTTTGAGTGCAGATGTTGCTAAACACAGACCAGCTGATATTCGAACTGTTCTAGCCTCATATGAAGGGTGTGATATTGCCAATGAGTTCTTGGAACGTTCTAAAGAGCATCAAAGGTTTGTTTTTCATTATGCGTGTTATTGTAAGGAGGATGTTGCCTTGTTCAATCCTTTGATCTTATTCTGTTTTCCATAATATTTATACATTCTCTCCTTTTTTTTAAGATAGTTAAAATTCTTTCGTCTGAATGTGTGAAATATTTGGTATACACCATGTAAAAGTATTTCTCAACGATCAAGCTTTGTTGCATGCCTTTGTTATATTCACAACCGGTGGACTGCTGATAATATTTTGACATATATTTGTCTTATGTTCAGGAGGATGCAAGAGCACAAGCAGCAAAGTCGTTTCTGGAGACGTTAGATATATGTCAGGGAGCCAAGTTCCCTTGAAGAAACAGGTGGATCCTGAAAATGAAAGCCTTTGTATGGTGGTGTTCTGCTTCATTGAACAAAAGCTATTTCTCTTGCCCCATTGCGGTGATCGACATTAATATGGTTAAAGAAACTTGAGATACTCTCCTCGACGAGCTCCGTGTCGTTAGTTTTGTTTAATTTTTGTTGTATGAGGTGGATATATAATATTGGAAGCTGAATAGCTAATAATTGTAATTCTTTTCACTCTGGAGAGAACTCCTGTCTGTATTTGTTGCTACTGCGGTGTTCTAGGAAAGATGAAATAGCTGACAACTGAATTTTGTCGGAGATGGTTTTGCATGTGAACGGAGAATTTTTTTTGAATAGGCTTTGAGGCTCAGAGTAAAATTTTAGGTTGTGGTTTTCGAATTAATCTATCATTTTTCCAATTTGGGATGTTTCTCATTTCTATTTTCATTTTAGATACGGAAATGGGTCTCAAATGACTCACTTTTTTTATCCTTGGCATTTTCTATTTTTTTTTTTTTTGCATATTTTATTTATTTTAAGTACTAAAGCTATCAAAATTATTATTACATTCATGGGATTAAAAACTTATAAGTTTCCTTATTTTCTATAAGTATTTATTTAGAGATATTACTTATTTTAATTCTTTTACTAAAAATATTGTTTTGTGTTATATATTAATTACTATGATCGTTATCATTTTAATTTACAACCTCTTCGTAATTTTTAGAAAGTGATATAGTTACGAAATAAAATGTTAATTGCCAACGCCGTTTTTACTCGTTTCATAATTAAATTGTTCTACATAATTTCGTCCAATTAGATACATGATTTTGTTTCTTGATATTTTGAACTTGAGAAAATTGGGTCCGTGGAAGTGTTATAGTAAGCTCCTCCATACGTTCTTTGTGCTAAATATTTATTAGTTTTGGTGATATGTTCAAGTCTAAAAAATACAAAAGTATTAAAATTCAGCAGACCAGATTTTAGAAGATCATCGTGTATATTTCAGAAAATATTTTCTAAATTATTAAGGGTCTACATATTTAAAGAAAATGCATTCGTTACTGATTTATCTAATATCTCTACTGCTTACTTAATCTTTTTGTCGGTCGAGCATATTTGATTTGTTTGTTTAAATAGTAAAAACACATCATCAGTAAATCTGAGTATAAGAGAATGTTCAGAGTATAAAATACAAAAATATCACGATCGTTTGATGTCAGTGATCCAGACATTTTTTTGCTCCATACTATTTTTGAAATAAGATATCTCACACGTGTCATTTAGCACTATTTCTGTTATGGCTTTGGTACGACTGAATTATAACCGTTCAAATCTGAATGTTGTAAATTCTCTATAAAAAACCATCTCAAGATTGAACAAACTGTCTAGATATCTTCTTTATGATCCGTTACTTATTCTATCTGAGATTTACAAGCTTTGTTGAAAATTTACAAGCACACGCATGAAGTTATATCAGATCTATTTCAAGGATCATATGTGCTGAACTATTGCTCACAAATATATCATTTCTACATTGTGTTTCATGTGAGTTTTTTAACTGATATAAATAGTCTTCATATGCAAAATTATTTCAAAGTTTGTGAAAAGTTGATACTAAAACTTTAGTCAAACATTTGTAATTCATACTAAAGTGTGTACTCGCAAATTATTGTAACTATCGAAGTTTTTTAGTGGAATTCATTTGGAAACAGCGAGCTTCCACAAATTATCTATGTGTTATTTACTTTCAGCTACAATTTTTTCTTTATCTACTGATCGTGATCTATTGATTTCATTTGATTTACTAAGTTCTACATGACTTTTTTCGCACTGATTCTTTAGTTGTCTACTCAATCTAAAAAATCGTAATTTGATCTCGATTGCTAACACCAGTTGAGATAATATTTGATCAAAGAAAAAAAAATTGTGAGGTGTTTATTTACCTCTATCTAAACCCTTCCACCGATTTTAACATGTTCCAAGGAATTATGTTTCAGGTGCATAGGTAGATATCTTTTTTCCAAGTACAAAAAAACAAGAAAATTCGAATCATAGTTTAAGGAGAAGCGACAAAAATCAAATGGACTACCCCTAAAGTGGGTGTCCATTGAACGGGGGACTAATTGTATGACCATTAAGGAGACATGAACGCCTCACAGAGTTTTGTTCATTGTTTAACTAAACTCATATATTGTATGTATGTCTATATGTTAAATTGTAGAACTCATACATCGTACTCAACATGTCACATAGTATATCTATACTATTATATTAAGTGTGAGGGCCTTAGAATAACTACCTTTGAGGACACCAAAATATTTAATTCCATAATTACCCTTCTTATTCTGCTAAAAATCTTTTCAAGTCACTCCATATCTTAAATAGAAAAAAATTAAAACAAAACTTCCATTTTAAGTCGAACAACTTTTCTAAATCGAAAATAACATCTTTTAATAGTACATGATCATTATTGTGTTTATTTTTTGCCTTAGGTATCTAGGCGGACTTCAAATGATAAACCAAGTTCCGACCAAATCTTGAATCACAAATTTCGAATTTCGATGAGCCATAGGGGAACTAAGTTCAAAGTCCACGGGCAGATGATTTCAATCCGGACCGTCCATTAGTGTAGGTAGATGTTAGCCGTTGGTTTAGATCCCGTTTTAGCATTGTCCTACGATCCGACATGGCATTAAACTGGATTTAAAATCCGTTTTTCAAGTCCGAGCTATAAATAGCGGATCCTGAGAACTCTGGAGCGACGAGGATAATAATAATTACAAAATCACCACAGTCGGAGGACACTGAGCTTCGAATATTTTCAGAGTAAGCTTCCGAATCCGCGCGGTTTTGATCATTTTAGCTTCATTTTATATGTCAATTTATTTTTTCAATTTCTGCATTTCTACTTCGGTATGGTTTTGGTCTTTTTGTGTTGATTTGATTTCGAATTTGTATCTCTTTGGGTTAGGGTTTTCTGTTATTTTATGGAATAGTTCTATTCTTTTGGCTGTCTGCTGTCTTTTTTATTGAATCCGAAGTTCTGTTTTAACTTTCTTGATGAGATGACAATTGTCGGCTGTGATTTTGGGGTGATTGTTTGGTATTGTAAGCTCTCCATGCGTGAGCGTGGATTTTGCGTGTAGTTGGTTGTAACGTGTTTGCCTTGTGCATCGCCAATGCAATTCTGCATACTCTATTTTCCTGTTCATAGGTTTAAGCTGATTACAATCTGGATTTGCATTAACTGTGAGTTTACTGGGTTGCTTTTACTTGTTTCATTCAAATTGGATAGATATCATTCTTTTTCCTTTTCAAGATTTTTTTCTTTCCTTGTTTACTTTACTAATTTAGCTGCTACTGTGATTAGTTAGAATACTGTTTTTGAATTTGTGTGCAGTTTATTGTTGGACCTCAAAAGCGTGTTTTGGTAAGGTCAAATACTTGTACTGGAAATTGTTATGGGCGAGGGAGATATGGTGCCTGATAAGCCTGAGTCATTGGCAAATGGGAATGCTGAGTTGGAGGAAAAGTCGGGGCTGATGGATAACAAACAGGAGCATCACGACGAAGTGACTGAAATGAAAGAGGATAAAAAGGACAGTGAGAAGGTCGAGGCTCATAATATGGATGTGGGTGAAGAGATCAATAAAACCGAGGAAATTGAAGAAACAGTAAAAGATGGAGAGGCAGTGAAAGAAGGGGAAGATAGTGAAGGAGAGAAAGAAAATAAAGAAGAAGATAAGCAAGCAGTTGTTGAAGAAGGGAAGGTGGAAGCGAAGGATGAGGTAATGGACGATGATGTCATGGGAAAAACCCAGGAGACTGGAGATAAGGTCGAGGAGGAAGTTGATGAAGTGGAAGATGAGGAAAGGTCGGAAGAGCCTAAACCAGAGAAAGCTCTGATGAAGAAGCGTCCCAGAACAAAGAATGATGTTGGAAAAAAGGACAAGATTAAGAAAAAGGAACCTGTAGACACGAAGCAGAAGCCTAAAACATCAAATGAAAAAAAGGTCGAAGAACATGAAACATCAACAGAGAAAAAGGAGGATCCAAAAACTCCAGTGACTTATACAACTGACCGGCCAGTACGTGAACGGAAATCTGTGGAAAGGTTGGTGGCCACCATTGAGAAGGATGCAACCAAGGAATTCCATGTTGAAAAGGTATTACCTTTTGGTTTGCACTTTCTTTTTCCACGACCCTGCGATAAATCTAATCTTTCAACTTATGACACGCCAATGTCTTATCATTGAATTGAAACTTACTCCTTGGTGTACTGTTATACGTGGCAGGGTCGTGGAACTGCACTAAAAGATATCCCAAACGGTATACTTTTATCTAATCTGTTGCCTCTTTTAAATACACCTATGCAAAGCTTGATACATATGTGTCAACTGCATTATCGTCCAGTTTCTGTACTTTCTTCTTTGGTTGATCGGTACATAAGCTGACCAAAGTTTCTTGAGCATCAATGTATGAGCGCATTTATCAGCGAATCAATTTTTTATGGGCCTTAAAATGTATATTGGTTGTGTGCAACTATGCAGCGAAGAGAACTGAATGATGCACCTACAATTTTTAGAATAGTTTATTTTTCTGCAATTTTACCTGTGATTATGTGGGCTCACTCATTTAAGCGTCCGAATATAAAGACATTCTGAGACTCTTAGGAGTTTCTCATGACCTTGTTTTTGTTGCTTGCAAGTACTTTGAGTCTGTTATGTTTTCGCTTTGTGGAAGTTATGGAGTTCTTTGGGTTTTAGAGAAAAGAATCAGTTGGATTAGCATTTCTACTTGCAACAAATTCTTCCGCTGCTCAGTAAATTCTTGCTTTCTAGTGTGTGTGTGTGTCTATTTTATTTTTACTTTTACTTTACTTTTACTTTACTTTTTACATGGGAATCAGGAAATGTATATAACTGATTTTCAAACAATTCATAAGGAAATAAATCAAATTAAGATCATGACAATGGGAACGTATAATTAAATCTAACTATAATGAGATTATTAGTTTACCAAAAGAATACTAAATTTTCTTTTGCTCACTCTCAAATCAAAGAATATAATAATACCGGCCTTAAAAAAGTCTTATATGAAACAAAGATCTATATGATGATAATTACTTTAAAATTTAAAAGAGATGACAACGCTAATCGTATAATAAATTGTGCTCCAAACTCTTATTTGACTGTAAACTTCTTTTGACTGACAACCTTGAGATATTGATCTCACTAGCTAGTGCATGATGAAAGTAGGATCTTTCACGTCTTATTAACAAGTCTAATTCCTTTACTCATTAGAACTTCATGCTGCTTGCATCGTATGATGAGATGAATTGGGGGAAATAGTGTAACGAGAAATGGAGTATATGAGAAGCTAAAGTGTGGATATTGTTACTATGAAGTTGGATCAATTGCTCCAAGTTGATCGAATTGACCAACATGTGATTATATTTTTTTATCAAATAACAAAACAATACTATTTGAAAGGTGGATTGTCGATTACATCGATTAGGCTGTGACTTTCACTTCGTTGTGGTGACTCGAGTGATTGTGGCATAGTGACCCAACTTATTGATACTTGGTCATATGCTCTCTCATCCCCAGTAAGATTTTGGACGAGCACTACATAAGACTCCTTCAAATAATTAACAATTATGCTGTTAAAAATTAAATTAATGTCTACAACATGTTTCTAAAATGAAGGCTATTTTTTAATTTATTCTGTAAGAAATGAAATCATTAATAAAAATAAATGTATAATTGAAGGATATCCCTTTGATCAATCTTTCAAAACTATACAGTAAATATCGACATCCCAACTTGAATACATAATCTCAATACGAATAAATTACACAGTTATTGAGTTAGGCTAATATAGGTTGCCAGCCAATTAATTGTAAACTAAATCAAAATTTTCTTGGATCTTTTTCTGGTCGTGCCAAAAGTGTAAACCTAAAATTTGATATCCTCTTGTGTTTGAGATTTGTATGTTTGCGTCTCTTCGGAAATCTATTTGTTCCTTTCTTCCATAGCTCCCAAGTCTAGACCCGACGAATAAAACCGAACCGTATTTGAAAACCCATAACCAAAATTGTTTTGGTTTCGGTTCCAAAATCGGTTATGCTTCGTAAAAATAAAAAAAATGAAATTAGAACACCATGTGTAGCCGTAACTGAAATTTAAATTAATCTTAAGTTCTTAAAAATAAGAAACTGAAACCAAAATTATGTGTAACCGTAGCCGAAACCATAAATTAATATTAAATTTTAGGATCTTGTGGTGTACTGGACTATTTAGTTTACACAATCAAACTATTTCATTTGTACGAGTTAGCTTTAATCTCTATATTTATTTAGTTTTTAAACACCCACCCTTTATTCTTTTATAATTGTTTTCCTTGGAGTGTAAACGAATTGATCCGGCTCGAAAAATATTTGATTTGCATTCGAAATTATCAAATTAATGGTTTGTACTTTTTTCCAAGCTGAAATCGAGCTCAATTTATTTTGTTCGATAGTTTGCGAGCCGCTTGCGAGCTTTAATATTATAATAATATAATATAATTATATAGTAAATAAACATATTTCCAGTAGCTCGCGAATATGTTCGAATATTTCGAGCCGACTCAAACTCAAGCGTTTATTTGAACCAAATCCATAAAAAAATATTAAAATTTTCACATTTCGAATCAAACTCATCTCTTTGATACCTAATTTGAGCTGAATTCAAGCGTTACAATTTTCCTTGCATTCGGCTCGATTTGATTTATTTACATCCCTAGTCACGTAGTCAGGCATACTTAGAAGTAGTTGTCATTATTACTATCATAACTTTTGGACTCTGGAGTTTCTTTCTCGCTCGAACATTTAACAAGTTTCCCTTAAGTGTGTTACTTTTTTGGCCGCACTTGACGGAAACCATTTTACTTCCATATCTTATTCAATAGAGATGCTGTGAATTTGGGAGATAGTAAAATTTGATATCTTGATTCGTCATCCTCGCATTTAATATACCAGCTATGGATACTGTTAGGGGAGCTCTCTAGTAGCCAAACCTCTTGTCACTCAACTCCCATCATTCTGTATCATGCTCCAACAAAGTAATAATGACTCGACTAGTCTACTCCGTCCTTTTTAGTTAGGGTAGCCGCTCTAAAAATGAAAATTCCACGACAAACCAACTATCTAATTGACTATAAAAATTTGGAAATGCTGTTATGTGAGGTTGATAATTGGAAATTATTAGGAGATTTCTCTGAAAAGCCCCCTCTCTACCACTTTCTGTTTGTGTAGATTCTTGAATTTGTCCTTTAAAGTTCTAATTGCTTTTAATGAGCTCTTTGGATATGCTATTTGTTTGCGCACTTGTCGCATATATGTAGAATGCTCGTGTAGATAATAAATGATGCAATTGTTCATATGCATTTAAATACCTAGACTATAGTTATAAGGAAATAAATTATACTATATTGCTAACATAATTAGGAGACTATCATTACCTCTAGCTAAGCTGGAACAGTATGCTCGGCCCTATTTTTTTGGTAAGGGAATGCCTTGAGCAGATCCTATATGTATTAGCTAATTAATTATGTAAACATTAAGTTATCTTTTCCTTGGTACAGTTTCCAGGAAACATTGACCTTTTACATTTTCTTTATATGAATATGGAAAAGACAAAATAGCCTTGTTACTGCTTTTAGTCTTTGTAATCTTAACTGGAGTATTTGGATCTGATCATGGATTCAGCATCCTCCTGAAGAATAATAATATTTATAATTTCCCTTTTATTTATTTTTTCATCTTTTGGGATTACCTAGGATTGTGGGAGCTTGGTTTTGTTTATTTGTCTTTCTTTTTTCATGGGGTGTGGGATCGGGGACATGGGCAGGAGTTCGTTTTCTGAAAAATATTGTACGTGATGTTACTACATGACTAATTACCATATTTCTCTTGATTCCACAAACTTAAAAAACAATAGTTTATGATGATGTTAATGTTTAAAACATATCATCAATTGATAGCTGTCTTCTTGTTTATGAATTAAGAAGCCATGTGTAGTGTCTTGCTAGAAAGGGAAAGTGTTAATACACACTTTTCCATCGATTCCGACCTTCTGGCTCAAGTTGCTTGGATTGCCTCGGCATTCTATTTCTAAACTTCCTATGTGAAATGATTAGCACTTAACAGTGACATTAAACTGATTTTATCTTATCACGTGATGAAGTGATAAATTTTCACCTACATACAATGGATTCGAATTTTTTTCTTTGTATTTGGGATTTACAGTTGTCATTTGAAAACCACGTCTATAATTAAACAGAAGGAATGTCGTAAATTTCACATCTTCAGGTCATTCTAATCAATTCATGGATCTCATTATATTACTTTGCATTAGGTTTGGTATATCAATTAAAATAATTGGAATTATTTCATGCCAAAATCCTTCAATCTTTATGACCAAAGTAAGATTTATCTTTTGTTTTAGTTGTTTGATAAGTTTTTGCTAGCAGTGTAAGATACGATTGCTTATACATTTTTCAATAAAGTGCTCCATCTCGTCTCTCTTTGACTGGGTCCACTGCTGAGTGTGAGTTGCTATTTTATTTTTCGAATAAGAAAAGAATGTCGTTAAATGAGATGCTGGAATATTTGTTTTGCCAAAAAACACATGCAGTCATATTTGTACGTAAATGTTTGTGATGGGTTAATCTTCACGTCTTTTTGCTTTTTCGATTGGGTGTAAACATTGCATATCTTTCTATGGTTTAGCTGTGGAAATACTAGTAATTCTTTTTGCTATTGCTGCTCTTGAAATTTATTTTTGTTACAGTGGCATACAAGTTGTCAAAAAAGAAGAATGATGATACCTTTAGATTGCTGCATAATATGCTTTTTGGCAGGAGAGGAAAGGTAATGCTTTTAATACCTTAGACACAGGAATTTTAGGTCAAGCATGATATCACATTATTTCAAGGGAGCATGATTATTCTCACATGATCGTCAGTTGTGCATTCTGAACTCCTTGGTTTGGTCATCATGGGATAATAACTGTGTGGTATTTTTCATCTATATTTCACTCTCGATTACACAAATATCATACGCTTAAACTAACCGTTGGTAAATTTCTTGGTTTTCCTCGGTGTAAAGGTTATTAAGCTGAGCATTAACTGAAAAATGAACTTATCATTTTTTGTCTTTATCTGCACATTAACATGTTCCTGGTTGTCTGTAGTTGGCTAAACTTCTTGTGCGTGTGACTTCAGGCTCTTGAATTTAAGAACAACATGTCAAGATTCTCTGGGTTTGTTTGGCATGATAATGAGGTGAAGAGTAACTGCTAATCCATTGTATGTGATCTTTTTGACTCTTTATAATGTTTTAACTTTAAGCTTTCTATCTGAACATTGTCTCAGGAAAAGCAAACCATAAAAGTAAAAGAAAAACTTGACAAGATCGTGAAAGAGAAGCTCGTGGAGTTCTGTGATGTTCTTGATATACCAGTTTCCAAGGCTAATACAAGAAAGGTTTGTGATATTCTTCCTACTTGAAGAGCAGCAAGTTCATTATTTTCTCGAGGCTTTACTTCTATCAAAGTGTATAATTAATTACACTATCTCCTATTTTAGGAAGATATCATTGCAAAGTTGATTGAGTTTTTAATGGCACCTAATGCAACAACTACTGAGGTGCTTGCAGATAAAGAACAGGTTTGACACGTAGCTGATTTTTTCTTTGTATTTCCTCCATTTTTTTATAACATATTTGTAACTGACACTAAGTTTATATATAAATATATATTTTTTGCTTCAATTTTAAGTTTTTTAGCCCACTTGGTTCAATCATATTTAAGTATCATGAATGTTGACCAGTCGAGCAAGGGCCAAAAGAGAAAGCGGGTCAGCAAGTCAGCATTGGAGAGTAGCACTCCTTCAAAAGGCTCGGCTAAGGTAAATTTTCTTGATTAAAATTAAAATAGGTTGAGATTTTGACTTGCTTTTTTATGCATTCAAGATTGGGCAACTACCTGTAACTGTTATCTGATGCCTTGGGGACATTATAAACCATAAATCTGATTGTCATTTTGTTTAAAATGTCATTTATCTACCATGGCTGATTGTAGTTCTCTGGTTAAGTATTGAATTTTCTAATAATCAAGCTTATATGCATTTGGTTCGCATCTTGTGATCTTTCTTGGGAAGATTGGCATTCTGCCCATGTTGTTTACATATTTGGTTAACAGATTTGTCCTTGCTGGAAATGTGTTTTCCATCACAAGTGTCAATCTACCATAATACCCTGGAATCTGAAAATGAAGAAATAAACCTAAATTTTGTCTTCAAAGTTTCCAAAAGCTTTGGGCGTAGGACTAGAATGCCATTTCAAAAACTACTGAGGCGGTTTTATCTCCAAAAAGTGCATCTTAATCCCAAATTGGGTTAATGCAACAACCAAGCTAATGGCACTGTAGAAGTGTCTCAAAATTGTTAAAAAACATAGATAAATGAGAAAAATAAAAAAAAGGAAACATGAGAGAAGTGAAGGTTAAGGGTGGTGGTGGCCTTTGGAACTCGCTGGTGGTAGTGTTGGTGGCGGCAACAACTACACTAGCCGCCGCCGCCGCCTTCGGATGTGGGGTCGGGAATAGGTGGTTTTTTTGGCAGCAACTCAGAGGTGATGGCTTAAGGATTAATTAATTAATTTTGAGTGATAATTTTTTTTTGATGGCATCATGTGTTTTTGCCTTTGGAACAATCGAAAGAGAGAAGATGAAAGGAAGTTGGGGAAAGAGAAAACATGGAGAAAGGGAGGGGGTGGGCTAGTTAAGATGCAGATATGGGACGAAAGTGTTATAAGGAGGACAAAGGATCTAGGAAGTTGTATCTGGTAATTGAGTGGGTGGTGATTGAATACAATGGAGGTAAGATCTAAAATTTATTTAAACTAATAGTTGGGAACGACTGTTGCATTTGAAACAGAAATTATTCCTTAACCATAGTCAATATAATAGCATGAGGCATCCTTCTTGGCATGGGTTATAGCGAGATATTGCACCTACTCGCGTGGGAGTAACCCCTCCATTGACCGATGTGAATTCCTTGCTGTGCCTGATTAATATTGTGCATTGTTAATACAAATGCAGCAGTTATTCTTATTTGGTTGTGCACCAATTAATAGTTTAATGTTTTTGTTTATAGAATTTGATGCTATATATACGTCATTCTTCACAGATCTCAATTATATATTATTATCCGTTAGTGCACATCATTTTGATGATAGCTTTCATCATTTTTTTGTCTAAAACTACAGTATTTTTACCCTTTAGTGCATCCTACACCTTTAATAACTATTTCCAAAATTGATTCATATAATTTCTTAGCCAATCATAACACCTTTAATAACTATTTCCTAAATTGATTCCATATAATTTCTTAACCGATCATATTAGATTTTATTCACTCAAAACATCCGTCATTCTATAGTCTTCTCGATCTTATTAATGCAGCCTGTGTGCTGATGTTGTGGATGGCATTTGACACCTGAATTTGGGGATAACGTCTATACCACTATTACTTTAATTCCTTTTAGACTCCTTAATTAAATAAAATAAAAATAAAGAAGCTTACGTCATGGGCCCGGCCAGATCATCTCCGAGCCCTGGTGACATAGAGCCACACATGGGAAGTTCAAGAATAAATAGCGTGAAGCTAGAAAGTTGGTGACTCTAGTTTTTTTTTTTTCTTTAGGATTTGGGTTTCGCAGGATAGGTTTTTCAGAATTTGAAGTTCATTAGGATTGGTCTTTTGAGTTTGGTTTATCAAGGAGTCTGTTTATTTTTTCTGCATAAATACTTGGTTTGTGATTTATAAAATTGAAGTTTCGGAATATATCCTCAATTGTGAGTGTGAGATCTTTGAGGTTCTCTTATTAAACGAGCCTCGACCATCCTAACCATAGGCAGAAACGGAAGAAAATCGCAGAGACACAATCAAACACTTACGGGAGAATACCATTGTTTTTTCCCCACAACTGGAAGCTTGGCTCTGAAATTAGATTGAAGAAAAATAGTAGTATCATACTAACTTGGTGTCTCAAGCCATATAAAAAATTCCTTGCTGATTATATTTAAATCCTTTTCATCTTCTTCATATCCAGAGTTCAAAGAAAACTGAGAGTACATCCAAAAAGGGGAAGGAGACAAAGGGAACACCCGATTCAGAAGATGAATCAGAGGACAAGAATGATGAAGCACATGAAGATGAAGATACAAATGGTGTTTTGGAGAAGTCAGAGGACGAGGATGAGATGTCTGAGCGAGCTGAAAGTGAAGAGAAAAATAATGAATCTGAAGAATCTGATGAGGAAAAAGTAAAGCAGAAGCAAGGATCGGCTAAGTCTTCTGTGAAGAAGGGATCGACTGGAAAAGCCAAAACCAAGAAAGTTACAATATCTAAGAAGGCCGATCCTCCACCTGAAAAGGCACCAGTAAAATCACCACATAGTCGCACTAAAAGCAATAAAAGCACGAGTGCAAAGAGTTCTTCTGGTAAAAAGAAAGATGAAATAGTCAAGGAGAAGACATCAAGTTCAAAGAAGTCTCCGTCAAGCGCAAGCACGGGTAAGAAATGCATGATCAGTTGTTTGCAGATAAATTTTTTTTTGTATTTGTATGAAAACCTTCTCTTTTTACTAGATTGCTATTCTGATATTGTTTGGTTATGTTCAAATAAGGGAAAAAAGTTCTGAAAGGTAAAGACAAACTCAAGGAGGCAAAAGTAACACCAAGTGACGATGAGCTTCGGAATGCAATTTGTGAACTCCTAAAAGAGGTCGACTTCAATACTGTGAGTACCAGAAGTCCTCTTTTATGTTTTCATGTTCGTGCGATGGAAGATGACACTGGAAAGACATACATTGAACATTTTCATGCTCTTGATTTGTGTCTGCTTGATAAATGCTGTTGTAGTTGGAGGCATGGTCTTATTTCCTCTCTAGTCCTTTTTTGAAATTGGTGCGTCTTATTTGTACTTTAATCAAGAATCAAATTATGTTTTGCAAGATGGTATTTGTGCTATATCTGTTGATGTCTCTGGAAATTCTTTTTAAAAAAAATCTGCCTAGGCTTTTCTCTTCATTCAAGGGCAAGATGGTGAAATATTGTTTCGTTCTTTTTACACTTGTATTACTGAGTCATGTGTTCTTTTTTCGTCTTTGATTTCAACTGACTTGAAATTGAATATAATTTTCAGGCTACTTTCACCGATGTTCTGAAGCTACTCGGTAATGTTTCGTATCCGACCTTAGTCTCACTAGGTTCCCTTACGTTCAGCTGGTTTTTTCTTCTTCCAGTTATTACAACCTGTTTTTGCTTTATATAAATTGCTTTTTTTTTTTCAGCCAAAAAATTCAGTGAGGATCTGACGCCAAGAAAATCATCAATAAAGCTCATGATTCAGGAGGAACTTACTAAACTAGCTGATTCGGAAGATGATGAAGGTGATGCTGAGAAAGATGGGAAGGAGTCCATCCGAAGTGTAAAGGCTTAAAAACTGGTGTGAACTAAATCCAACTCCCTTTCGGCTGTTTCATTTTCTTCACTAGAAATAGACATTTGTCATTGCTCCGAGTAGCAATATGTTGGTTAGCTTTGATTTATATTAGCTGTAATTTTTGTGTAGTGATATTTAAGTGGTAAACTCTTGTTCAGTAGGGATTCATAGAGTTTGTTATGTAAACGCCGATAAGGTCGTATATTTCTTTCTTTTTATGTTACTGAGCCTTGAATAGTAATCAAATTAAACTGTTTTTTTTGGGTATCATTTGTTGATTGCAGGATCAAAATTAAGTTAGTCCGAGTATTGTAATTTTCTGGTATTTCATTTAGATATAGGTCACTTTCTTCAGTTGTCGGGGACAGGCATGGAAGTGGGGGCGATTAAGGTAGAGAGAACTATTAGTTTCATGTCTATTCCTTCAAAATACTACTTTTTTTGGGTGTTCATTTGCACGATCAGGCGTAAAAATGTGATTTTTGGGTCTTTCTTTTGATATTCGTGTAAAGAAAAAAAAAGTCTCTCATGTATTTCAATTAAAATTTCATACTAGATCATAAGATAAAATAAGGACTAATAACACTTCAGGAAAAGGATTACAAAAAGAAAAAAAAAATCAAATGTCTTTTCAAACCTTTTTGCCCCACAAAAGAAGTAAAGATAAAAACTATTTAAACAAATAAAAGAAACAAAAGTTATTAATGTGCATAAAAAAATATTTATAATTAAAGTAGGTTTTTTGTAAGATAGTTTGACGAATTTTTATTCGTGAAATTGGTTAATTATGCACATATTTACAATAAAAAATAATACTTTTGGTCTAAAAATTAATATCTTTTCATGTGTGATCCAAATAAAATGTACATATAACAAAGTTGACTCATAAAATCGTTTCACTGGTGTCAAAAAATTTAGTTGCTCGGATTACGTAGATCGAAGTAGTAAGATTTGACTTGATCGTAAACAGATCCAAATAGTC
Source organism: Primulina tabacum (assembly GCF_025594145.1). Classification (NCBI taxonomy): domain Eukaryota; kingdom Viridiplantae; phylum Streptophyta; class Magnoliopsida; order Lamiales; family Gesneriaceae; genus Primulina; species Primulina tabacum. The sequence continues at coordinate 6,462,046 of NC_134555.1, read as the reverse complement.
GTAGATTACTGCGGAGACGATTGACATAGACGGGTCAATGTACGTTACGAATGGATCGTAAACGAGCTCGTAGAATCTATTGTACACGGGTTCACATAAACAGTCTCGTAAACGGACTTGTAAAAGGGCTCGTAGACGTTTTCTTAAAAGGGCTTATAGACGGGTTCACGTAGCCATAGATCGATAAACAACAAACTTTGTGAGTTGTCACCTGTATAACGAACAAACGTTAAAAACATCATAAGTTGCCCAATGTTGATACTATAACACTCGAGTCAATAAACAGTTCATAGATATTCTCTTAACAAAAAATAGAAAAATGAGAAAATTTACCTTGAATAATAAATTTTCTATTCTATTTATAGAATTTTTTATCTGTTTAGCGAGCTTTGACTTTTGTAGGCAAAATGGACCTAATAATTTAATTGGGTTTATGACCCATCACATTGCATGTTATTTCGGTGGGATTTGTTTTCTTCTAGAAGGAAAAGCTTGCTAATTAACTACATCGATTTGATTTACAATTAAAGGAAAAATTAGTGTGAGACGGTTTTACAGATCGTATTTTGTGAGACGGATCTCTTATTTGGGTCATCCATGAAAAAATATTATTTTTTTATAATAAGAGTCACTTTTTATTGTGAATATCGATAGGGTTGTCCCGTCTCACAGATAAAGATTCGTGAGACCGACGGATCTCTTATTTGGGTCATCCATGAAAAAATATTATTTTTTTATAATAAGAGTCACTTTTTATTGTGAATATCGATAGGGTTGTCCCGTCTCACAGATAAAGATTCGTGAGACCGTCTCACAAGAGACCTACTGTGGGGACCCGTACGCTAATCATGTTCTTAATCATCATTGGGACTAATTAATCAATTATAATAAACAGGGTCTAAATTTTTTTTTAAAATAATGCGGAACGTAGTGACATAAAAACATATATACATCTTAGTATATAAAAGTATCAATTCTGTACCACATACATTTATTAAATTAAGGTTTAACAGCTAATATCAAGTGTCCAACCCTATCTCTAATCCAAGTCCGGAGCCGCCACTCTAATCACGATCTCTCTCTTTATCTCCGTGACCCTGAACCTGTCCCACCTGTTGTCATGTACACATACAGACAAGACAACAGCCGGATAATTCCAGTGAGAATATAATCCCAGTATAAATCAACGAAACATGCAATCATATAAACAAATATAAAGCATGTAACAGATAACAACAATATGTATCAAAATCTGAAACATAACTAATATCAAACTGTCGACAATACTCGTAGCTACACAATTTAGACTAGACTCAATCCTAGTCTAGGGATCCCGGTTTCCAGAAGTTGGCATTCCTATATCGACCAACAGTAATAGAAAAGACTCCAGTTCTATCCACGTCGATAAGGTATCGATCACCAGAAATAGAAAAAGGTCTGATTCTATCCACACCGATATGGTATCGATCACCAGTAATAGAAGGAACTCTAATTCTATCCACACCGATATAATATCGATCACCAGTAATAGAAGAAGCTCCAATTCTATCCACACCGATACGACATCGATCAACAGTAATAGAAGAAACCCAAATTCTATCCACATCGATAGCCAATCATCCGGTGACAGACTTTGACACTATTGCCAATACCCTATCTTGTGACATCGTGCAATGTGCCCGTGGCGATCCCGCCACTATCAGGCACTTCTGTCACAAGATTACTCGTCTAGTACCTGCTATCTATAAATCAAGAGAACAAGTACCTCAATCAAAGCAATGCAAATATCAATGCAACAAAATAAAGTATGTGATTTAGGGAAACTCAAGTCTAAACCGACTTAAGTCGATCTCCTGATACCACATTGACTTATACCTTTCGTTTGTAGTCTCGGTCTGAAGCAATATCAGTTCTGAACTCAAGACTGTCTCTGTAAATCTGAAACGACATATTGAGAATCATAATATCAATATCCATTCTCAATTCAACACTGAATCTGATTAATCCGGATTTAATTCAAATAACAGCATAACGGCACAATCTCAGTATCCCCGTCAATACCATATCAACAGACATCAATTACAAATCATAGCCCATATCCGATACAATTTGTAATCCATTCATAATCCAAATCTGTCCGATTTCAGATCAATATAATCAGAAAATCATAACAATTCCATAATCAGTCCGTTTCTTAATCTGACTTCGATTCTATGATGTCTAACATATCAAGAACATCATATATGAATCATATTCAATTATGACAATGACATAATTTCAAAGCATGTCAAAACGTAGCAAAACTTACGTCCAGTTGTAGCCTACGTCGATAGGATTACAGTACTGAAGTCGGATTACGATTCAGACGGACGGATTTTACACGGTTGAAATTTGAAGCACCAGAAACCAACACTTTCTCTCAATTCTCCGTTGATTTCTTTGATGGAATACGTGTAATATGTATATATATATACATCTCGCATGCCCCGAAACGTGTCTTCCGCAAATTCATCCAAAGCATCTCGCGCATATGCGCGAACTGTCTTCGCGCATATGCGCGAGACTATTGTCTCAGCGCATGTCTTCCTAGCCGCTCGCGCATATGCGCGCCTCAATTCCGCGCATATGCGCGAGGCTCTCTGGACTCGACCTGTGCAGCTCGCGCATATGCGTGCCCTCATGTCGCGGATATGCGCGAGGTCTTCTGCCCAATTGGCGCATGGGCGCGCATCACGTCGCGCACGTGCAGCGAGAGGCACTGTCCTCGCACATAAATTATCACACGTTACTTCAAATCGTGTCTCGGTTAATCCTTTCATAATCATATCAAATTATAAATCAATAATTACAGATTACTAGGATTAAATTTCGGGCATTACATTTCTCCCCCCCTAAGATATGATTTCGTCCCCGAAATCACAGGCAATCCATCATATCAATAAGAAGGTATGTAATAAAACTGAACAGAAATTTACATCAGTGAAATAATGCTGGGAATTCTTGTCTCATATCTGATTCAGTCTCCCAAGTAGCTTCTTCAATGTCCATGACGAGTCCATTGAACTTTCACAAGAGGAATCATCTTTGTTCTGAGCTGTTTTTCTTTACGATCGATAATCCGAATCGGTTTCTCGACATAACTCAATGTCTCATCCAGCTCGATCTCGTCGGGTTGAATAACGTGAGAATCATCAGGGAGATATTTCCGCAGCATTGATACATGAAAGACATCATGTATTCAGATAATGAAGGCGGCAAAGCGAGTCGATAGGCACGATCTCCTATCTTTTCAAGAATTTCATAAGGACCAACATATCGTGGAGACAATTTTCCTTTCTTCCCAAATCTAACTACACCTCTGAATGGAGAAATCTTCAAAAATACTCGATCTCCAGTCTCAAATACCAACGGTCTACGTCGAAGGTTGGCATATTTGGCTTGTCGGTCCTGTGCTGCCTTCATTTTCTTCTGAATTAGTTTCACTTTTTCAGTCATATCTCTGATCATGTCAGGTCCAGTCTCAGGGACTTCAGAGATATCATCCCAATATAATGGGGATTTACATTTCTTTCCGTACAACGCTTCGAATGGTGTCATCTCAATACTCGTTTGATAGCTATTGTTGTACGAAAATTCGCAAAGAGGCAACGCATCTTGCCAATTAGTGCTAAAATCCAGCGCTACAACTCTCAGCATATCTTCCAATGTCTGAATCGTCCGTTCTGACTATCCGTCAGTCTGAGGATGATATGCAGTACTCAAATGTAACTTCGTACCAAGAGCTTGCTGCAAGCTCTGCCAGAAGTGCGAAGTAAACCGAGGATCACGGTCTGAAACAATCGACTTCGGCACTCCGTGCAGTCTGACTACTTCCTTGACATAGATATCGGCCATCTGATCATATCGGTATGTTATCTTGTATGGAATGAAGCATGCGGATTTGGTCAATCGATCAATCACGACCCAAATCGCATCACAACCTCGGGAGGATCTCGGTAACTGTGTCACAAAATCCATGGAAATGTGCTCCCATTTCCATTCAGGAATCGACAAACTTTGCAACAATCCTCCGGGTTTCTTCCTCTCAGCTTTCACCTGTTGGCAATTCAGACACTTGGCTACAAATTCAGTAACATCAGATTTCATCTGTTTCCACCAATACTGTGTCTTCAAATCATTATACATTTTCCTGCCACCAGGATGAATGCTAAAACGATTGTTGTGCGCTTCTGCTAGTATTCGCTGTCTTAATTCTGAAACATTTGGCACAACAATACGATTATTCACATACAAAACACTATCTCGAACCTGATATTCCGATTGATGACCAGCTCTGACCATTGCAATCGACCTCTGTATATTCTGATCAGCTTTCTGAGCTGCTTTAATTCTCAAAATCAGCTCTGGTTCCGCTTGAATCGCATATAATCTTATAGGTTTCCGATCTGTCTCAAATACTAATCCAGACAAACAGCAGTCTTCAATCAAATTTGAAACACCCATAGTCGATAAGGATAGAGAACATACCTTTCGACTCAGTGCATCAGCTGCTGCATTGGATTTTCCTGGATAGTATTTGATTTCACAATCAAAATCTTTCAATAAATCAATCCATCTTCGCTGTCTCATATTCAACTCTGACTGTGAAAACAGATATTTCAAGCTTTTATGATCAGAATAGATTTCGAATTTCTCACCGTAGAGGTAATGTCGCCATATCTTCAAAGCAAAAACTATGGCTGCCAATTCAAGATCATGAATTGGGTAACGAGATTCATGGGGTTTCAATTGTCTCGAGGCATAAGCGATAACATGTCATCGCTGCATCAACACACAGCCCAATCCTCGGTGAGATGCATCACAGTAAACCACAAAGTCACCAGTACCTGAAGGAATCGTCAACACAGGCGCACTGGTCAATCTCTTCTTCAATTCGAGAAAACTGGTCTCACATTCCTCAGACCAAACAAACGGAGCATTTTTCTGAGTCAACTGTGTAATCGGTTTGGCAATACTCGAAAAATCTTTAATGAATCGGCGATAATATCCTGCCAAACCCATAAAGCTGCGTATCTCTGGTACAGATGTCGGTCTCGGCCAAGAAGTCACTGCCTCAACCTTACTGGGATCAATTGATATCCCGTATCCGGATATGATATGTCCCAGAAACACCACCTGTTTCAACCAGAACTCGCATTTCGACAGTTTAGCATATAACTTTTCAGCCCTCAAAATTCGCAACACAATTCTTAAATGTTCTGCATGCTCCATCACATTCTTTGAATAAATCAAAATATCATCAATGAAAATAATAACAAAATCATCGAGATATTTCTGAAAGACACGGTTCATTAATCCCATAAATACCGCTGGTGCATTCGTCAAACCAAATGGCATGACAATAAATTCATAGTGTCCATACCTGGTTTTGAATGCTGTCTTTGAGATATCAGAATCCCTAACTCTCAGTTGATGGTATCCAGATCTCAGATCGATCTTGGAATACATAGATGAACCCTGCAACTGATCGAACAAATCATCAATACGAGGCAATGGATATTTATTCTTTACCGTTGCCTTGTTCAGTTGCCGGTAGTCGATACAAAGTCTCATCGACCCATCCTTCTTCCTCACGAACAATACTGGAAGCGCCCCAAGGAGAAACACTCGGTCTGATATATCCCTTGGCCAGTAAATCCTCCAGATGTTCTTTCAATTCTTTCAACTCGATAGGTGCCATCCTGTACGGAGCCCTCGAGATCGGAACTGTTCCTGGCATCAACTCAATGCTGAAGTCTATCTCTCGAATCGGAGGTAATCCAGGAATCTCATCTGGAAAGACATCAGCAAACTCACACACCACTGGCAAGTCCGCCAATGATGGGCTCGACTTCAGTAAATCAACTGAATATACCATGAATCCATCCACTCCTTTCTGCAATAATCGAGTCATATTTATTGCATATATCAAAGGAATTCTAGCTCGAGAACCCTTACCGTAAAATTTCCACTCCTCAGCCATTTCAGGTCTGAATCGAACAATCTTGTGGAAACAATCGACTGTAGCCCTGTACTTGGTCAACGTATCGATACCGATAATACAATCAAAGTCAGATATCCCAAGCACAATACAGTCTAACTCCATTTCATGCCCATCATACTGCAGTATACTAGATTTCACAGATTTCACTGACATCAAACCTGTCCCTAACGGAGAAGAAACAGACACTACTGCAGACAATGACTCAATAGGTAACGCATGACTCAATGCAAACCTCTCAGAAATAAATGTATGCGATGCACCAGTATCAATCAATACATATGCAGGATAACCAAAAATAAAACAGTTACCTGCCACGACATCATCAGGTGCATCCTGTGCCTACTCCTCGGTCAAAGCAAACAGTCGGGCCTGCTGTCTATGAGGCTGGCTTGTTGTCTGGCTTCCTCCTGGCCTCTGCTGTGACTGAGTAGACAGTGCTGGCTGAAAAGAATGAACAGTAGATGGTCGTCTACCTGTCTGAGCCGCTGATCCAGATGACTCAGCTGCCTGGGATCCCTGGGCACCTCTCTGGGGACACACTCGGGCAAAGTGTCCATGTTGCTTACAAATGCGGCAGTTGCCGAACACTCCTCGGCACTGTTCTGTGGAATGCTTCCCTCCACAAGTGCTACAGTAGGGTCCTGTATAACTCTGGCCCTGACCAGTCTGTCTAGAGCCACTCGAACTGGATGAGCTACTTCCAGCTTTCTTGAATTTCTTCCCCTTAGCTTTCAGGAAGTCTTTCTTCCCACTACCACTGCCGCTCTCAAATAGGGGAGCTGGTGGAGGCATCTGTGATCTCGGTGCTGAAGGCACAAACGAAGCCTCTCTCTGTCTCATTAAACCGGCTTCGGCTCCCTTGGCTCGGTTCAAGGCATCGGTGAAATTGTTTGGCCTCCCGGTATTCACCAAGGTAAAGATTTCAGGATTTAGGCCATTTATGAACTGGTCCGCAACTGGCCTCATCATGTTCAGCTACGTGGGGAGCAAATCGGAGCAGTGTAGAGAACTTAGCCACATATTCCTCGATATTTAGTTGGCCCTGTCTCAAGTTGGCGAACTCGGCTCCCTTGTCCTTCCTATATGAAACTGGAAAGAACCGTTGATAAAATTCAGCCTTAAACACATTCCAGGTAATGGCCGTACCTCGTTGTTCCAATGCCCGTTTCGTTGTGATCCACCAGTTTTTGGCAACGTCATGCAACTGATGTCCGATCAGTTTCACCCTCTTCTCATCAGTATACTCCAAAGATTCGAACATCATTTCAATATCGTCCAACCAACTCAAACATTCCACGGAATTCTCCGTACCCTTCAACGTCGGTGGATGGAATGACTGAAACCTTTTCAGCAATTTCTCCATAGGAGTAGCTGTCACATCCATGGGAGGATTTGAAGTACTACCCTGTTCTGGTACTCTTCTCGGAGGCATATCTGATAATCAAGGAGGTTAGTAATTCCAACTACCACATATCAGTTTCAATCCTCCTCGGATCATCTTACAGCTGATCCAGAATCGGTGCTGATCCATTCTCAGTAACACATGTTTTCAAATCAAGTCAGATAAACATGCATTATAAAGCAGTAAATCATGCTGGCAATCAAAAGCAGGAAAGAAAACCTCAATCTACCCCGCTCACTAGCTCCTATCTCAGTCTAAAGGATCTATCGCTCTGATACCACCTGTTGTGGGGACCCGGACATTAATCATGTTCTTAATCATCATTGGGACTAATTAATCAATTATAATAAACAGGGTCTAATTTTTTTTTTAAAATAATGCGGAACGTAGTGACATAAAAACATATATACATCTCAGTATATAAAAGTACCAATTCTGTACCACATACATTTATTTAATTAAAGTTTAACAGATAATATCAAGTGTCAAACCCTATCTCTAATCCAAGTCCGGAGCCGCCACTCTAATCACGATCTCTCTCTTTATGGAGCCCTGAACATGTCCCACCTGTTGTCATGTACACATACAGACAAGACAACAGCCGGATAATTCCAGTGAGAATATAATCCCAGTATAAATCAACGAAACATGCAATCATATAAACAAATATAAAGCATGTAACAGGTAACAGCAATATGTATCAAAATCTGAAATATAACTAATATCAAACTGTCGACAATACTCGTAGCTACACAATTTAGACTAGACTCAATCCTAGTCTAGGGATCCCGGTTTCCAGAAGTTGGCATTCCTATATCGACCAACAGTAATAGAAAAGACTCCAGTTCTATCCACGTCGATAAGGTATCGATCACCAGAAATAGAAAAAGGTCTGATTCTATCCACACCGATATGGTATCGATCACCAGTAATAGAAGGAACTCTAATTCTATCCACACCGATATAATATCGATCACCAGTAATAGAAGAAGCTCCAATTCTATCCACACCGATATAATATCGATCACCAGTAATAGAAGAAGCTCCAATTCTATCCACACCGATACGACATCGATCAACAGTAATAGAAGAAACCCAAATTCTATCCACATCGATAGCCAATCATCCGGTGACAGACTTTGGCACTATCGCCAATACCCTATCTTGTGACATCGTGCAATGTGCCCGTGGCGATCCCGCCACTATCAGGCACTTCTGTCACAAGATTACTCGTCTAGTACCTGCTATCTATAAATCAAGAGAACAAGTACCTCAATCAAAGCAATGCAAATATCAATGCAACAAAATAAAGTATGTGATTTAGGAAAACTCAAGTCTAAACCGACTTAAGTCGATCTACTGATACCACATTGAATTATACCTTTCGTTTGTAGTCTCGGTCTGAAGCAATATCAGTTCTGAACTCAAGACTGTCTATGTAAATCTGAAACGACATATTGAGAATCATAATATCAATATCCATTCTCAATTCAACACTGAATCTGATTAATCCGGATTTAATTCAAATAACAGCATAACGGCACAATCTCAGTATCCCCGTCAATACCATATCAACAGACATCAATTACAAATCATAGCTCATATCCGATACAAGTTGTAATCCATTCATAATCCAAATCTGTCCGATTTCAGATCAATATAATCAGAAAATCATAACAATTCCATAATCAGTCCGTTTCTTAATCTGACTTCGATTCTATGATGTCTAACATATCAAGAACATCATATATGAATCCTATTCAATTCTGACAATGACATAATTTCAAAGCATGTCAAAACGTAGCAAAACTTACGTCCAGTTGTAGCCTACGTCGATAGGATTACAGTACTGAAGTCGGATTACGATTCAGACGGACGGATTTTACACGGTTGAAATTTGAAGCACCAGAAACCAACACTTTCTCTCAATTCTCCGTTGATTTCTTTGATGGAATACGTGTAATATGTATATATATATATACATCTCGCATGCCCCGAAACGTGTCTTCCGCAAATTCATCCAAAGCATCTCGCGCATATGCGCGAACTGTCTTCGTGCATATGCGCGAGACTATTGTCTCAACGCGTGTCTTCCTAGCCGCTCGCGCATATGCGCGCCTCAATTCCGCGCATATGCGCGAGGCTCTCTGGACTCGACCTGTGCAGCTCGCGCATATACGCGCCCTCATGTCGCGCATATGCGCGAGGTCTTCTGCCCAATTGGCGCATGGGCGCGCATCACGTCGCGCACGTGCGCGAGAGGCACTGTCCTCGCACATAAATTATCACACGTTACTTCAAATCGTGTCTCGGTTAATCCTTTCATAATCATATCAAATTATAAATCAATAATTACAGATTACTAGGATTAAATTTCCGGGCATTACACCTAGTCTACAATTAAAAAAATTTATTATTTATTAATTGAAATTTAAATTGAGGCCAACACATTTACCGTAAAAAATGTAATTGAATGAAATCTATAAACATTTTTTTATTGCGTGAACGAAATATTAGATCAATTATATTAGTAATTAGAATATTAATTATACAAGTTTTTTTTTTTAATTTAAGCGCTAAAAATAATACATTAGACAAAAATCAAGCTATATGGGAAATTTTTTTGGATCCGTTATGTTAATAAATAATATATTTAAAAATAAACAATGTTATTTCATAAATGCTAAAATAAAATTAAAAATTATCAACTTATGCCATTGTTTTATTTTATATTCTAAGCAGAGCACAAAAGACTACGTACATTATTCTAGGCGATGTATATATTTTTTAGGAAATATTAAGCCATTTTTTAATCAAGCTAAAATATTAAGATAATATTGATAAATAAAATAAATATAATAGAGATATCTATTTAAAATTTTGAAAATAGAAATTAAGTAATTCGATTTAGTGTAATTAATAATTATAATGAAATTTTATTTCATTTTTATATCAATTTAAATTACATTTATGAATTATATGTTTTTTTATCAAATTAAAATTGGATTCAATTGAAAACATAAACTACTTTTAAATATTTGTTTGCATTTATTATATCAGTTCTGTAATGCCCGAGATTTTGATTCTGTTAATCCGAGATTATTGATTAAGAATTGAGGTGATTATAGCCGGGCCATTTCAAGACCAGATTGGGCAAAGCATATGAATGGTACAAGTTTTGGACATAACTATTGGCGCCCGAGCGGTAGAAAGTAACCGCCCGAGCGCCAGTGTTCAACAAAGTATGCTTCGGACAGAAGATGTGGCGCCCGGGCGGTAGTTTTTGACCGCCCGAGCGCCAATGGGTATTGTGGAGGACAGAACCTCCTGCGCCCGGGCGGTAAGTTATAACCGCCCGAGCGCCGAGCAAGCGCCTGAGCGGTAATTCTCGACCGCCCGAGCGCCGCCTGAATTGTTTGAAAATGAGCCACGTTTCATAGACATGCAACGTGATATATATAAGTTAATCCTTCAGTAAACATTAGGAAAAGAAAGAGAAAGGTCGAGGAAAAGCTCCAGAGAATTTGTGAAAGAAATCCTTACGTCTTTATATTTCAATCCGTCCGTCTGATTTTGAATCCGACTTCAGTACTGTGTTCCTATCAACACAGACTACAACTGGACGTAAGTTTTGATACGTTTTGATATGATTTGAAATTATGATGTTGAAGGAATCGGATATGATTCATATATGATGTTCTTGCGATATTAGACATTGTATAATCAAAATCGGATTGAAGAACGGATACCGTACAGAATTTTTATGATTTTCAGAGTTGATTTGAATGGAATTGATATCATAATTGAATTGTTATCGATTATGAGATATTGGAAGTGATATCTGACTAATACTGTATTGTTGGGTATATCGATATTGTACCGTTATGCCATCGATAGTGGATTAGATTGAGTATTGAGCAGAACAAATTTGATTGGAGTAATGTATTGATATTATACTCCTCGATATTGTTATTGCCAGATTGATATTGTCAGGCTTTGAGTTCGAGACTTTGACAGAGTCAGAGTGACAGAAAGAAAAGTATAAATTAATGTTGAGTTGGGATTGCACAACTCGAGTGAGGTTTGACTCGAGTTTCCCTAAATCACATACCTAGTTTACTGCATTGATATTTGTAGTTAATGAGATTGATGTTTGTAGTTTATTGATTTATAGCCACTGCATGTTTTGACTACTGATTCGTTTAGTCATAGACTGATTCGTCTAGCTATCGGCCGAGTTGCCTAGCTACTGGCTGATTCGCCTAGTCATCGGCTGATTCGCTTAGTCCCTGACTGATTCGTCTAATTATTGGCTGATTCGCTTAATCCTTGACTGATTCGTCAATTCTGTGGCTGTTTCGCCCAGACACTGGATATAGGAATTATATCGATGCCGTTTAGGGTTGAGTCATTCCTATCGACTGAGATTCGATATAATTCTCAATATTCAGAACCGGGATCCCTAGATTAGGAATGAGTCGAGTCTGAGACGACGCGTTGTTTGAATCAAGTCTGATACGACTAGTTGATTTACAGTTTTGATATCATACATGTTTGTTGATTGGCTGCATGTGAATGATATTTGTTATATGCTTTTGTATATGTTTTTATATGATTGCATGTTACATTGTTTATACTGGGATTTATTCTCACCGGAGTTATCCGGCTGTTGTCTTGTTTTGTATGTGTGCATGACAACAGGTGGAACAGGTTCAGGGTTGAGAAGATGATGAGAGATCGTGATTAGAGTGGAGGCTCCAGACTTGGATTAGAGATATGGTTAGACACGTGATATTAGCTGTTAAACCTTAGTTGAATAAATGTATGTGGTACATGACTTGCACTTTTATACTGAGATGTATATACGTTTTATTTCACTACGTTCCGTATTTTAAAAAAAAAATTTAGACCCTGTTTTATAATTGATTAATTAGTCCCAATGATGATTAAGAACATGATTAGCGTCCGGGCCCCCACAAGTTCATTGAATTTGGGATATGATTTTATATTATTATGATATATTTAATTGTTGTCATAAACCGTATAAATAATTCAGACTAATTTATGAATCACATTCAAATAATCAATTTTCAATCAGAATAAAAATAAAAAAATTGGTGCAATGTTCAATATCACTCGTGAGATAAATTATTCAAAATACATTTGATGCTTAAACTCTTATTAGTTTATTAATACGATCTACTTGTATTTGAAAGCAACACAGATTTCAGTTTAAAATGTATTTTACATTATCAAGAAGTTATTATTTTTTCCATATATATATTTTTTGATTTAGAGGTATTATTTATATTCTCTTTATTTTACATAGGTTCACACATATATGGAATAATCAATTGTCCGGTCATGGAAAGAGTGAAATACTTTCTCAAATAATGTCATTATATATATATAAACAGGGTTTTTGTCATACCTGAAAAGTTTCCACAAAAAATAATATGTTATAAAAGAAATAATTTATCATTATTAATGTATTAACCTTCCGTATTAAATAGTTGAAACAAAGAGGAAATAAATACGTAATTAAATATGGATTTTTTTCAATTTATTTTTTAAAATTCAAATTCAAATTTGATGTTAATTGAAAATATAAACTGCATTTAAGTATCTGCATTGATAATATCATTAACTTATGATTTTGAATTGTGTATTCCTTTTATATATTTAATTTTACTACTCTATATAATACAAAATAAAATATAAATTTGTTAATATAATATTAGATTTTTCAACTTTTTATAAAGAATGTCGTGAATTTTTGTTATACTAATTGTCTTTAAACTGTTATTGTTATTATTATTATTATTATTATGTATCTCAGTAGAACTTTATATATGCATCTTAATAGAAATTTAATATAAATATTATTAACATGTCAAAAAAATTTAATTTTTAATCAAAATTTAATCATCTAATAAATGACAAAATTTGAATTTTTGAAAAATATTTATTTATTGTTTAAAATTTTGATAAACAAAATAATAAATGATTTTTTAAAATATTTTGTTCTATTCTTTTTATTGAGAACAGTTTCACTTAAACAAGATAGATAAGTCAAGTTAATGATATAATATTATTATCATTTTTGATATAATAATATTAAAATTTAAATATATTTATTATATAACTTGATGTCTGAAATCCGATTGAACAGATAACTTAATTTCCTGCCACCAGATGAAATTTAAAAAAGGTCATATAGGCAATGCAGAATGCATTGAGAAGTCAACACATCTAAAAGAACTTGAAGTACCTGTAGCTTTGGATACACTTGTGACATTGCATCTTTCAATCTAGCTACCTGTTAGTGACCGAAGCATTCGAGAGTAAAAATTGATTCAATATTGGTTTCACGAGGGAATGACAATCATCTTCTTTCACTACAGTTTCATCTAAATGAAGGAAGAGATCAAAGAAACAATTGTAAAACTATTGCACACCCTCAGTTTCATGAGGTTCAAGGTTACGTCGAGGCTCAACCCGTTATAACTTTCTTTTGGTTTCACCAGTCAGGGGCATATAAAACCAGGGGAAAATCCCTCCCCTTTTCCCAGTCAAATTACCACTCCCTCAGCCAAAAGTTCCTAGCACCTCTAACTTATTCGTCTAAAACATTATGCTGATTATGTGGCAGTCCCCTGAAGAAAACACAAGGAGAAGCTCATTGTAGCTTCGTGTCGAGACACGTTGCAATACTTTGTTAGACTAGCAATAAAGAATTCAATAATGGTACAACAATGATTTCAAACGTGAGAACTAACCTTCATATAAAGGTACTTCGTGGTTATCGGGTACGACGACCAAAAGTGCTTCAATAATTCCTGGATAGATGTCGAGTGCTGAAATAAAAGATATTCTCTCACTCGAACATCACCAACGATTGATATACACAAATTGCCACAAAAAATAAGCTTTCATTCAATTGATATAAAAAATTTACTAATGTCATAATTGAAACATTTTGAATGCATTTATTTAATAAGTATTAAGTTTGGATCAGAGCTTACATGTAAAAGTTCCTCTTTAAGAACTTTTGGCAAGCTATCCAAAACACTTCCATGAGGGTTCTTTCCAATATTAAACTTGGTGCTAGAGATGTTCTGGGTCAACACGTTGAGGACCTGTAAACAATAACACAGAGCAGTAAATTTTGTAGCATCAGCCATTGGTAAAGTATGCAAGCCTCTCTCTTTCATAAACCATATCAAAAAGTGTTCATGCACAAAGTGCCGTTACCTTGAAAGGGACTTCCTGATTCATAAATGGTTCTTTCAGACCTCTGACTCTAACGTCAGATATGAGTTCTCTTAAGGAATCATAGGCTTCGCTGGACCTGACACTACTTAATACTGTATATGCACCTGAACCCGCATCCCCCAATGGTTCTAGGGCATTAGCATGCTGAGAATCAAAGTAATCCCAAGGATCCTGTGTATAGAAATAAAAAATTAGAAAATAATAAGTAGTGTCAGGTCCAGCGAAGCCTATGACTAATGTTTTTCCCAAAAAAAGAGGTCAAACCATTATGCATAGGGGTGCAACTGAAGGGTCTTGAGGCCCCCGAAGATCCTCAATCTCAGACACTCGAGAAATCCTGTCTGACCGTTCTCGATCCAAATTTCTATCAGATAAATCATTAGCCAATTCAGCTGCAAATATATTACAAGTCAGCAAGCATACTTATCACAAATAAAAATGAAAACTAAGAAACCCTTGAATTTAAAATACCAACCTTGTTTTGTCCTGATGAGGGCTTCAGCAACAGACCTTGCGTCTCCTAGACTAACATCTATTATCAGAATGTTCAAACAAAAAAAGAAAAAGTCAGGCTGTACTATAATTCAGCAACGATACAAAGTAGTTATTTTACGATCTAAACATGTTGAAGTAATTTAATTGGATAATAATGTAACTGCTTTGGCTTCTTATAGAGGTGACTGCAATCAACGATGAATAAACAACAAATGAGAAGCAGAATTTGCAACCAAAACAAAAATTGAAGTTTTTTTATGGATAATAAAACAAAATTTGCTTATAACTCTATGAATAAGCACCCCATTGAACAAGTTATAGCAGACAATGAGATGCTGCAAAGAAGGCTAAGACAAGCACATGCTCCCGTGTCCACATACACATGCACTCACCAATGTGCACACTACAGAAAAAGATCTAGACTCTCCAAGGATGACTCGGATAAATCACACTAGTCTCACCATCAGAAAACAACATTCCCATCTCTCATAAAATTCAGCTAGCTCTTATTAAATATAGCATTAGCTATGCCACCTACTGGATCTGCACAAAACAAAACAAGTCATGCTGTCTCTAGACTCTGTACATTGCCGGCCAGCTGCAAATAATAATCCCAGCTTCATTCCAGATTCAACAGGTATCAAAAGCAACAAATAAGTCCATACTCTGACAAACCAGAAAATTATTTAAGAACATCAAGTCACATTGAAAATCCTCACTTCCTAAAAGCAGAAAGCCTTGCTTAATGATTAATAAGTATTAGAAGGCTCTGAAAAACCAACCTACAACTCTTCCTTGAAGAACAACAGCTGCATGTTGGTTGAGATTTTGTGAGAACGATCTACGATACGGCTCATATTGAGCATCTAAAACATCCTTGGTATCATCATTAAGTAGACCACGATCCTACACTTCATGGAGTACGTTTAATGAGAGTAATGAATTCATTGATCAAACTGTAGCATGCCATGAATGCCAATGTGCAATTGTACAGAAAAAAATTGCTTAAAGAGAATAAAAATACATAGATCATAGAATAACACGCAATCAATACCAAATTGCAGCTGCAAACATAAGAAAAGGGACAATATACAAAATTCAAATTACAAGAAATGAATGGGAAACTAAATATCAAGGAAATGTCAAATGTCATTAACACAAAAAACTTATTTTGGATATCAGATATTGTTCATAAACTTGAGAGCAGGAACAACATATTAAATGCAAAGTGGGTCAAAGAAACTAGAAAGCCTCTATTTGGAAAAATGTTCATGGACAATTTCTAGTAATAAGATTACAGATTATCAGCACCAAAAATGTACCGGGAGATGTATGTAGTCATCACCCTTATCAGCTTCCATGTCCACAGTTGGATCGACACGCCTGATCTGAAAATTGAGTAAAAATTGTCACCAAAATGAGGGAAAGATAATCACAAAAGATACAAGATGCTGGGTGAGAATGTCTCAAGCACAATTTAAAGAAATTCAATCTCAAAATCTCCTTTCTGCGAGCTTCATCAACCAACATCTTGTCTTGCTTCAGAAAAACAGCAAGCTCCTCGTCTAAAGCAGCCTCTGCTGCAGCAGCAATCACATTTCTTGTGCTGTGAAAATATTCTGCTCTTGAGTATTTGGTCCAGAACTCTTTCTCAGTCATCTGGAATAAAATAGGAAAATTCATTTTCTAGTGATTTTCGTGGTTATGGCAATACATAACAAACACTTGAACTGCACTATATCTTCAATGTTTTTGCAAAAGAAAAGGTATACATTCTTACTATACAAACCACTTAACATTTGCCTAGACAGAATTTTGAACACGACAGCATTGTTTTAACCACAAACTATCACACACATAAATAATTTTCAAAACAGTGACAAAATTTTAAGTCTCTGTCCCTGTGCCATATAACTTGACAAAATTTCACAAAGTAAAATTAGCTGATTCTTTTGCAAAAAACCATTGGATAGCACCGCCCAAAAATGAAATTAGTTTGAAGCACATTAACAGATATGTTACAAATGTTAAATATTATTACTATTTAAGTAACTGAGCTCATTTCTATGGGTTTTACAAAATATAAAGATCGTCAAACATAAAAGGCTAGTGAGTTCACAATCTAACTTTGGGTGAAGAATAATAACCATGAAAATAAAAGTTAAGTATAAGAAATACAATCATAGAGATTTTCAAAATATCAAATGATTTCCTACAACCCTGGCCCAAAATCTCTCCCCACTTATTTTTCTCCTAAATATCTACTCTCAGTTTTCTCGGTATTGAAAATCACCTCTCAATCCCCTTAATACTCTTCTCGTTATACACATTGAGTTATAAGGGCACCGACGTGAAGATTTGTAAGGCTCTCTACATCAAAAATATAAATCCTTCTCCTTTCTTAGTAAATATTCTTGATGGTTAACAGCTTGACCATCTGTTGGCTTATTTTCCAGACGTTTACCACAGAGAGAATTTGCTGATGGTTCACTATCAGCCCCTGGCCCATGAACTATTGAACAAAGGGAGGAATTTTTCCCCCAGACTCGAACGTAAGCCCCTCTCTCATAAATCGCATTAGAATACCATCAAATAACTGATCGGGCTTGGTAGTTTGCCCCAATTATTGATTCCGAGCCCGAACAATAAGCCCACTAGAGTTGAATTTCCCATTATCAATATTATATCCTGTTCATAACCATGTGTTGTCCGTCTCTATGGCCTGTTTCATCCTCAACATCCCTCACCAACTCCATTGTTCGTTTTAATGTAACCAGACCGTGGCTACTGACATGACCCTCCTCGCGTCATCTCGTAAACCACTAAAGAAGCAACCCATTATTATTCCACTTAATCTCCATCACTCTAGCTTAGGGAAACTCACACTGTTCAAACTGACCATTGATCTTGTAAGTGAAGCAAGATGCTCATAAAGATTCGTAGCTTTTCCCCTGCCATTTCTTTTTATCTGCTCCTCCGCTAATCTTCCTAGCTCAACACAGGAATCTCCTTCACCCATGGAAATGAAAGCATGGGTGGCCCATAGATACAAATATAAAGTTGCACCTTATCACATGAGGGAGGGTGCTTCATTAATTTCAAAACATTGTTCAGTTTTGGAAATCCACTCAATTATATCATGACCATCAAAACCAGGTAATTAGACACCTCACATTGTTTGTTTCAGCTCCTCAAATCCTTCATCAAAGGCTTCTGATCTTGGTTTTTGACCTATGGATATAAGGGTTGTTCCACTAGCTTCTTCAAATCATCCACAGCTCCCAATGATTTCCAATTGAATCCAGTTTCCCCTCCATGGAAAAAAACTTACCTTGAGTTATTTTTATCATATTCCTCTAAACACGTCACAATCCTGATGGTCCTAGGTTCGCTTCTGCACACGTGATCGCCATGATCTTTAGCATGTGAGATCCTGGAAATTGGACCCATTGCTACGACTACAATGTTTTTAATACTGACATGAGGTAACAAAACTGGATAAAGACTATGAACCATATGGAACTATAATTTAAATAATATTAGAATTTCAGCATGAAGCAATTCCTCAATGAAAAGACCCCAAGAGTAGCAGCCTTTAACACTAAAAAACACATCAATGCGCTGGTACAAGCTAGAACCCTAAAATTTGATTATTATTTTTTTAAAAAAAGAACCATGAATGAAGCACTAAAAGTTCAGGAAACCCACTGAAAATCACAGGACATGCGAACATCGCATCAACCATAAAGTTTACTAGTGTGCTAGTGAGTGCAAGGGAAAAGTCAGTGAAGAGGAACCACAATAAAATATTTGGCAAACAGAAACATCTCAAAATATCTTCAGAAGTCAAGGTATTCTAACCTTGTTTGGGACAAAATTCAAATATGCTTGGCGAACAGCTGGTTTCTCGGCGAATATCTGAATAAAAATTCAGAATCAAAATCCATATGTTAAAAAAGAGCACAGATGCATATAAGAAAAATATTTCAAGCATTCCACAATAATTATAATTTACTTGTGAAAAACAACAAAGCAAAGAAAGAGGCACATAAAAGAAAAATATATTTTCAACTTTTGTCTTTCTCCTACTACACATCAGTCATCAGTGGTTTGTTCAAATATTTCACTCTAAATCCAAAAAAATTATATAACTGAAAAAGAATTGACAACACAAGGTAGTTACCGATTAGTAAGCTTATTCAATAACAAAACATAAAGGGTACACTCATCCTGAAAATCTCATAGATATGTCAGATTTTATGAACTTATTGTGGCATCATATCATTATCATCCCCAAAAAATGGTTATTATAGATTTAAGATCTTAAATATATGTCTCTTTGGAAAACCGCAGCTTAATTTTGAATATTGAAAGAATTTTCTGAACCACAAAACTTAAAACAATTGTATCATTTTCTAAAGAATCATAAAGGAAATTGTTTTCCCGATTTTACCATTCAGTTACGCTCCTGTCCCTAGTATAATGGCTAAACACGGCCACATCAATCATATCCCATTTAAGATTGTCTTTTCTCCATAATTTTCAACACTAACAAGGGAATTGGATTCAGATACTTCAATTGTTGCCTGTGGTATAGGAACTTATCTTGGAGCACACCATCTGGATGAGGTATATTTTCACTTACTGCTGCTACACAGACCAAAAAAACACTGGAAGAAAGAAGGAAACATACCTGATGAATGATCTCTGGTGTCAGGTTAAATGTAACTCTGTTTGACTGAAAACACAACAATTAAAATTGAGATTGACAGGTCCATGTTCAAATAATGGAAGACTGCAGAAACTTATCAGGGTTAACACTTAATACATGCAAATAAAACCTAGGTTTAGAAAGACTGAGCAGCCATTAGTTTGTGCCTGTTCTAACAAGTTTTCAAATACACACACACACGCAACTTCATAATGCTGCATCTATATTTATTTTTGCAGCCAAAAAAAAAAAAACAAAATCATCAATGACAATCCAAAAACAACTTTTTATTATAATAATTCAGATCCAACAAAGCAAATATTAATTGCCACAATGGGGATGACATCATATATGTAGCAAATAAAGTTTCAACTTCCAACTTCACCACTATCCCCACCACCCATGGCCATCCAGAAACAGCACTTTTCTACTCATGAAAATGATGGACCACCAAATCTTCCCATACCAATATTCCATTAGCATTGGCATCTAATGCCCATCAAGAAGACCAAACAATGCCTGAAGAAGAGATGATTGGCCTGATAATATAAAATGCATAACTTATCTCTCTATAGTATCAGCCGAACAACTAGTTCTTTTTAAATTTTTTTATCACCCCTTTCTGGTTATCAGGGTGTGAGATGATTCTGTTTGGGAGAGGATATGAGTGTGAATGAAACTAAAAAATTAAAAATGAAAAAAACTTCAAGCATGTGAAAGGGTCATGTCATCTCAATCCTCTGTGATAGAACATTGAAGTGGCTTATGCATATTGTGCTGAAGGGCTAAGAGTGCTGAAGGAGCTAGGTAGGTACCTGGCCATCAGATAATGGTTTTATAGTCCACATTTCATTTTTTAAGGCAACCCACTGTTTTGGCCGTCTGTTGTCATCCAGCTCCAGCAATTTCTGCTCTCAACAGGTGAACAATAATTATTGATTACCGATGTAACGATGTTCCACCAGTAGCTCCTCTAAATTAACTAAATATCACTTCTACCAAACTTATTTCAAGACAATACAAGGGACTATCCGTAAAAAAAAACAATTTGGAATGCAGAAAACGAAGTCCCAACCACCTTGAAATTTTTATTTTACTTTTTATTAAACCATCTTGAGATTTTGAGAACAAACAAGAAGAAAAAAATAAAGCAGAGGAAAATTTACATCTTTCCTTTTCATTTCTATTTATTTCTCGTAAATATTTAAAAATGAGTTCAAATTCCAGTAGCGAACCTTCCTTGTCGCCCAGAATTCAGCCTCTGTCAAGATACCTCCAATAACAAACTGCTTGTGAAGTCTCTGCAATTCGCTGCCACTCACATTTTTTAGCATTTTAAATTAAATAGGTGCAGTTAAGAGTATCAAATTCAAACATCACAACATAAAGAAGGAAAACAACCCCCTTTTGTTCGCATTGTAAGATAAATTGGTTTAGAAGGGCAAGAAAGAATTCGTTGTGGCCAAAATTGTAGGATTCACTAATAACCTATATTAAATCATAACCACAAATATGACAACCTAAGATTTACTTTAAATATGAAAACATGATACTGAAACGAAGGCTATAAAACGATCTTGCACAAGAAAATTGCAAAAACAAATATATTTGTTACTATTTTCAGTTAGTTCATGAGCATCATAGCTAACGTTTTGAATATGATGGAATGAAATATAAATCAACTATTTATTGAGGAGTATCTATAAGCCCACAACATCTCATGTACAAGGGCAAATGGCTATCTCCAAAGTGAAAAAAGAAGGTATCTAAATAAGTCTTTATTTAGACTTAAATCATCCAGCCATATACAACATCGTATTTATACAACTCAGATATGCAAGAAAGAAACAAAAAATCAGGTAGAGAGCAGTGCAAGGGGCAAGGTTGGCCAAATAAAACACTCTATATACCTGAATGAATGCAGTCAACCACACCCCTGCACTATTAGCATATGATTATTCACTTGAATTCATTAGTATTATACCTTCATCAGTTCCATTGGTATGATGAGAAGATAAAGTTGTAGTATATTACCCAGAGGAACCAATTGAAAGTTCAATCAATCATACCTTATTAGATGTCAAGTCATCCATGGGTGGTGTTTTCGGGTAAGTAGATCTAGGTGAAATCATGCTTGATCTCAAAAAGATATATGCTAAGAACCCAATAAACCAAAATGTTTGTCTTGTCAGATACTGTCAATGCTAATGACAATTTTTTTTTTATAGAAAACTATGTTATATTCATTAACCATAAGCAAATGCTCCACACAAAGAAAAAGAGAAAAAAACAAAAATCCTGCTCAAATCAACGACATATATATCTACAATCCCTCGATAAATCAGATATCGATACTACATGCTTCCAAATCCAACTAGATGCCCTAATATTAATATTGTCCCAATACTTTTCAACCGACACTTCTAAGCTGTCAAAAATCTGTCTATTCCGTTCCAACCATAATGACCAGCAAATACAATGAACTAATATTGTCCAAAAAATTATACCCCTAACCCCTCATTCCAAGTTTGCGTCTAAGATCTACAACAAATAGCAAGTGCGAAGATCTTGGAGCTTCCCAAACCAAACTCATCTCCTCCAAAGCTCTAAACCAAAGACAGCTAGTTAAAGAACGAATATGTAATTATCATATTCCTTATTTTAATGAATATTAATTAAGACATGATTAAAGAGTTTTTAATTAAGAACTATTAAGAATTAATTAATTGGGGATCAACATGTTGGGATCCACAAAATTTAAAATGGACCACTTCAATTTACTCCAAAAAACATTATCTCGAGAAATCTAACTAGCCGAATGATATTATGACACGTGGCAGATAAAATTGAGTTCGGATATTCTGAACTAGTCCGGATACAACCTATAAATAGAAGTTGATTTCATTGTTTAATATATCGTTTTTCCTAAGCTTCTTTCTCTCTAGTTCTAGCCATATACCTTCAGTTTTTAGCCAGTTTTTAAGGCAATTTAGTGTCGGGAAGCTTCGGAGCTAGCGTCGACTCGAGGAAGGGTTGGTGAAACGGGATACGCAGATCGAGACATTATCAATGGGCTGACGACAGGACACAAATATAATCCTAAAGCCTTAAATAGTGATTTAAAGATCATTAAGAAGAACTTTTAAGCATGTTTAATAATTCTAGATTTGGCATTATAGTGATTTCAGTATGTTGGTTTGTCTAGGTTCATACAAATAGACTTTCTGTTAGATTGTTTTAGTGATGTACATGATGCACTGACTGAGATATACAAACATAGTATACACTTATATGCTACGTATTTATCTGTTGCATGATACATGTTTTACTACTTTAACATATTATGCAAGGCCATAGTTGTCAATCGCGCGTAGCGCAGAGGTTGCCCGTGGCTATAGCGCATAGCGAAGCGCATAGCGAAGCAGCGTAGCGAGGGCTATTTGAAAGTAAAGCGCCACAAACATATAAATATATAATATATAGCATATGCTAACATCAATTCAATCTTTCATTCTTAAATAACAAATATATAAGTTCAAAGCATATAAAACCTCAATTGTAAAACTAGAAAAACATAATTTAAAATTCATCTTCATCTTCTTCATCTTCATCAAGATCGAGACCATCTTCTTCATTTGAAATTGCATAACGTTCGGCGTCATTCTCTTCTTCACTTTCTTCATCAAATTCAAATTCATCATCATCTATAAAATTATGTGTGGTAGATGTTTCTATTGGCCTTTTCCCTCTAGACTTAGATGTGGCCGCTTTCGAACTTCCTGTAGATGTAGAGGTCGCCTTCGAGGCTCCTTTGGATTTCCTCAATGTATAAGGAGCTTCATCTACTCCAACAACATCTGCAACATCTTGCCAAGTCAAATCATCACCATCATGAACAAAGTCAGGCTCTTCATCCTCCAGTCTCCCTAGCAACCATTCATTGCCATCATCCACTTCAGTCAATATGATAGGATCGATGGCATCACGACTATCGTATCTACGCCTCAGAGCTCTGTTGTATTTGATGAACACCAAATCATTCAGTCGCTTTTGCTCCAATCTATTCATTTTCTTGGAATGGAGCTGCATTTATTTATATATGTTTATCAAGGCACGTGGCACGAGAACAAATTCTTAAAACTTCACAGTAATAGAAAATAAAAATTGTAATATTATAAAAACTTACATGTTCAAACACACTCCAATTGCGCTCGCAACCAGAGGAGCTACAAGTGAGACTGAGTATCTTTTGGGCAAGTTTTTGCAACTTTGGTGTCGAAGCTCCATATGAGTTCCACCATGCAGCTAGTTAATAACAATAGTTATATTAATATTTCTCATTGAATTTATTTAAAAAAAATAAGGAAAAACTTGATTTTCATACCTGGTGATACAACCTTTCTCATTTGGATTGCAACTTCCTTCCCAAAAAGACCTTCGGCTTGTTTGTATTTTAACAACTCTGTATGTATTTTCCTCTCCGTCTCACCATCAAAAGTCAATCTACTGATTGCATTGTACAACCCCGTAACTACTTCCTCATCTTGTTCTATCTCAGAATTTGAGTAAAAGAACTGAGGGTTCAAGAAATAACCCGCCGCATGCAAATCTTGATGGAGTTGCAACTGCCACCTATTGTCGATTATCTCAAAAACCTCTTTGTACCTATCTTCGTTATTACCAAAGGCTTTTGCTATTTTCTCCTTAGCCCTATCCATTGCCTCATATATATAACTCATGGCAGGCTTCTTCTCCCCATCCACCAACCGAAGTACCTCCAATAATGGGCCACCAACTTTCATAGCAAAAATGATAGAATTCCAAAATGAAGGCATCAAAATAATTTTCTGTGCTTGCTTACCAGTCTGTTCCTTCGCAAATTTGCTTTTACTCCAATTTTCTGAAGTAAACATCTTTCTCAAATGTTGCTTATGCTGCTGAAAGCTTCTCATAGTCAAGAAAGCAGTGGCAAAACGAGTTTTATCTGGCCTGATAAGGTCTCTTTGGCCGGTGAACTCTCTCATCATGTTCAACACCATAGTTCGGTTGTAAATATATCCGTTAACATTAATTGCCCGCTCAAGTGCCCTCTTCAAATCTGACATTTTGAATATATCCTCAAACATCAAATCCAAACAATGTGCTGCACACGGGGCCCAATACAAGTTTGGATATTTATCCATCAACTTCTTTCCTGTAAAGAACAAGAGAATAAAATGATAGTTAATGAAAATGAAACTAATCAACGAAAGTTCAAAGACGTTGTAACTTAGTATATTAGATTTTCTAACCCGCATAAACATTATTTGATGCACTGTCGGTGACCACTTGAACAATATTATTCACCCCAACTTTTTGCACAAACTTGTCAAGCAACTCAAACATCTTCTCACCCGTGTGAGAGTAGCTAGATGCATCAACTGATTCAATAAACATGCTGCCTTTTGGGGTATTTACCAAGAAATTGATAAGTGATCTCCCCTTTCTATCTCTCCACCCATCAGCCATCAAAGTACAACCATTCTTCGTCATCTCCTCTTCATTTTGTTTCAAAATCAGCTTTGTATGGTTGATCTCCTCCTTTAAAAGTGGTTCTCTCACCTCATGGTAACTAGGTGGTTTCATCCTAGGACCATATTGTCCAATAGCTTCGATCATTGGCTTCAAGCTGTCATATTTGACCGCATTGAATGCGATCCCTGCATCATACATCCACCTTGCAAATTTTTGAACTGCATCAGACCTCAACTTTTTCTGAACTTCATTAAATTGGGGTGCTTTACCACCTTGATTCTTTGCGTCTAGCTTAAAGAAAGCATTTATAGGACCCAACGACCGTGGTTTTTTGGGCATTAACATTGACGAGTTGCTCGAGGAAGACATAGATACCGACCGCTTTCCATGAGAAGATGGATCCCCGTATGGATCAATATCATCTCCTTGCTCTTCTATATCAAAAACATCATCAAAGTGAGGCATGGAATCCATGACAGTTTTTTGGGCCAACTTTTCTTCAAAGTGATCTTTCATTTCTTGCTTAACACATGCCGGGGCTTTTGGACAAAGTTTTGTATTTTTAAATCCTCCCGCAAGATGTTGTTTGAGCCTTGTTACCCCACCTTTTGTAACTTTTTGGCAAAAGTTGCATAATATTCCATCAGAAATCTTGTCTGGATTAACCATCCTCCCATAGTTCCATCCAATATCTTTTTTTCTCAATTCTTCTTGTAGGTTTTCCATCTTATAAACTCTGAAATTAAGAAAAAAAATTGATTATACATTGAGGAAATCCAATAAGCAAATGGCAATAATCAAATGTCCAAATGTCCAAAAAAATCAAATGGCAGTAATCAATGTCCAAACAAATCAAATGGCAGTAACATATTACCGAATGTCATTTTGGACAGTGATCAAATGTTCAAAAAAATCAAATGGCAGTAACATATAAGAGCAGTAACATATTACCGAATATCCAAATGGCAATAAACAAATGGCAGTAATCAAATGCCCAAAAAAAATCAAAAACCAGAAAAAAAGGAAAAAAGAAAGTAAAATAGAAGAGCAGATTATTACCGAAGTGGGGGGATGCAAGCGGTGGCCTGAAGTCCGGCGGTCGGCGGTCGGCGGTCGGCGGCCAGAAGTCCGGCGGTCGGCGGTGCAAGGGAAGATTTCTTGAGCGTGTTGTTGATGCTTGTAGAAGCGGAGAAGGGGAGAAGATACGCGTTGTTTCTGCTTGTTAGGGTGTGCTGAATGGGCCGAAAATTGGGCTGCAAATTGGGCCAAAAATTGGGTGGAAAATGGGCCGAAATTTGGGTGGAAAAACTGCCCAAGCTTTTCTTCAACATAGCGAGCTATTTACTCGCTATAGCCATACAGAAATAGCGCCGATAGCGACGATAGCGCTCGCTATTTGAAAGTGGCTTGCGCATAGCCCCCCGTAGCGACCGGGCGTCGCTACGCCTCGCTACACGCGATAGCGAGCGCTACAAGCGCTATTAACAACTGTGTGCAAGGCATATCATGTTGAATCTAATCTCTTTTGAGATATACCTAGTTTGTTTGGGCCACTCAACCCTGTTCTATTTCGTGGACAGTTGGTATCGAGAGCTACAATGTCCGACAGGAACTGCACTGGCTGAACGAGAAGCGAAACTTAAACCTTGATATCCGAGTCTTGATGACACATGACATTGTAGATCCATGTCTTGATGATGAGTGTGAGAGCCAAAACATGCATATGGCATAGCAGAAACTACACACTCAGATGTCTCTAGACTTATCATGTGATTATTGACTTGATCCTTGATATATGAGCATATTGCATTTCACATGCATCATATCAATTTGTATACTCGTACATTCTCGTATTGGGCTATCGTCGCTCACGTCTTTGTTTTCATCTTGGACTCCCCATTCCACGGGGTAGTTCTTAGGTTGGACGGTTTGGACAGTGGTGATCCAGTATAGGTTTTGTTTGTTTTCTCGTATTCTCGTGCAATATTATGATTTCGATATAGTTGTATTAACTTTTAAGACTAAGATTATAGTTATGTTTACATTTGGGATGTAAGATAATTAAGTTATTTGGTTTCCGCTGTTTAATTGTTGGTATAAAGTTTTAATCATGCATGCTTATTATTCTGTTTAGTAGTGGCTAGGGCAAGGGCTCTACAGAATAAGCAGATGATCCTGATTCTCCACTTCTTTCTTGCACATCACACACCAATTCAGACACAGAGCACATGAAGGCTGCTTCTTTTGCATCATCTCACGAGTTGGCAAACTTGAAACTTTGGTGGGATCGGAGCTTTTCAAATGACATGAAAGAGAAAAAATAAAGGAAAACAACTTATCGGAAATAAAGACTCACACAAAGATTTGACCGAGAATACTCTTGAAGGATCCCGTCCCAAACCCAGATATCATCAACATCTCAACCAATTTGACCCTTTCTAAAGATCCCAGTAAGAGCTCGACTCATTCACTTCCTCATTCCTCTATAAAGATCCTAGCAAAGAGATCAACTCATTGACTATTAAATTGTATGAAAATGTGTTCACCTGTTTTCCTGAAGTAGCTTAATTCGACACTCCATTTCTGATGTGCTAAGTTGTTCAGTACTAACCGGTGCCGCAGGCTTGTCAGAGGTCACTCCTCCAACTTCACAATGAAATGCAATGGCAGTGGCTGCACATAAGTAAGCAATTACCAATGTGTCAGGTTAATTAGCTACTTAAAAGGGAAAAGAAGAGGCATGCTTGAATCTCATACTCCTTAGCGGATGATTTAATGTAAGTCCCTTCGGGATATTCAATTGTGATTGTAACTCACCAACAAAGTCCCAACACACATCACGATCAGGAAAATTATCGAACTCAAGAATATAATTTCCACCCTGAAACAACACAAATGGCATGCTTGTTAATTAGATCAAAACCAAGGCGGACAGTAACA
Organism: Primulina tabacum; assembly: GCF_025594145.1. Lineage (NCBI taxonomy): Eukaryota > Viridiplantae > Streptophyta > Magnoliopsida > Lamiales > Gesneriaceae > Primulina > Primulina tabacum. The sequence continues at coordinate 6,433,666 of NC_134555.1, read as the reverse complement.
TTTCACTCCACAAAGGTACTCAATAAGATTCTCGAACTGAATCAGATCTTTAATTTATAACAACAAACTTGGTCCTGAGTAAGATTCAGTAGGGCCTGTTTAGCACCTTCCTTGGTAAATTTGTGTCCTGCAACTTGCAAATGAAGATAATTAAAGACATCTCAGGGTCATTGTTGCACTTCAATAATGAAAAACGAGACAAGGATACACAATTCAGTTGGAGAGAATGGGTATTCAATTCATTTGAACTTTTAAGTTTTTTAACATGGTTTAAAGATGATATACATTTCTTTTAAAAGGACGGAACATGGTCTATAAATTTGAAAATATTTTCAATACCATGCACTTCGATAATGAAAAACGAGACAAGGATACACAATTCAGTTGGAGAGAATGGGTATTCAATTCATTTGAACTTTTTAGTTTTTTAATATGGTTTAAAGATGATATACATTTCTTTTAAAAGGACGGAACATGGTCTATAGCTTTGAAATTATTTTCAATACCATGGAGTTGGACAAAGAACTCAAATCTATGAGAAATCTTTCAATAACATAAGGATCTTTCATTCGTCGTATTTTTTTCCACTACATGAGGATGGTTTACCAGGGCGTTACGCTAATAGTAATATCTTTAACTGCTGCTTCCATGTCAAAATTGATAACAAAACTCAAAACCATAATTTAGAAGAAAGTATCAATTTAGAAGAAAGTATATAAGGGTCCAAACAGAAAGGGAAATTGATAAGACATAAGAACCTTTAATCATCCCAAATTCAACGTTCAGCTTTGCAGATGATTTTGGATCACTGGGCATAAACACAAACCTTTCCATAGTCTGGAAACAAACACAGAAAATAATAATATTGACACCATAAGACATAAAAACTTTATTAGGGTTCAATATTGATGCATTATCAAAACTGCTCAAAATATGATAGTAGCTATATAAAAAACCACAGGAAATAAAAAGTAGTTTGAACAGGTTAGCGCCCATTGTGTTGCAACTGCAAATTTAGAAATTGAAGAATTTGGAATAAATGCTTAGGCACTTTTGATGCCTCTGGAAGCTGTGAACAAGGGAAATACAAATATATACCAATCCAAAGCAAATCCAATTTGTCGCGCTCGATTCACTAAATATGTGAAGAAATTTTTGCACAACTCATAGATTTGATTGTGTGAATTCCTCAGCGGAGCACCAATTGTCAGCAACTATTGTCTCCTGATTGGAAATTTAAAGTCATATAATTTTGAATTGATAGTCGCAGTGTTTTGGGACAAATGTTCTGCCTATCGATTTCTCCCATTCAGAAGAATAATTTATGCACATGATACCAACCAAGAATACTCATTCCACCAAATACATTTACTTGATCCTCATTGTTGAGTCGTAAGTCGTAACAGATGGTAAGAAAGACAGCCTTATGAAATGTGGCGAGAAACTATTGTTCATGTCGCTCTTCACCCATTACATCACATACAAACCATTGATTTGATGAAATAGCAGAGCTCAAAATTGAATAACAAGTACGATTGTAACCAGAAATCAGATAAAACATGGGAAATTCAATAAGGGTTCATCACCAATTTGAGAACGCCAGGAACACCGGGGTCCTTGACAGAAGACTTGTACTTAGCGCGTTTCATCACCTGCGTATCCATCACAGGGATGCATCCAACCCAACGGCGGCGACAATGATTCAACTGACGAATCCAATGAACGGATTATCTACAACATTTGCAAAGTTAAAATTGAATCGTGGAGGATTAGGTTTTCCATCGCGTTTAATGAGCAATGGGGAGATTCATGAAGGGACAGCATTGCGAGTCAGTCTTTGATTGGCAATGGGTACTTAGCAAAATTGGCAGGGCTGCTTCCAAAAATTTTTTTTAAAAAAAGATCTCTTATTCTTGAAAATTTTTAAATACATTTGGAGATGATATTTTTAAAAATGAATTTTGATGAAAATTATTCTTTCAAAAATACATGATTGGCAAAAGTATGCATATAGTTATACACCACAATTTCAAAATTCTTTCAAATAAATCAAAATTTAATAAATAGGTTTAATTTTGTAAGGTCATGTAATTAATTGTTCGATAATTTGATATAATTAGAATAATTATTGAGTTATAATTAAAATAATTATTTATGCCAAATAAATTCAAAAAGTGTGTAAAAATATGTATTTTAGAATATCGGAGAATTTAACGATATAAAATATATATAGAGTTTAAATAACACATGATTGCAAAATAAATACAAACCGATATAAATGAGCTTGAATTACTTTTTTTTTATGACCAATTATTATATTTATACAAATATATACACATAGCTCATTCAAAAAAAAAGGAAGAAAACGAGAGAAGGAAGAGAAGAAAGAAGTTGTGCCCAACTCCATTCCCGTCGCTTTCAGCACCACCATTTTGGAGAAGCCATAACTTTCCCGTCTGGCAGTCGAAATCTCGAACGGTTTGAGGGGTTGTATTCCTTACATCAGTAGCTTCGTTTTGAACCATGAATCGCTACTTTTGATGCTCGTTTCAACCCCTTTCGAGCCCTGTTCGTTGTTGCTTGTGTGTGAGTTTCTTGTTCAACCTTAGGTGAGCTATATATTGCTTCGTTTTTCTTGGTTCTTTGGAGTTTATTGAGCAAGGATTTGAAGCTTAACTTCTACCCTGCTTTTCCTGCATTTTCCGGCTAGTTTTTAGTTCGGTTTTTGGTCATTAATAGTAGTTTTCCAGCGTCATCTCCGGCGAGCTTCACCTTGAGACCGCTAGCAACTAGAGTAAACTTCGAATCTTGTGTTTTCCGGGTCTAGAAATTTAAGCTTTTGCTTCTGATTTCGGGTTTATGTGTATCGTGCACTAAGAATCTCGACTTGTGGCTCAAATAGAACTTGTAAATCTGTTTGTTAGGTTTCTAGAGCCGCTTGGAATCATCGAATTTCAATAAGAAACGGATTTGATATGATTTTTCTATCAAAATGTGTCAAAACCGAATTGTGCAATTGAGTTGTGTAGAATACCTTCTATAATTCGAGAATATAACATCTGTGCAATTGGAATTTCGAATTTTGGCTCAAATGAAAGTTGTAGAGCTATTTCTTGTCTTCGAAATGAGCTTGAATCGTTAAATTCCAGTAAGAATTATGCAAGTTATGGTTGTTTTTCTGAAATTGCTCAGTAGGAGATTTATGTTCGAGAATTGGTGAGTGGCAGTGTGTTCTTGCAAATTTTGAGATTAATCTACTGAGATTCTAAGAATGGTTTCAACTGGAAAAAATTAGATAATTGAGTTTTCTTTCATTTCCAATTGGTAGCTTTTGATTTGAGTTAATATTGAGTGAGATATGAATTTTATGCTCTTTAGTGCCAAATCGGACATTATAATAGAATGTAATTTTCATGATCGGTTTATTGTTGTTTTGTTTAGACCGATGATCTTGAAGTAAAGTCGATATTGGATTTGTCAAGTTGGTATAGGTATGTTACAGCTCGGTAACATACGACGGTAAAACATAAATTATGTTTAATTATCATTTTGTGTTGCACTGAACGTATCTATGACTTGTTGACTGTTGTAAATTGTTAAATGTCTTCGTTGTGGTATATGTTTATTATTGTGACATATTATTAGCATTTAGCATATGAAATGTTGTTATGACATTAATGTTGAGCCCTATCGTTCTTGTTAGCCCGTTGTTGATATCCATTGTCATATGGCACTGTTGTTATCTCGGGATTATGGTGTGGCTGAGGCCTATACACATGAGACCGTAGATGTGATTGAACAATCACGTGGTTAGTGTAGCCTTTTGAGGTGAGCGCTGGGATTGTGTCATCTAGTTCGTTCCGTTGTGCCATCCAGTTGTATCATATCAGTTGTATGGAGGCAGAGTCAGGGGTGTTATTCAGCACAGCCTGACATACCTTGCATACTTAGCAGGGCGGTTTAGTTGCATGACGATGTAGCTCCCCTGAGTTATTGCTCGAGCAATATTCCATTTGTTATCGTACCTTTTATTGACTTCTGTTATCCTGATTATCGTTGAGCCGTTCATGCATTGCATATTACATATTATTATATGATTATGTATGATTTATGTTTTTTGTTGAACTGTTTCATACCAGAATCCTAACATAAGTTGTTTACTAAGGTGGCTGTTGTGGTTGATTTTGGGCACCATGGTAGATCTCCCGAGTCGTTTTGCAGCATCAGGCCGAGGTCCCGCCAGTGGAGCTCGAGATTGAGATTGGATTGTTTGGTTCTGTTCAGTGGAGTCTCCCAGTTAGTCTATATGTATGTCTTGAAGTTTGTTTCAGTCTTGTGTTGTAGTTTATTTGCCGGGGAGATTCCCCGTATATCTGTAGTGATATTTGATTGTTTTTGTGATGTTCTGAATCGACTATGTGGTTTTTATGATCCAGTGAGTACTTAGTCCTGGCTAGTGCGGCTATAAGTTGCTTGACTTTGGTTTTTTTGTTTTAATGACTCTAATTGGAGTATATTTTGATATAAACTGCTGCTTGAGTTTTTTGGGATGTCCTAATTACGAGGAGGTCATGCCGAAATATTTCTAGGCCCTGAGGTCCATTTTAAAGTATTTTAAACTCTTTTTCTGCTGCTACTTTAAATCAAATAATTATTGTTTGATAATTAATTTTCATTAGAGTAAATAAGCCTCACAAATTTGTTCAAAGAGTTTCAAGTTTTTTATTTTGGTAATAGGGTCTCTTCTTACAGATACTATGTCTTTTCACGAATAACATTGTATTTGTTTATTTATTCGAATGAGTTTTGTCACTACACCATTTGCATTTCTTATTGATTAACAATGTTATAAAAATAAATAACACAAATTGAAAATCAATCGACATCAATCCTCATGTGATGAAAATCGGTCAACAACCATCCACATGAACTATTAGTCAACACCAACTGACATGAACTTTAAATTAATTGACATCAATCCACATGAAACTGAAAATCAGTCAAACACATTTATTCAGTCGACACCAGTTACCTGAAGTAAAATTCAGTGTAAATCAGTCTACATGAATTGAAATATGTCAAAACCGATCAACAAGCAATCAGCGTGAACTAAAAATAGTCAAAATCAATTTCGTATGAAGTGAAAATCAATCAAAATCCGTTTACACATAATTTCATTTGAAAAATATTCAACAAAAGACTAAAAAATGCGCAAAACACCAAACGATGAACAAACATCGGAAAATAAAATTAAAGTTGGGTGCTTGTTTTCTTGCTGAAACCATCATAGAATAATATAAGAAATAAATGTTGAGATATGGGTAAAGGGAAAAAAGAATGAAGAAATATTTACACTGTAGTGCTTTCATCCGAGTCACTGCTAAATATATATACTTGATAACAACAATTAAACAGTGGAAATCAAATAACTTAATCATCTTACAACCCAAACATAACAGAACAATAATTACAGTCTTAATCTTTAATACAACCAAATCAAAATCAAAATCATGCACGAGAATACGATAAACCAAATAAAACCTCAACTAGATCAACTTAGAAAACCCAACAGCTCTAGCCACTACCCTGGCCGTCCGAACCGTCTAACATAAGATCCACACCATGGAATAGGGTGTCCAGGATGAAAACAAGGATGTGAGCGAGAATCGCTCAATACAAGAATTTATGATATGATGAACGTTAAATGCAATATGCTTGGACATCAAGGATCAAGTCAAAAATCTCATGCATAGTCTAGAAGTACCTGAGTTTGCATTCTCTAATATGTCATAAACATGTTTTGGCTCTCACACTCATCATCAACACGTGGACCTACAATGTCCAGGGTTATCAGAGCCCGCAAGTCTTATTGGACACCGTAGCTCTCCATACCCAACCGTCCACGATACAGAACATGGCTGAGCAGCTCCAACAAATGAGGTATATCTCAAAAGGTATCAGACTCAACGTGATGTGTCATGTATAATAATTCAAAGCAGTAAAACATGTACCATGCAACATATAAATATGAAACATAGAAGTGTGTATACTACGCTTGGATATCTCAGTCAGTACATCATGTACCTCACTGAAACAATCTATCAGAAAGTTTACTCTTCTGAACCTAGACAATATCAACATATTGAAATTACTATCATATCATGTCCATATTTACTAAATTTTCTTCAAATTTCTTCTTAATGATCCTTAAATAGCTATTTAAGGCTTTAGTATTATACATGTGTTGGGTTAAGCGTGCATGAATGAGAGTAGTACTGAGATTGGTGAACTTCTGGGAAGTTCTCATGCGTCAAGCTGCTGACATTGCGCCGCTTGATCTGGTTGGCTAAGTGGACCGTAATAGAGTGACATCATATCTGAACGGGTAATACTCTCTCTGCTGGGGAGACGACTGACGGTAGGGAAATGGTAAGACTGATCTCTAAGGTATATGAGACAATACTAGCAGATAGACACGCACCTCCCCGAACTCATGGGCCTAACAGCCCGACCCATTAGCACCCAAGTTGTAATGCCCAAGATTTTGATTCTGTTGATCTGAGATTATTGATTTTGAATTGATATGATTATAGACGGACCATTCCGAGACCAGATTGGCCAAAGCATAGGAAGGGTGCAATTTTTGGACAGAACTATTAGCGCCCGAGCGGTAGAAAATGACCGCCTGAGCGCCAATGTTCAACAAGAACATGTTTCGGGCAGAAGATGCGGCGCCCGGGCGGTAGTTTATGACCGCCTGAGCGCCAATGTACAATTCGAAAGTATTTGGGCAGAACATCCCACGCCCGGGCGGTAATTATTGACCGCCCGAGTGCCGACCGAAATGGTGGAAGAAAGAGACACATATCATGAACATGCAAGTAGGATATATATATACATATATATGTCATTCTTCAGAAAAAAAGAAACGAAGAAAGGGAATCGAGAATCCTTCAGAAATCCTTACGCCTTTATATTTCGATCCGTCCATCTGATTTTGAATCCGACTTCAGTACTGTGTTCATATCGACGCAGGCTACAACTGGACGTAAGTTTTATTAAGTTTTGATATGTCTTGAAATTATGATATTGCCACAATCGGATATGATTCATATATGGTGTTCTCGACATGTTAGACATCGTATAATCGAAACCGGATTGAAGAACATATACAGTATGGAATTGTTATTATTTTTAGAGTTGATTTGATTGAGATTGATATCAGATTTGTGTTGTATCGATTATGAGTTGTGGTAATTGATATCTGTTGATAATGTATTGACGGGGATATTCAGATTGTTCTGTTATGCCATTGATTTTGAGTTAGATTCAGATTGATCAGATTCGGTATTGATTTGAGCAGTATATTGATATTGTACTTCTTGATATTTTCATTGCCAGATTGAGTATTGACAGACTTCAAATTCCAGACTTGAACGTGTCAGAACTGCAATTAAAGAAAGATATAAGTCAATGTCGAACCGGGAGAATGACTCGAGTTTGAAATACTTGAGTTTCCCTAAACCACATACTTATTGTTATTGTATGCATTGATTGGATTGATTTGCTTGTTCTATTGATTTATAGAAAGCATGTATTAGACGGTTGGTCTTGTGACAGACAGGGCCTGATGGTGATGGAATCGTCACTGACCCATTGCACATTGTCACCGAATAGTGATTGGCGGAGGTTGCCAAAGTCTGTGACGGATATGTCAAGACACTGGATGTTTGGTTTATATCGATGTTTGATTAGAGGTGGATTTACTTCTTTTACTGAAATTCGATATAGTATGCCAACACCTGGAAACCGGGATCCCTAGACTAGGAATGAGTCTAGTCTGAGATATTGAGTCAGGAGTTGATTAACAGATTTATATTGAGTTATGTTTCAGATTTTGATACATATTACAGATATCTGTCTCATGCTTTATATTGATTATATGATTGCATGTATTGTTGATTTATACTGGGATGTATTTCTCACCGGAGTTATCCGGCTGTTGTCGTGTTTGTATGTGTACATGGCAACAGGTGGGACATGATCAGGGTCGAGGAGATGAAGATAGATCGTGATTAGAGTGGAGACTACGAACTTGATTTTAGATAGGGTTTGAACACTTGATATGTAGTCGTTAACCCTTAGTTTTAAATGACTATATATGGTACAAGACTTGTACTTTGTTTTCAATGTATCTATTCGAATGAATTCCATTACGTTCCGCATTTGACACTTGTATGTTAAAAAAAAATTTAGACCATGTTTATTATAATTGATTTAATTATTCCCACAGATGATTAAGAAATGAATTAGCGTCCGGGTCCCCACACAAGTAGGTGCACTCTGCACTACCACAAGAATAAGGAAATAAAATTACGCATTGGCTAACAGTTATAGCTTTTGGTCTATTGGTAAGCGCTTGATCCTAACAACATGCATATGTTGTCAGCCCCCCAATGACATTTCAATCTACATGTCCCGGTTCACCGACCCATCTTCAAGTCGACACTAGCTCCAAAGCTTCCCGACATATACTGCCTTAGGAAACTGGCTAAAAAATCTAAGGTATATGGTTAGAACTCGAGAGAGGGTAGCTGAGGGAAAGCGATGTAGGAAACAAATAAAATCAGCTTTCACTTTTAGGCTGCATCTGGACTAGTTCAAAATATCTGAACTCAATCTTATCTGCCACGTGTTATAATCGCATTCATATAGTTAGATTTCTAGGGATAATGTAATTGAAATAAATTGAGTGGTCCATTTGAAATTCGGTGGATCAAACATGTTGATCCTCAATTAATGTATTCTTTAATAATGCTTAACTAAAAACTCTTTAATCATGTTTTAATTAGTATTTCATTAAAAAAATGATTCGATCATTACATACATTCTAACCAATATTTTAAGTAATGAGAAATTTAATTTTTTAAACAAAAACTATTTTCTAAAATAAAATCTTACTAATAATATTTACTTAGAGGGTGTTTAATAGAGCTTATAAACTCTCTTTTGGTAAATTTTTTTAGAAAAATTTATAAGCTGTCAAAATAAGTTTATAAGCTATTTTAAAAAAAAATATCTTACTCTAACTTTTTTTAAGATCTTATTTGAACGTGTTTTAAAAACAAAATTATCTTCATATATTTTATAACATTTCAAACATATCATCATCTACATAATATATAAATTGATTAATAGCCAATAAGAACTATCCTATAATATTCAAATTTTTCAATACAAATTCTATTATAATTAATATTACTATTGTTTAATTTTAACAACAATAATTATTATTATTAACATAAATATATGATTATTAATATTATTATCATACTATAAATATTTTCAAACCATATCCAAGTTACACAGCCTAAATTGTATGATAATAAGCCGAAGAAAAAGAAGAATAATAGGAAAGGTGTGAAGGGTAAACCAAATGTCAAAATATGTGGTTCTTGTTGTTCATTCACGGTAGGTTCTCTTACTTGTAGTGGCTGGCAAAGGCCAACCGAGCATCCACAGCTAAGGCTTTCGAACTATCCCTTCTTTTGTTCATTAAGCACTCTATTTATTAGGAATTGTAACGCCTTTTTTATTCTCTTTAAGCAGTGAGTCAGCAGTAACTCCATTTGAACAATTATGTTTATGCTTCATGCTTGTTTTCTAGCATGCCAAGTATTTAGTAGGTCAGGAAATAAATCTTTCAAGTTGAATCGGGGTCATCAAATGTCGTATAGCAATGTTCGAAAGCAATTCTCATTATTTTCTTTTTCGAGGGGTTAGAGAAGGATATATGCTTACTAGACATTCACGGACGACAAGCCCCATAAAAGATAGACATGGATTCGGCCAACACTAACCCGAAAGTTTTATTATCTGAGCTAGCCAATATTTATAGGACATGCAAGTAAGCTAGCTAAAATTGGGGGTAATAGATAGGATAAGTCCGACGATATTATGACATGTCATTGATTTATTATGTATAGATCTTTTACAAAACAATCAATTATTTTACCGAGGGCCACCTCAGAAGATATAAGTTCATAAAAATCACCCATAAAAGCCTTTAAGCGCCTTGCCTTCTCTTGGCAAAACAGACAACGAGCTACAAAATGAACTTTATAAATTCCTTATTAAACTCGAACCTGTTTGTTTTAACAAATATTAAATCATTCTGAATTTCAAAGTTGAATAGAATTATATCATATTTTAGTACGGTTATGATATAACACTAAAGATTTAGTCTATCTTCTAAGCTAGAATTAAAATTAGAAAATTAAGAATTAAAACTGAAATAAAATAAATACTTACAAATTTGTGAAAAAGAATCTGAAAGCTTTATTATATAGACAAAAAAATTTTACAAGAGAGAGAGGAGCAAACTCAACTGTGCATTTACATTTTTACAAATATGCATATATATTTTCTATATATGTATAGAAAATAAAAATAGATTTTTCAAAGGAAAATATAAACATTAAATTATATAATGGTGGTATATCACTTTCGCATATGGTTGTCACTTTTACATATGGTGGTATGTCACTTTCTTCAAAAAGTCCAAAATAGGTCCATATTGTTCTTCAAGTAGTCCATAGTAGGTCCATCTTGTCATTTGATATTATCGATTCTTTTAATCTTTGGAATACATCATCAATTGAAAATTCAGGAATATCTTCGTCTCGATCTTGAGCACTTGCATATGCATAAATTTGGCAAACTGAGTATCATTTGTTTGAAGACATTGATTTATCAGATTTTGAATATAAACCTTCTATGTTTTCATAGAGATCTTTCTTCATTTATTTAATGTATAAATCAATTTTTTATTTTTTGGAATAAAATTTAGTAAATTTATGAGTAATAATTTTGAAGGGACTAATAAAATTTGTCTTTTTTCTTGTTCTTTTTCAAATTCTTGTTTATATAATGTTGTTTTTTCTTCCAAGTTCTGGATTGTCTCATAACCATAAGGTTTTCCTGTTTCAAAATCATCTATGAGCATCTTTTCCCCGAATTTTATAAGACTTATTTTCCATATACAAGGGATTTCATTTTCAGCATAACCGAATTCTGGTGCCCATTTCCAGATTCATGGAATACCATATTCTATGAAGAATAAATATATAATTTTTCCATCTATCCAGCTTTCAGAACTGTATTTGAATGCTTGGAGAAAAAGAAATCTACTTCTCCATGAGTGTTTTGAAAGGCTTCGGCAAAATTGTGGCCAAAGCACCAAATATTTTCCACCAAATGAAAAAACAATTTGGAACTGGATTTTGGAAAACATGTTCGCAAATTTTTATAAATTAGTATAAATTTTATTAAAATTTTCGATATAATCTCAATAATTAAATTTGAAACTCATTTTATGAGTTTGAGAAGATATAACTTCCTTGTTGTCGAGTATTACTGTAAAAGTGGGTGATTTCTACAATTTTAGCAGAAAGTATAAGGTTATCATAAAATCCTCTTTATTATATTAACCATATACATATAATGTATTGGTTAAGTATTTTTCCATAACGATCCATGGAGTTTTTTCCTCATTGAGTATCATTTTCTTCTATGAGAAGAATATGTTAGACTTAATTTAATTGTGGTGATGATAGTCAAAATCATTAGATCGTGATAGCTAAAATCAGAAGAAAATATAAAAGCAGAAGCCCTCGTATCGTTTTAACAAAAGTAGTAGTTTTCGAGTACTTAACGGCTTAGAAAACCAGAAGCAGAATATAGCTTTAAACGCATAACTTAGCTTAAGCAGAAGTAACTTAACATCTTTTGTTTGAATCGATGCAGTCTTAAATGTTATCGTTATTTTACCTAGTACTAGTATTAATTGCATCATTAATGCTGTACAAAGACATTTACGCTCCTTAATAGTTTTGGTATGAAACAAGACAGATTACTCTGAAGCTTTCTGCAGGACCCTTTTTAGGTATTAAAGATGATCCTACTCAGAAGCCGTTTTTACTTATAGACGTTGGATTCAATGTTTTCTATATATAAGGGTCAATCCTTTATAGAAAACCAGGTTATTATCATTATCAACGCAACGATTATTCCAACGCTAGTATGAGCTATCATCAACTACTACTTATCTTCAAGCTCGACATACAGAAAAGCAGCACACGTTTTTTAGTAGATATCTGATCTTTTGAGATCATTTTGTGCTGCTGTTTCTTAACCTCTTCACAAGCTATACACTTTACTACATCTTGTTGAGAAGAGTCTGTAATCTGAGAAAGAATCTTTTCCAGAACTTTGCTATATTACACTGTGTTGTGTGAAACTAAGAGTTTCAGTAGGCGAAGAATAAGTCCTGCTGAATTCGGTGTGTACAAATGTTGTACTATAAAAATCAAAGTCTTTTAGTGATACCTTCTGGAAACAGAAGAAGGGGAAACATAAAAGATTTTACCTTCGAACTTCCAGAAACAAACAATGTTCCATTGCCTACTGTTTTACTGTTTTTCACTCTCATATCATCAGATCATTTCCGCATTTATTATTGTGATCTACTGAGTATTTATTCGAACAAGATAAGCTATAATCTCTAACAGGATTCTAGCACCATTTGCAAAAACGTCCAACAAAGGAACGAGTTTATTCACCCCCCTCTAAACTCGATATCGATCCCCAACAAGTGTTATCAGAGCGGGTCATTCTTGTTCTAAAGAATCTACAACAGATATGGCACATTTCAATAAAGTTCATATGTTCTCAAAAGAAGATTTCGATGACTGGAAGATCGAGATGCAAGCCCATCTTGCAACCCAAGACGATGACATATGGTTTGTCATCACAGATGGTCCATTGAAGATTATAAAGCCAAATACATCTATTGCTGTTACTGGGGGGGCACCACAGATGGTTGAGAAGCACAGAGGAGAATGTACAAGTGAGGACAAAAAGAAAGATAATCTTGACAATGTTGCGAAGGACATTCTCTACAAAACTCTCAACACGAATACCTTCAGTAAGATCAAGATGTGTTCTACTGCAAAAGAGATTTGGGAGAAACTATCCAAATCTGTGAAGAAAATGAACAGACCAAGGAGAACAAGTTGTCTGTAGCAATGCAAAAATTTTAAAATCTCAAAATGAAAGCTGGAGAAACTCTAAGCGAGTTTGATGAACGTTTCAGCAGCTTGATAAATGAGCTAGCAGCTCTGGGAAAGGAATATGGCAACAGAGAAATAGCACTCAAATTAATGAGAGATTTACCCAGGGAATGAGATGTAAAAACTATGGCTATGAGAGTATCTAAATATCTGAACAGTTAGAACTACATGACCTGTTTGCAGACTTAGGGTTTAGGGATTTATAGTGGTTCGGCCAATAGCCTACATCCATTTTGGAACTAGGAGCAATCGATCTTATTATTACTCTCAAAAATAAGTTTACAAGGAGATGCTTTGGTAAAGAAATGAAAATAAATTCAAGATTCAAGCTGGAAGAAAGTGAAAGCTCAACACATTTATTTACAATCAACATTTTTTAAGAATATTCAAGATCTATATTTTCCAAAAATATTGGCAGATATTATACACTAGATTAATATTCTTAAGGAATACTTGTAAAAGATGTACACATATTGCATGTGTTATTTTTCTTTTTAATTTGATCAAATAATACTAAACAATTAAAATGAAATTATTTTCAATTTAGAAAAGTTGTTCGATTTAAAGGAAAATTTTTGTTTAAATTTTTTAATGTAAAATATGGAGTGACTTGAGGAGGTTTTTAGTGGGGTAAGAAGGATAATATGGAATTAAATATTTTGGAGTCCTCTAAGGTAGTTACTCTAAAGGTCTCACACTTAATAATATAGTATAGATAGTGTAGATAATTTTATTAAATAAAGATCAAATATTATTCAGGAATAAAAACATATCTTCATATTTATCTGATAGATTTGACATTCTTCAGGAATATAGATAGATCTGTCTAGATTATCAATTATAAAATTAATATTATTCAGGAATATTGATATAAATTATATATTTGATCTTCGATCATGCTTCAGGATTAATGAAATATCTTCTATTTTAGAATGATATTCTTTAGGAATAAATAAAAATCTTATTGATAGGATCGATTTAGGGGCTAATTGTTGAGCTACAATAGTTCGGTTCTTGAAAAATTGAACAAGATGAATTAAATCGAGTTTGACTGTCAAAAATCGAACTATTGTAGCTCAACGATTATCCCCCAAATCGATCATATCAAGTGGTATCAGAGCGGTTAATCTTGTCTTGATTATTCTCACACGCCCAAATTGATATCACGTCGTCATTCAACAAAATTCTCATGTTCTCCAGAGAAGATTTTGACCGATTAGAAGATCAGAATACATGCTTATTTAGTTGCTCAGGACGATGACATGTGGTATGTCATAACTGACGGACCCATGAAGATTATGAAAGCCAACACAGCTGTTGCTCTTACTGACAGAACACCACATCATATAGAAAAGCCACATGATGAGTGGACTTCAGAAGATAAAAGAAAGACTAACTTGGATAATGTTGCCAAGGACATCTTGTACAAGACAGTGGATAAAAATACATTCAACAAAATTAAAATGTGGAAATCAGCTAAGGAAATTTTGGACAAGCTGATTCGGTTGTGTGAAAGAAATGATCAGACCAAAGAAAACAAACTTTCAGTTGCTGTTCAGAAGTGCGACAAATCATTTCTAATGTTTTAAAAGATGCATTGTTTTGCAGCATTTATGCGTTCTTCAACTATCAAAATATTGCATATCAAATGTTTGATAAAATGTTTCAACCAAAATGTTTTTACTCATTGAACTTGCATATCTTTTAAATGCATTACAAAATGTATAATCGATTTTTACGAAAGATTGTTTGAGTGTCTTTCTCTTGGTTTGAAAACCAAACTTAATTTAATTCATCTGTGTTCAATTTTTCAAAATTGAGCTATTGTAGCTCAACGATTATCTCCCAAATCGATCTTATCACTTGTGTAATAGATCAATATTCTTCAAGAATATTGACAGATCTTATTTCTAAAATCAACGTTCTTCAAGAATATTGACAAATATTCGATCTCACATCAGTATTTATCAAGAATGTTTACAGAT
Organism: Primulina tabacum; assembly: GCF_025594145.1. Lineage (NCBI taxonomy): Eukaryota > Viridiplantae > Streptophyta > Magnoliopsida > Lamiales > Gesneriaceae > Primulina > Primulina tabacum. The sequence continues at coordinate 6,418,551 of NC_134555.1, read as the reverse complement.
CTTATATATGATTTTCATATTCATCATAAATATCGATGAATGTTTTATCCGAGATCAATATTCTTCAAGAAATTGATAATATTACATATTACATTTGATTGGTCGATCTTTAAATCTAGGTCTAATATTCTTCGGGAATATAACCATTTTTAGATCATAAATCATATATTTGGCTAGATGTCTAATTTTCAAATCGATATTCATATTCTTCAAGAATATTGGCAGATCGATCTTTGATATTACTAAATATCAATGTAAAATTGTTTGATGTTACTTCGGGAGCATCAATAAAATATCAAAAGATTGTCATATAACATTAAATATATTTTGTAACGAGTTACACTTTTAATTTCAGGAAGAACATCTCAAAAAATAATTATTCGTGTTGATAACGTGTTATAAAATTAATAAAAAATGATAAAAAAAAAGAGATAAAAGCGAGTTCCAAGAATCACTCGGAACTATTACATGATACAATAGTAGAATAATATGTCAATAAAAAAATTGATATTTATCTTAATAAAAAATATATGAGCATAATCATCTATAATTACGGTAATTGTTGTTATAACAATGATTGATTATTGTAAAAATTTTATAATAAAAATTGATTATCGAATTTATTGGGCCAAAATAAAGTGAATTTCACGAACCGAACTCAGCAATTCCCGTTGGAAGGATCCTGCAAGGTTTCTCAAGCTTCTATTTAAACACAGCCAGATTGTGAAGAACCTAGGATCCTTAATTGGCTAATGTCCTGGAGATTTTTGGTGATCGTTTACTCTTAATTATACGGTAATAATTCGATACTCTAAACGCTGTTATGTGTTTAGATTTATTATTCGTCAAACCGGGTGTAGGATAGTGACTTTCCAGTGATTATGCCTTTAATTGCGTGAAAATTCGATGAAGATGGTTCTGTTTTATCTTTTAATTGTAATTTTGAAGGGACCTTTACATTCTACCAGACGTTGGTTAAAGAAATTTGAGTGGGTTTTTTTAATAATAATCTCTAGTTTCTTTTCTTTTTCTTTTTTTGGTTCGAATTAAAGAAGGTATAGGTTGAAAAATTATGAACGGATACGTGACATTAGAAATCTGTTTTTTTCTTTCTTGGTTGCGTTTTTGTTCTGCTTTTTGTTTTTATGTTTCTTTTTGGTCCTTTGAAGAGGGGCTGTTTGAAAGAACTTGAAAAGATTCATTCTTGTAGCACCAGACTAAGAAATATTCGGGACAATTTACAAATAATTCGATATCTGTAGTTACTGGCATTGCAAAATTGTCTATACAAGGGCTGCGCAGAATTAATTGTTGTTTTTTGTTGTTGTTGTGTAGTGTTAACTTGGAATAACACCGGGGTTGTCTAAAAAATAGATTTGTTTGGGGCATTTGAAGAAGTAGATGGCACCTCCAGATGAAGAGGATAAAACAGTGCTATGCAGTGTGTCAGACTATGAATTTGTTGCTGACAAGGATTCTCCCATTTCATTTGCCAAGTTACCACTCTGCTGGAATAAAGTTGAGAGTCCCAGCAGAAACCAAAAGAAAATTTTTTTATGTGGGACCACTGATCGTCGAATTCGAAACATCTATAAGCACGTTATAGCTTGGAGATTTGATATTTCATTTGAGAAACCCAAGATCTGTGTGTTTTCTAAAGAAGGTTACTGGATCGAGCTTTTGAAACCTAGGAATTCCTTTGCGAAGTACATCAGGAAAATCTTGATCACTGTGCATAGCCTGCACTTTATGAAATGGAATCCAAAAAGATCTTGGAGGGCATTGTGGGATCATTTATCAAATATGCTCAGGTTTTAACATTGAAGTTGCTGTATGTTTGATATTTCTATACCTTTCAACTCACCTTTTTCATTCGATTTTAGCATGTCCACGTATCAGCCTTCTGTGGATGATCTGGTAGATCACTTCTCGTTGATTACAGAAACTGTGAAGAGGGACGAAACATTGGCAAAATGCGAGGTTTGTTCTCTGGTTAGACTTCTAACATAGAAAGAAAAAATTCAGTGATCCAAGCTGTTGCGGTATCACTAAGGCTTGTGTTATCATTTAAGTCGCCCTTTTTTCCAACAATTTTCGAAAAGTTAATCGTGGCATGGAGTTGAGAGTAAGTTTGTGGTCATCTTGAAGGTTTTGAGGTTAAAGTTACTCCCTTAATCTCCTCAATATCTTGGACTTGATCTGAGGATTTTTCCATCACACACACACACACACACACACACTCTCTCTCTCTCTCTCTCTCTCTCGTTCTGGAAGATTGCTCTGAAGATGTTCAGAATTGTTTGTTTGTTGATAAACCGACTTTCCATTTCTGTTCTAATCCTTTTCCATTGTAATTGTTTTAATCAAACAGCATTTAATTGCATTTCTCAAGGAGAAGCCCCGGAAGATGAAACCTTCTATCAAGGTTGTACTTTTGCTTATCATCACGTCTCTTTTCCAGTCGCAACTTGATTTACAAAAATCATTGACTACTAGAAATTCTTTGCTTTCCAGCATTCCTGCATTCCTCCGAAGCGTGCTTCTGTGGTTAAAGATGGGATTGGTAAAAATGATGACGATGAGTCAGGGGAAGATGATGTTTGTGCAATTTGTGATAATGGTGGAAGACTGCTCGTGTATGTTACTCTCTCCTTCAGTCTGACATTATCGTGCTATAGACATTGATTTACACTTGTCTCAGTGTCTATATCTTGTGACCTACGTTATCTACGTTGCCATAAATGAAGGAGGTAACTGAATCGTTTGTTTGGGAAACAGGTTTATGGGAAAGAGGAAAAAATGTGATGGGATTAAATAAAAAAATATGGCAATACTCTATAATTTATAAAAAAGGTGACCAAATAGTTTTGAATTCTCTTTCTTCCCCACCGCAATTCAGAAACAAGTTGTATTAATTTTAAAGACCAAACTGAAAGTAAGACTTTCTGGGTGGGGCCTGTAATTTACAGGAAGAATACATCTTTCCCCTTTTTTGAGAAATGGTTTCATGCAAATTGCAAGGAGATGATAGCATGTGACGCATTATTTCGTGGAGCCACGAGGAATTCCTGGTGTTGGGGGGACTTCCTGGACATGTGCATGTATTGACGTAATTTAGTTTGTGTTATATAGCAATATATTTTGTTTTCACAAATAGTAACATTTTTGTCATGTACTACTGTGGCCATAGTTTGCACTTTTAATATTACATGCACCCATTCTGTAAGGGTTTTACAACTATTTGATTTTATTGATTATTTAAATGTATTCTATTATATTGTTAGTTTTTGAGATGATAAAATGTACAAACCATCAGCGAATTTTTTATCCTTCTGCAAGCGTTAAAATTTCTGCTAAGCTTAGAGATCGAATTGGGTAGTTTTTTTACGAAATCATGTGCATGCACCCTTTTCTCTAGATGTTTCTTCAGTAATAAAAATTAGGATGAAATGCGTGCATAATCATATTGCCAACTGTTGTTTCTCTAGCAAGAGAGTTTTTTTTATCGAAAATGTTTCTGGTTCTGCAAATTCATTTCATCCTTTTCTTCTTATAACATGAAATAAAGATGAAATCACTCCTAGATTGCATTTTAATCGTCTTATATTCGTTAAATTTTACTGCTCATGACCTTTGTACCATCACCATGTTTTCCTTATTTTTTTTGTTTTCTAAATCTATCTATTTTATCTTGTTTTCTCTTTTTTTTAATCAGTTGTGAAGGCAAGTGCCTTAGGTCATTCCATCCAACCGTGGAAGATGGTGCTGATTCTTCATGTCCATCTCTAGGTTACACCGAGGCAGAATATGAAGTACGATTTCTTCTGCTTGTGTTGTTTCCCTCCTCCTTCTTCTCCTTCTCTAAGTTTTTATTTACCTTTCATTTTTTGGTGTGACTGAAAGCTCTGCGTTTTCTATTCAGGCAATTGAAAAGGTTGAATTTTATTGTAAAAATTGCGAGATTAAGCAACATCAATGCTTCGGCTGTGGGAATTTGGGATCTTCTGATGAATTATCTGGAGCTGAGGTTTGTGTGTTCCTTTTATATTGATAGAGCTTCAGGTTTTCACAAGACGCATCTTGTTATTGGTCATTGTCATGTGAAATGGACTTTTTAGTATATGCACAGAGCAAATTATGATTTTTGGGCTCGGCTTGTAGTTGGACTATGACGAAGCTTATTGAACACCTTTTGGTTAACTGTACCTGTCCAACACCGTTAAATCTATCTTACTTCAGTGACTTGTGTAGCTAGAAACTGACTTACTTCGTGGCTTTCTCACTTCTATTTCGTATCCGTTGGAAGTTAGACCATGGAAGTTTTATATCTGCCCCACTCCTTTTGGAAGTAAGTCTAGGACTCTTCATCAAATCTTACGAATGACGCACCCTTCAATCCTTAACATTGCATGTGGATGAAAAGATTTGCATCTAAAGAAAAGATTTGAGCATGATTTGACAGGAGTCCAGTGTCAGGGAATTAATAATCCATTATAATTATCTGCACAAAAGCTCAAAATGGTGCGTAGAGAATGGGAAAGTCGTATAACTCAATAATATCAAAACTCAATTACTCAATAATATCAAAACTCGATAACTCAATAATATCAAAACTAATGCAATCAATTTAGAATGACTTGAAATTCTCTGTTTTCTCCTACTATCCATACACGACGTTTGTTTTTTTTATACCTTAGTTTGTCACATATGTTGCCATAGATTGGCATCTGTAAATAAGTTGGATATTTCGCTGTACATTTACAGGTCTTTCGTTGTGTCAACGGAGCTTGTGGTTACTTTTACCATCCACATTGTGCTGCAAAACTTCTTCATCCTGGAGATGAGGCTGCCGCAGAAGAGCACAGGAAAAAGATAGCTGGGGGCATACAGTTTGCATGCCCTCGACACATATGTCACAGGTGCAAGGAATTAGAAGTAAGTGCAGTTCGTGATTTGCTGTTTGCCATTTGTCGTCGTTGCCCTCGCTCATACCACATAAAATGTTTGCCAAGGTGCTCCTTATTCTCTCAGAAAATTCACGGAGATTACTTTTTTTTATCTTGTTATCATGGTTTGATCGCTCAAGTTTCTTATGCATCAACTAGAAAGATTGCATTTGAAGAGGATGTGAATGTGAGCAAAGGTATTGTGCAAAGGGCTTGGGAGGGGCTTATTCCTAACAATCGAATACTAATTTACTGTTTGTGAGTACCCTAAGCCTTAGCTTGAGTTAATGTTCTTTAATATAAAGATTTTTTATTCCGACATTTTGTCTTCCCATCAGAAAACATGATATAGACTTAAAAACATTCACACCGGTCAGAAACCACATAAAATTCCCAGTGTCTGAACCAGTGGAGTCTTCAAGGGGGCAAAGTGTTGATGAGGAATTGGAGAATTCTCGAAATGTTGAGCTCATTGTGAAGATGGCAGACAATTCATTGAATCTCGATCCTGATAAAAAGAAAAGGTGCTGCGCTTTTTCTTACCTGTGGTTACCCTTCTCTCTCAAACCATCTCATTCCCATATTTCCGTTAGTTTTGGATTCAGATACATAAGCACCCATGGGTTTACAATTAAACCACCTCATGCTCGTGCGCAATATTATAAATAGTGTTCTTTTTCCCTCGTAATGCAGAATATTGACTGTGATGAAAAACGACTCATCCTCAGTAACACTTGAAAAATTAATAGAAAATCAAATAGCACCATCAGCACTTGCACAATCCTCACCATTTGATGTGGACTTCACCTTGGGGAAGGAGGAGTGTTCTGTTGAGGTATGCGCATAAGTCCTTTGGGTAGCCTCTGTCTTTTCCAATTTATTTAAAGTTGAATACTCGTGTCTTGGCAGGCTGTACATGCTGCGCTGCAAAAATTGGAGGGAGGAGGCAGTGTTGATGATGCCAAAGCTTTTTGTGAGACTGATATTCTATTTCAGGTGATGAACTGGAAGGTGATTTGTTTTATGGTTTAGCTTGTTGCTTTGGTCTTTCTTTTTCATGTTTTCTTTATGTTCTTGTTTGTACCTGGTGGATTTATGTCAAGTTAATGAATCAAACCACTCTTGTGCTATCACTCCTCGGCCCCAATTCCTTCAGGACTTTCTGAAAATGAGCCATGTTTGATTGACCTTATGAATACATAGTGTTTGGAGAATTAGAATCTCATTCAAGGTAGTTGTAGTGTATTTGGGTGGTATGTAAAATAAGAGAAGCTGTACTCAGGGAAACTCTGTAAGTTGTTTTTTTTTGTAATGAAAAGAGTGTGCGAACGTTTATTTCAAGAAGTTCCAGTTTCTGAGGAATTAAAACTTGAATTTGTTGGTTAAGTGAGGTGTAAATGTGGAGCAGCTGTGCATTTAAGACACTCATTAGATTCTTTGATGAAGATTAAGAGAGCATGAGGTAGCATGGGGTTTGGGGGGTGCTACACACATTTGGATTCACCAGAGCCTACTGATGAGAGGATCTTGGCAAGGTGTGAAATACTTAATCAACCAGATTATGGAGAAAAAAATATTTTAGCATATGTCAATGTGCTAGTAATAAACATATATATTCATGGGAATTTGGTCTTATCACTTCATTCTCGGAGAGCATGTGAATCCTATAACTGAGGAAATTTGGGTAAATTTTTTTGTCTAGTTTGCAAATGGATGTTCCTTTTCAACCTTACCTGAACTTGAAAGAAAAAATTCTTATGCTTTTGTGTAGGTTTATTCAATTTAGCTTGTAGGAAAAGGTTGGTAAAAATTGTGGCTAGTAAATATCAGTGAGATTGTGTGCCACAGAGAATAAATATTTGTGTATGCAAACAGAAATGTTACTATGATTCGAGACCTGTTGAGATGGACTTTACTTAGGACAGAAAATATGGTTTCTTGTGTTAATATTGTTTTTATGAAATAATTAATAGTATCCTGAATGTAAACAAGTTACCATGTCTCCAACAAAAAACCCTCGCCCACCACAATTCCAATTTACTATGACTGGAATCAATGATACAATAGAAAGTAAGTTGCTGGCAACATAACATGCAGTTAAGAGATCTAACCAAGAGATTCTATGATGGTCGCGAGGAAAAAATTGTGGTCTAATATTGCTGACCTATTACTTACCGGACTTGAGTCATTCAACTGTTTGGTTGCTTAAGCTTTATAGCCAATATATACATGCTATGTCATTGGTCGCATGCTTCGAAAAGATCGAAGAAGGCAAACAATTTATGAAACATGAATTCTGTACGTTAGGGGTATAAATGAACCGAATTGAGGCGAATATGCTGAAAGCTGTAATGATTGAAGTCGACTCGAAATAGATATATTCAAGATCAAAAAATTTAAATTTTTTGGTTCGACTTTGGTTTGAATCAAAGCTCAGATTCAACGGCTCAAAAAATTCGAACTTATTCGCAATCTATTAGAACTATTGCTCGAAAATAAATACTCGAAAGGCTAGAAATCTATTTATTTAATATATATTTATGTTATATTAATATTAATAAAATATCATGGCACGCGAACTATCGAACAATGTAAATTAGGCTCGAGTTGGGCTCGAAAAAAAATTTGAACATGTTCGAGTTCGATAAATTCGAATACAAATCAAATATTTTTCGAGTCGGCTCGAAAAGTTCGCTAACCGACTTACTTCATTTACACCCCTAACTTTAGGCCGCATGTTTTACCGATTTAGCTACTCTCTTTCTGCAGAACAAGATGAAAATTTATCTTTCTTCATTTCTAGATGGAATGAAATACACATCCTTTGGTCACCATTTCACCAAAATGGAAAAATTGAAAGAAGTCAGTCCATCATACTTAGCCTTTTTCGAGAAGATAAATTTGTGGTGATAGGAATAGTTCTTACTGGCCAGCTAGAATTCTTTCTTCTTTTAGATACTTTTCGTGAACTTGTTTTAATTAAAATTAAAATTCACCCACAACTTGACGAATAGGTTAATGCTGTGCTTTTGTAAGATGATGTTTTAATGTATTTTTATTCCACAATATTTGTGATCATCTTATTTTTGTTTCTTTACTACATGTTGACGGTTTGAGCTTATCCTGCAGATAGTTGATAAGCTTCATTGGTATGTTCAAGACGGTGACATGGTAAATGCCTAAATCATTTTTTATTCCATGTACCATTAGGTGGATTTATTTTTGTTTCCTTGTTCTCTTTCTTCCACTATCCTTTCCTCATGTTATTTCTTTCTTATTCTTTTTCTCGGGTTGCCTTAGCATGGCTTAAACCTTCATCCACAGGTTGGATTAGAGTGTTGAGTTTTTCGGAACCATGACATATTTTATGTGAAAAGGTTGCTTTATTATATATTTTTGGATTCCACTGCCATTACAACAATTTAGACGGAGATGTGATTATATACCTACCACCTAGTGTCTCAATCGTTGTACTTGATAGATGAATTGTTTTATTCCTGTGACCAGGTTGTTGACTTTTGTTGCGGGTCAAGCGATTTCAGCTGTTTTATGAAGAAGAAGCTGAATGAAGTGGGAAAGAGCTGCTCATATAAAAACTATGACATTCTACAAGCTAAGGTCAGTACCTCTATACCCATTTTTATTGTATTTTAAATCGACTGTAGAATAGAAGTTTAGTCATAGAAACAATTTCTGGAATTTTTTTTTGGGTTAATAGGAACCAGAATATGCCTATATGGCGTGTTTAGATATGATTTATTAGTACAGTTTTGGATAGACTCGAAACTTTTTGTTAGAAATATTGTTTCCTTATCTTCAGGACCAAAACTTGCTATCAATACTTTCTATTTCCTCTTGAACAACATTCGATCTTACTAATAAAATTACCTTGCCCCAAAGGCACTTCGATTAACTATAGTAATACATCCATTATCTACATCTCGTGTCAACGACCACAAAAGTACCTAGATCTGATATCATTCTTCTTCTTGTTTTTTTAACCATGATGGTTTCAATATCCCAAAGATCACTTTCTTCACAGGCTACGCGTGTAGCCCAGTGAAATGATATCATAATGCTTTTACCATAAGATTTCTTGCATAATCTATTCCTCGTAGTCCGGGAATCTAGTCATGGAAATGAATTTTTTGCAGGTTTCTAGTTGATAATGCTTGTTTTATAAATGATATTGAAATTTACTTTCAGGATACAAATAAAAGATATTGAGATATGTTTCTGTCTATCTCCCTGGTTTTACAGAATGATTTCAACTTTGAAAGAAAGGATTGGATGGAAGTAAGACCGGATGAATTACTAGAAGGGTCACGGTTGGTAAGAACTTCTCTTTCTGCGTCAACCAATTTCATGTCTTAATCGAATGATTTACTCCTGATTCTGTTGTTTCAATAGATCATGGGGTTGCATCCACCTTTTGGAACTTGTGGAGAACTTGATGATAAATTCATTAATAAAGCTCTCGAGTTTATGCCCAAACTTCTGATCCTTATTGCTCCTCGGGGGACGCAGCGGTACGTTTTAAAATTTGGACCGTTCCATTAAAAAACCAAACAATGAACCAAGTACGAACCAAAGACCACTTTTGTTTTCTTTCCTTCCTTTAGGTTCGATAATGAGGACTTTCCGTACGATTTGATTTGGGAGGATGATAAAATGTTTATTGGCAATGTAAGTGCTTATTTTCTTTGTTTTGAAGTTCCATTGCACCCAACTAAAGAATTCATCTCTGGCGATCCATGATGTGCTTTGCCTTCGTGTTTCAGTCATTTTATATACCTGAACCTGTCAATATAAATGGAGAACAACTTGAAGATTTGAATGTGAATGCACCAATACTTCATCTTTGGAGTAGTCCGGATTGGACCCGAAAACACAAAGCTATTGCTAGAATGCACGGGCACTCGTCAGAAACTTGGACGGACCTAGATCCTAAGGAAAAGCAAGACTTGGCACATATTGATGATTGTCTTGTGAACTCCCGTGAAGATAATCTCGCAGATAATAAACAGCAAACCCTGGAACAGGAGACCATGTTGACTACGGAGGAAAGTTGCACCAGTTACAGCATCGGCAGTGGCGGGGAGAAGAACCAAGCCTTGGCCTGTGAGAATGGTCTACCAGGGGAGAATCCAAATATGTTTAGTGGAGTGAAAAGGAAAAGGCCACCAAGTGATATGGTCTCTGATGAGGATCGTTCAAATTCCGCTAGCAATCGTTCTATATCTGACCCCTCTTCACCAAACAAGTCACCAAATGGGAAAATCGCGAGGAGCAGTGATAGTTTCCAGTCAAAAGCATCCTTAACAAATGGTTCTAAAGAACCAAAGCCTCAAATTCGAGTCCGTCCATTAGGCTTTGCTTCAGGCCCTTGTCTCCCCTTCTCTCCACAGAATTCTGCTGGCTGGCTAGAAGAATAGATTTGCATGATTTGTCAGGCTTTGAGTAGTTTTTGTGTTTATTTGGACATTTAGAATAGATTTTTATCTTCTTTAGTACATCCATTAACGAATAATGAATATCGTAAACAAAATTTGTAGTATGACTTCACTTCAGAGATATTCATCCATAAATTCTTTTTTAGAATTTTAGATTTAAGATTTTTGACTAATTTATATTTGATTTCACAATGATTTTGAATGGAAAATTAATGATTTTATCATGCAATAGTAACACTCAATCTTTATAAATGTAATATTTTTTTTTATTTATTAGACTCATTTTTATTAAAATTATGTATTAGAAACCAAAAATAAAAAATAATGTAATTATCAGAGTTTAAGTAAAAACACTATATGTTTTTTAAAGTTAAAATATTATATCAAAATGGTACAATTAAAAATTGATCAATTCTCCTCCTACCAGCCCACTTGTGTTGCGGGTAGGACAGGCAGTCGAACCAACTCTCCAGGTTTTTTTTTTTACAAATTAAATTTTCATTATTTTTCTGTGAATTATTGTATAAAAACATTTACTTTTAGAATGCGTTTGGTTGGAAGGATAGGATAAACTAATGATTAGTATGTAAATGATAAAGAAAATGATTGTGGTAGGATTGTAATATATGGTGTAAAATAATATTATGTTTGGTAAGATTTTTAAGCGTAGGATACTTTTGAATTTTTTGATGAAAACACAAAATTGCTCTTCCCCTTTCGCGGCGGCGACGGCGACGGCAACAGTGGCGGCGGCGGACGGCGGCCGGAAACGGCAAGCGGGAGGCGGCGGCCAGAAACGGCCGGCCGGAAATTTCGACCGGCGCCGGAAATAGTCGGCGCCGGCGGTACGTCGGCGGTCGGCCGGCAGCGATCGTGGCAGCGGCGGCGGCGGTCGGTGGCGGGAAGTGGTGGTGAGTTTGAATATAAGAGAAGGGTAAAACTGGAAAAATAGGAAGTATTAAGAGTTGAATAAATAATCCTAGGGGTGAGGAGGTATTATTTAAACCTACCTAATATAATCTAATCATTCATAAGAGGGATTGACTTGATTAAATAATCACGCGTACCAAACAACTGACTAGGTAGGATAAAATAATCTATCCCGGCTAATCATCCGAACCAAACGCGGCCTTAGAGTATATATTTCGGAATGTGAAATTAGTATTTTATATGTTTTTAATGTTTTATATTTTCACTTTTTTTTTATAATTTAGTTTCTCTTTATATTATCCAAATTTCTCTGATATATGTTTTTCACCTAAAATATAGTCGTTGACATTAAAATTTAATATGACTTATTTGATTGTGACAGTAAGTATTTGTTATTAACATTAGTAATATTTTTGTGGAAAAATTCAAACCTCTGGATACCGGGACCAAAACCTGTTACCTTACCAATTGGTCATGCCCTTTTCTTAAATATAAGAAGACAAGCAGGCGGGTTGGTCCAAGCATTTTTTTTTTCATGGTTCGATATTCTTGTATCCGAGGCCTAGAGGAACCACGCCAATCCATCCCGAAAATCAATTTGAACAAGTGAGAATCCGTGAATCATTGCATTATTGAATTAACAGGGTTCTCACATGTTCACTCAAAGTTTTTCAGTATGTTATCACGCATAGCAAACTTACCCTAATGTGTGAAAAAAATATATTATATTTGCGATGTTCTAGCTTACGACCGAAAATATTGAAAGTTCTATGTTTGTTTAATGATTGGTCAAAATCGCTACCCAGAAACAAGATATCAAAAGAAATAAAGAAAAACAAGATGAAAATGAGAGAACATCTGGAACAACGACATGAGATAATGTGAATGATTGACCAACACCATTTTTAAGTACGTAAAAGTAAGCGAACTATGTCGACTTTGATTCCTTTATTTTCAAAAGAGGATACATATACAACTTATATAGTTGTATTATATAGTTATAACTATATAAGTATAAGCCTTTTTTTATAATATTTTTTGCTCTTTAAATGTTTATTAACAAATAAGAATTATTTTTAAAAACAAAAAAAAAAACAAAACAAAAAGGCTGATCCTCGGACTTGAACTGCCAGGTTCATAGCTCAGACTATAACAGCCTAGATGGGTCAGGATTTTTCAGACCTAACCCATCGGGTCCGATACGGACCGGCTCGTGATCAGGTCTAATAGAGAATGGAAGATAAATTTTAAAAATGTTGGGAGGTCATATCACGTGTGTTGTCAAGCAACTTTATAGGACCCAAAGTCAAAGTGATGGTTCATTACAAATATTTTTTGAATATTATGGTAAATTTTCGGATAAGAGTGTTGAATATAAAATGACGTCTACGATGCAATCTCTTCTGGAAAATATTTCAATTGTATTCTAGCGAACAAGAATCGGAGAAGAAGCCCGAGTTGGAAGAAAATTTAGTTGAGAAATCGATCGAAATTAACTTCCTATGCACTTTATGGCTCCAAAAATATAAAGAAAAATTAGTGTCAATAAGCTCATCAAATAAACTATAATTCTTTTTTAATCAAAATTTTCAAACGGAAGATAACCATTATATTTTATAATGGTGGAATCAGTCTTCTCAACATGCGACTGAGTAATTGGAAATTCGGGGATCATATATACAATATTTGTTCATAATCATTTGTCTTGCTTCTATTACTAAAAAATTGATCTAACGCTGAAAAAAGAATATGATGAAAGACACTTTGATATATTTGTAAGTAATACTATGAGGTAGAAGAATAATATTCTAGAAATGTTTTTATTAAATGAGATGAAAATTTAGAATTTTTTTTTTAAAAAAAGTTTAATTGTTATTATAAATTGAAATTTCAATAAATTAATTTTTAATTTTAATATTGTTTGTAATTTTTAATATATTATGTTGGCAATGTTGATTGAATGAGTTAAAATTAAGCAGCAAAAATCAAGACTCGATTGAAATCAACACAAAAAGAGAAGGCTTTTGGGTTCCCCAACACCCTAAGTGCTGCCTGAAATTTCCGGGTAGCAAGGACAGCGTAGGGTGTATTCCATGTTCTGTCCCGGAAATTATCGGACAGAAGCTGGAGCACGGGTGCACTCAGAATTTAGCGTGGGTATGCTTCATGTTCTGTTAGGCTCGAAACCGTTTGGAACCAGATCAGAACCGGTATGATGATATCGAATTGGACTTCCGGTTCGAATGAATCTTGACATTGGAACTGGAACCAGAACTAGACCAGTTTTTTAGCAGTTTCGTCGGTTCCCGGCCTCCTGACACCGGAACTGGAACCGTGGGACAATTAAGCATGCCTATTTTTACAGTTAAAAAGGTTTTCGGATACGTGATTTTGAAACTTATATTTTTTATAACTTTAGAATTTATGCATGTCTTCTTTGTTTATGTGTTATTTATTCTATTAATTGACTTATCATGATTAAAATATCATAAAAATAAAAAGGTTTTCCATACTTAATCACATTAATTTGAGTTACTTAATCACGTATTAAATTGAGTTAAACTTGTGAAGTTCGAAACTCGCTGTTAAAAACCTTGGTTTGGACAACTATGTTGATAAAAGAATTTTTAACTTCAAAATAATTAAGAAGATTTTGACCTACTCTACTAATTATATCATTGACAAAAACCTGTGTGAGACGGTCTCACGGATCCCATATTGTGAGACAGATCTCTTATTCGGGTCATCCATGAAAAAATATTACTTTTTATGCTTAGAGTATTACTTTTTATTGTGAATATCGATATGGTTGACCCGTCTCACAGATAAAGATTCGTAAAACCATCTCACATGAGACTTATTCTATATCATTTTGTCATTAAGGTATCACTTGGTTGAAGAAATTTTTTAAAGAAGGACAAATTTAATTTTATCCCTTTATGTTGATTTCATTCCAATTTTAGTTATTAAATTAAATACTCAAAGTTGAGTTTTATTTTATTTATTGTGAAAAGTAAAAATTTATGGTAAAAAGTAAAATCTCAAACTCTCAAAATTTACCAAACGACACACTCTATAATATTTTTCTCTTTACTCAAGTGTATCAAATCTTTACAAATGGAGACCTATTTATAGGATTTCTTTGGAAAACAATCCAAAAACAATTTAATCATTACATACATCATCACACACTAATTTTCAATATTCAACACCTAATTTTACCTAATAATTTTCAACATTCAACATTATAATTTTCAACACAAATATTTTCATATTTTCAACACTCCCCCTTGTGATGATGATCATGATACGATGATGTCTTCATTACGTGATTTTGTACTGCCTCGTTAAAAACCTTACTAGGAAAAACTCATTGGGATAAAAACCATAGTAAGAGAAAAAGAGTGCAATCACGTAAACTCCCCCTCATGTTGACATGAACAATTCTTCACAAATTTCGTAGATTGCGCATCCCAATATTATATATGTGTTTTCTGAATATTGTCGTAGGAAGTGCCTTTGTGAAGAGATCTGATGAGTTTTCACTTGATTGAATGTGACGAACATCAATACATTTATTCTTCTCAAGCTCCTTGGTGAATGCGAAGAACTTAGGAGGAATATGTTTAGTTCTGTCGCTTTTTATGTATCTTTCTTTCATTTGAGCAACACATGCAGCATTATCTTCATATAGTATCATAGGCTTCTCGTCGAATGATAATCCACATGAGATTTGGATATGTTGGCTCATTGATTTTAACCACACACATTCACGGCTTGCTTCATGTAGTGCAATAATCTCGGCATGATTTGATGAAGTTGTTACAAGCGTTTGTTTCTGTGAACGCCAAGATATTGCAGTGCCTCCACGAGAAAATACATATCCAGTTTGGGAACGTGCCTTGTGTGGATCAGATAAGTATCCAGCATCAGCATAACCAATTATACTTGGATTAGCATCTTTTGAATAGAAAAGTCCCAAGTCTGTCGTTCCTCGTAGATAACGGAATATACGTTTAATTCCGTTCAGTGTCTCTTTGTTGGATATGTGCTAAATCTTGCCAACAAATTTACGGCAAAAAATATATCAGGCCTTGTAAATTTGTAAGATACATAAGGGCACCGATAGCACTTAGATATAGTACTTCTGGACCAAGAATATCTTCATCATCTTCACATGGACGGAATAGATCCTTTTCTATGTTTAATGATCTAATAACCATTAGAGTACTTAAAGGATTTGATTTATCCATATTAAAACGTTTAAGGATCTATTCTGTATAATTTGTCTGGTGAACAAATATTCCACATTCTTTTTGTTCAATTTGTAAACCCAGACAATACTTGGTTTTTCCAAGATCCTTCATTTCAAATTCTTCCTTCAAGTATGACACAACTTCTTGAATTTCCTTATTCGTTCCAATGATGTCTAAATCATCAACATATACAGCAATAATTACGCATCCGGATGTTATTTTCTTAATGAAAACACAAGGGCATATTGAATTATTTACATATCTCTTTTTCATCAAGTGATCACTTAGTCGATTATACCACATTCGACCAGATTGCTTTAACCCATATAATGATCTTTGTAATTTCACAGAATAACATTATCTGGGTTTTGAACTTTGTGCTTCAGGCATCTTAAATCCTTCAGGGATTTTCATATATATATTATTATCAAGTGATCCATATAAGTAAGCTGTAACAACATCCAGAAGACGCATTTCTAAATTTTCAGATACCGCCAAGCTAATCAAATACCGAAACGTAATTGCATCCATCACGGGAGAATACGTTTCTTCATAATCAATTCCAGGCCTTTGAGAAAAACCTTGCGCAACAAGTCGAGCTTTATATCTTACTATTTCATTTTTCTCATTTCTCTTTCGAATAAAAACCCATTTGTATCCAACACGTTTTACACCTTCAGGTGTAAGGACTATAGGTCCAAAAACATTACGTTTATTTAGCGAATCCAATTCAACCTGGATGGCTTCTTTCCATTTTATCCAATCCTGCCGATTTTTACATTCACCAAAAGATTTTGGTTCATGATCTTCATTATTATTTATGATGTCGATTGCCACATTATAAGAAAATATATCATCAATTTCTTCTATATCTTTTCGGTTCCATATTTTTCCAGTATTAATATAATTGATAGAGATTTCATGATTCTCGTCAGTTTGTGGTTCTGACAGAACATTCTCATCATCATGTGTTTCTTCAGGAACACCATTCTCTATTTTGTGATCATCATGTGTTTCTTCAGGAACATCATTCTTTATTTTGTAATCATCGTGTTTCTCTATGAATTTTCTTTTTCGAGGATTTTTATCCTTGGAACCGACTGACCTTCCACGCTTCAGGCGTTTAATGACATCATGAGTATCTTCAATTTGTTTCTTCGGAATTTCAATTCGAGCAGGGGCATTTGCAGCATGTATATATGATTTAGTTACCCCTTTTGTGTCTGCAAATGCATCTGGTATTTGATTTGCTATTCTTTGCAAGTGCACAATTTGCTGTACATGTTTTTTACATTGTTTTGTTCTTGGATCCAGATGTAACAATGATGATACATACCATGTAATTTCCTTTTCGGTATGTTTTTGTTCTCCCCCTAACATTGAGAATATTTCCTCATTAAAATGACAATCAGCAAAACGTGCTGTGAACACGTCGCCTGTCTGAGGTTCAAGATATCGAATGATTGATGGACTATCATAACCGATATAAATTCCAAACTTTCTTTGAGGTCCCATTTTCTTTCGTTGCGGTGGTGCAATAGGCACATACACCATACATCCAAAAATTCTCAGATGAGAAATGTCTGGTTCTTTACCAAATGCAAGCTGCAATGGGGAATATTTATGATATGCACTTGGTCTGATGCAAATTAATGAAGCAGCATGTAAAATTGCATGTCCCCATATAGAAATAGGAAGCTTTGTTTTCATAATCATTGGTCTAGCAATCATTTGCAGACGTTTAATCAATGATTCAGCCAATCCATTTTGTGTATGTACATGAGCAACAGGATGCTCAACAATGATTCCCATAGACATACAATAATCATTGAAAGTCTGGGAAGTAAATTCACCAGCATTATCAAGTCTAATTTTCTTGATTGTATAATCGGGAAATTGATTCCTCAATTTTATTATTTGAGCAAGTAATCTTGCAAATGCAACATTTCGAGTTGACAATAAACATACATGTGACCATCTGCTGGAGGCATCAATCAATACCATAAAGTATCCGAATGGTCCACATGGTGGATGAATTGGTCCACAAACATCACCCTGAATACGTTCAAGAAACATTGGTGATTCAGTTTGGATTTTGACTGGTGATGGTCTTATAATAAGTTTTCCAAGAGAACATGCTTTACATTGAAACTTATTATTCTGAAAGATCTTCTGGTTTTTCAGTGGATGACCATGTGTATTTTCTATGATTCTTCGCATCATTGTTGAACCAGGATGTCCCAATCGGTCATGCCAATTTGTTAATATTGAAGAATTATCAACTACCATGTTTGATTCAATGGGACTTATATGTGTATAATGCAATCCAGTAGGGAGCATTGGTAGTTTTTCAATCACATATTTCTTTCCTGATTTATATGTGGTAAGACACATATATTTCTCATTCCCTTCATTCATTGTTTGAGTATCATACCCATGAGAATATATATCATTAAAACTCAACAAATTTCTTTTCGATTGTAGTGAATATAAAGCATCATTGATCAAAAATTTTGTACCATTAGGTAACAAAAATTGTGCTTTACCACATCTTTTAATCAAGTCTACAGTACCTGATATTGTATTCATCATTGTTTTTGTTGGTTTTAGTTCCAAGAAATATCTTTTATCTCGGAGGATAGTGTGCGTTGTACCACTATCGGGTATGCAAACTTCAGCTTTGTTCATAGCATTTTCCATGTTTGAACTTCAAAAAAAAATATGCAATGAAATATAATTACTGACAATAAAATACAATACAATACATATGTAAAAAAATATAGCACACGATAAAACATTATCATACGGGTACATAAAATATTTTACATATTTATTCCACCAGCAAATTGATCATTGTCTGATAAATCAATCAGAAAATCTTCAGCATCAAAATGAGTTGAATAACTCAAAGGTTCACTTTGTTCAGTGAAGTTGGTCTCTTTTCTTTCCCCTTTATTGATTCTTTATAAAATTTACAAAGGTGCTCAGGGGCTCGACAAATACGGGACCAATGTCCTGGAGTACCACATCTGAAACAAGAACTTTCAAATCTTTTTGAGTAGTTCTCATTAACACTCATATTTTCATGATGCCTTTTCTGTGGATGGTTTGAGACGTTCTTTTGAGATGAGTTATAAAAGTAACTATCTCGATTATTTTCAAAACTACGGCCGCGTCCACGACCACGACCACTTCCACGTCCACGTCCACGTCCACGACCACGACCTCGATTTCGTCCTCGACCAAAATCTTGTCTATAACTTTGATTTTGGTTTCTAGATTTAAATTCATTTTTGTTTACGACATTTACTTCAGGAAATGCCGTTGAACCAGTGGGTCGTGACTGATGATTTCTCATTAGCAGCTCATTATTCTTTTCCGCCACCAGGAGACAGGCGATAAGTTCAGAATATCTCGAAAATCTACGCACTATATATTGTTGTTGTAGAGTTATATTCGATGCGTGAAAAGTGGAAAATGTTTTTTCAAGCATTTCCATTTCAGTAATCTCATGCCCACAGAATTTCAATTGCGAGATTATTCTGTACATCGCCGAGTTATAACCACTGACTTTTTTAAAATCTTGGAATCTCAACGTATTCTATTCATCCCGGGCGGTCGGAAGTATAACTTCCCTTATATGTTCGAATCTTTCTTTTAATCCCTTCCACAAAGCCATGTGATCTTTTTCAATTAGATATTCACATTTCAATCCCTCGTCGAGATGTCGACGCAAAAATATCATGGCTTTTGCCTTTTCTTGGGATGTCGATATGTCATTTTCTTTTATGGTCTCATTTAGACCCAATGACTCAAGATGCATTTCTACATCGAGAGTCCATGGCATATTATTTTTTCCCGTGATGTCGAGTGCAACAAATTCGAGCTTTGTCAAATTTGACATGGTGGTACTAAAAAAATTACGATGCATTTTATTAGTTAATGAATATTGCAATACAAAGTAATGGATAAACAACAAATACAAGCATTCGTAAAAATAAAGAAAACACACGAGGAGGATATTCTCCGATAAATACAAGACTCGTGAGTATGATAACCAAAATAATTGAAAATAGCCTTGAGAAAGCCATCTTTTTTTCTTCGAAAATTTGGTGAAGAATAATTGTTAGAGAAGAAGAGAAAGTTGGAGTGATTGAATGTGTTTGTGAGATCATATTTATAGGGCAAAAACTAGCCGTTTTGTTACCGTTGGTGTACAAAAAAATAAATTTATGTATTTGTATAATTTTATGGTAATAATATGATGTATATAATATTAGTCATGTTTAAATAATTATGTATATCATATCATATTATTATAATGGGGTGTCATAAGTTATTTTGTTTAAAAACTTTATAGGCTTTTATACTTGTCGTATCCCTTATCGGGAGTGTGTGATGTCGTCTTAACATCCTCCAAGGATTTATAACAAATTTTTGAAAAATTTATTTTTATTATTTCTAATAATAACATTATATTATATATTAAATATATACACAATAAATAAATAACATTAAAATAAATATTATTACTTTTGTTACCTTTTTCTTCTGTTTGGAGCTTGGAAAAATATGGAGGACTTTTAGAGTTTCGTGCTTATAACGTGTTGTGAAAAGTAAAAATTTATGGTAAAAGTAAAAATCTCAAACTCTCAAAATTTATCAAACTACACACTTTATAATATTTTTCTCTCTACTCAAGTGTATCAAATCTTTACAAATGGAGACCTATTTATAGGATTTCTTTGGAAAACAATCCAAAAACAATTTCATCATTACATACATCGTCACACACTAATTTTCAACACCTAATTTTACCTAATAATTTTCAACATTCAACATTATAATTTTCAACACAAATATTTTTCATATTTTCAACACTATTAACTTTATTATTGTTTACAATTTTTAAATTTTTCTTCTTAAGAGAGAACTGACGTTTCACATGTGTAAACCGCAATTTTTGAACAAATTTTTGTGCTCATTTTCCCAAAAAAAAAAATTATAAATAAAGAAATAAATTTATAATAATCAAATGATTGAGATTCAATTTCGAAAAGAAATCAAATCATTTATACAAATTTTAGTTTGACTTCTGATTGCACACCACCGACTCAAAACAACAATGGGGTCGATGAACTTTGATCCAGAGATTCAGAGCTTCATCAAGGTATGGCTAACAGCAACTACATCTCTCATCTTCTGCCACCAGATCCCTGCCAGAATCCCAGGCGGCGCCGCCCGCCTCCTCTCCATCATACCGATAATCTATCTCTTCATCGTTCTCCCCACCCACCTGTCCTACATCCACCTTGCCGGACCCACCATTTTCTACCTTGTTTGGCTGGGTAACTTCAAGCTTCTCCTCTTCTCCTTTGATCAAGGCCCTTTATCTTCAACGCCACCTCTTTCTCTCCTCCATTTCATCTCCATAGCCCTCTTACCAATCAAAACAGAAATCTCAACCAAACAGGATCGATCTCCCACATCATACTCAAATCTCAAGAAATGGAAGAAAGCGTCGATCTTTGCCGTCAAATGCTTACTTTTGGCAGCTATCGTTAGCATATACAAGTACAGGGACTTCATCCACCAAGACGTGATATTGGCTCTTTACTGTTGCCACGTTTACCTCGGCGTGGAGTTAGTTCTCGCCGTTACCGCCGCGCCTGTTCGAGCCATTCTTGGATTGGAGCTCGAGCCGCAGTTCAACGAGCCTTATTTGGCCACATCACTTCAAGATTTCTGGGGCCGGAGGTGGAATCTCATGGTCACCGGTATTCTGCGGCCCACCGTGTACCATCCCGTCCGCCGTGTCTCTGCGCGCGTCTTGGGAAACAGGTGGGCCCTACCGCCGGCGATCTTGGCTACTTTTGTGGTGTCCGGTCTGATGCACGAGGTGATCTATTATTACTTGTCACGTGCCAGTCCCACATGGGAGGTGACGTGGTTCTTTGTCTTGCACGGGTTCTGTGTGGTCGTCGAGGTGGCGGCAAAGAAGGCTCTGGCCGGCAGATGGCGGCTGCACAGGGTGGTTTCGGGGCCGCTGACGGTGGGGTTTGTGGCGGTGACGGGTGGTTGGTTGTTCTTCCCGCAGGTGATTAGGAATGGGTTGGACCGAAAAGCTATCGATGAATACTCAATTTTGTTACGTCTTATTAAGGACAGTATGTAATCTCTACACTGAAATTCCTTTAAAATTTGGTATTGGTGGTGTATTTCTTCACATAATCATTCAGTTTTTTTTTTCACTTTTTATAGTAAAGTTTTACATAATCTATTTGCATATACAAACACTATCTATTTCATCTTCATTAAATTTCTTTCTAATAAAGTCAAAATATGTCACGATATATTTTAATAAAATGTCGAATTTTTAGTGCAGATAAGTATATTTCTCTTTCTCCTGAAGTTCAGTTCCTTTTTTACTTGGTTCATTCTTTCTTTTAAAAAAAAAAAATTATTTTATAAAAATTCAAGTTCATCCTCTTGTTATTTTTCAAAATTATAATATGATCTTCATTTAATTTTAAATTAATTAAAAAAAATTATACAAATAGGTGACTGATACTATATTATGTTACAATGGTTGAGGATCTTGTGTAGCCAGCCGGTAACCACTTTATACATTTGTCATCCCATAAATCTTCATTTTTTTTTTTGGGCCACTTGGATCATAAATAGTTTGCACAAGAGTTGACCATTTATGATATATATCATCAACTAAATAATATCCTTGATGACACTTTTCCAACCATTAAAGTAATTTTCCAGATGAGTGATACCTTGTGCAATATTTGAAAATAGATTGGATGCCTCGAGAACAATATTGTCATTGTTAGACTATGATATACCAAAAAATGCATGTCATATCCAAATATCATAATCAACAATCGCTCCCAAAATAATAGTCAGATAAACACTACAGTATGCATATAGTCCTGCCCATGCTGTTGAGAAATTTTTCCATCTCCAATGCATACAATACAAGCTTCTCAACATTCCAAGAAATCCATGTTTTTCACCAATACAGAGTAGTCTATCAATATCAATGGATGTAAGTGAACTTAGGTACAGCTCTGCAAACACCTCTACAATATCCTGACAAAAACGTTGAAGACATTGAATTGTAGTCGATTCCCCTATCTTAATATATTCATCAGCAACATCCGCTGATGTACCATATGCCAACATCTTGCAGCTGTAATTTTTTATCAGTAGAGAGTCCAAGTCGACCAAGAACATCTACAATTATGTGAAATAACAATCACAATTTTTCACATCATCAACAATAAGAAAAAAGGTCTCGTGACATTAAAAAACGTCTTCAAAACATTACTTCTGAAACGTCCAATACTCATTTTTCTTTAAAGTATACTAGAATTTTTTTCTCTCTCTAATTCATTCAGCCGAAACAGTAAGCATTTAGAATATGAATATTTTGCACCGTTTGAAAATAAATCAACCAACTATTATTTGAAAATCCAAAAGAAAGTAATTCAAAACATAAAATCGTAAAACGTCAACCAACCTAAACTAGCATTATTTCAAAAATAAACTTAACTCTAACATCCTCTCAAAACCTCTCAAAGTATCATAAGTCATAAAATCTTTAAAATAGCTTAAATATTAAACATAATTTTGCGGAAAACTAGCGACGGTCCACGAGTTGTGTGCACTTCAGTCCAGCAAGATCAACCATCAAGACCTCCATTATTATCAAGCTCACCTGCATCGATCACACCTAGTGAGTATATTGATTCAAAAAACATTAATCATGATAACAAGTAATATATATACATTCACAAGCAACAGTGAAAATACTTTTACTTAAAATAGTTTTTCATGAACATAAATTTTAACTTTTTTCTTTCAACATATCATTTCATATTTCCTTTCGTCATATATGTATACATTTCTCTTTTTATTGAATTCAGATACTCAATTGTGACTTTCGTATTAGCTGAAAGTCCATGAATCCATCTACGTATTACCACGGTACCGGGTGGCGGGGGACATCAGCAAACTCTCACCAGTCAACTGAGCATTAGCCTTACATATTATCGTATCATTGTATTAGTCACAATCAATTCACCTCCTTAAACTTTTAATGTTTCCATCACTTATAAAAATTTATGCACATATAAATCATTTTTCTTTTAAACCAAGCATGTAACATGTCTTTTAACATTAACGTTTCATCATAAAATTCCATAAACATTTGAAATAAAAACTTTAAAATATATTACAGCATTCAGGGCACTACTAGGACGTCTAACATTTTTAGGTGTAAAATGACCGTTTTGCTCATGAAACCTTAATTTTCTAAATTTATACTTAGACCTTAAAACGACTACCCAAATCATTCCAAACTTAATATATCATCTTAAAATACCCCTATAAATATTTCTTAGACGTAAACTTAAACTTCTCGACTAATTTCTCAATTCGTTTTTAAAATTACACGTACATCCTGATTTTGACTCTTATGAACTCGAAACTTAACCAAATTTTCTCAAACTTGAACGGCAGCTTATTAACATATAACTAACCATATACAACTCAATTCAAGCCCATTAAACCATTGGACAAGCCTAAACCAGCTACTGAATTATTTTTCTCATATTTTTGAAAAACCCTAGTCTTCTACCCTTGAAACCTTCGGCCCTAGTCCATCTTCTCTACGACCAGACCCTAGAACACCCTCTTAGGACCATGAATGTTCCCATAGAAAGCCCCTGGACCGAACCTAACAGCCCTAACGTGCTCAGCCCTTCACCCTTGCCGTAGGAAGCCATGCGCGACTCCCATAGGCGCGGCTCATGCCTATCCTTCGAACCAGCAATCGTGCAGCCTATCTAGGACCATAACTCAGCACTCTTAAGACCCCTGGACGTGCCCCTAATATCAGCTAGCAGCCACATGCACCTAGGAAGCAACTGCACCCTAATCGAAACCCTAATCTTCAAAATCTCCAATTTTCGTTCAACATGCTTCTACACCTTTGTCTAGCCCTTAAACATGCATCTAAGGACCCTTAAACACATTGAAATTCATTTATTCCCACAGCCCTACCATGGCAGCCTTTTTGTGCATCATACCCTAGAGTTTTACAAGATAAAACACTAGTTTTATGCATGTATAGCCATAAAAACGAAAATATAAGAATGCATCATATTTTTCATGCAAGGATAATCAAATATACATAATATGTTGTGGAAGATGTTTGAAGAAAGATTAAGGTGTGCCTTTGCGTTTATTACGCACGAAAAACGAGTTGAGATGCGAAGAACGTCGATGTAGGGAGGACCTTGCTAAATTTCCTTCAACTTCACGGGATTTTCCCTTCAAAATTTCGTGTGATGTGTGTGGTTTGAAAGCTGATGAAGAGTCCTTGTTGCTTAGAGGGGTGGGGACATGAGTTTTGATGGTTGGGGAAGTGTTTCAGGGTCTTTTATTTAATTAAAATACACGGTATAAGTTTAGGCTCATTAACCTAGTATAATAGCTCCATTAGGCCCATTAATTAATATTTAAAATATTTTGTTTAGGAAAGATTGTGAAAATATTAACCGAATTCTCGAAAAGTTCATATTTGCGTCGAAAATCGAATACCGTTTAAAAATACGACTCGACGTATAAAAGCACCTCAAAACACTTCATTTTCAAAAATTTCATTTAAAATACAGCATACATTAAACAATTAAAAATAATTATTTAATAAAAATATTTTCCCTTATATGGTCACTTGTCTCCGTTCTTCGATCGTGTCTCGAATAACTTTTTAAATACATTTTTATGTATTCTAACAGAAAATTCTATTTTTAAACATGCGATCATGTGCATCATAATTAATTCATGTCATTAAAATTATTTAATTAGTTATATAACGTCTCGCTCATTTTTAAAAATGCGAAAATAATTTTTTTTTAAAGCTCACATTTCCGAAATAACATTTAAATTAATCTTTTTAATTGGAAATAAAATTAATGTAGTTTAAATTAACCAAACTCATCCTAAAATCATGCGTAAACATAAAGGAGTAAAAATCTTAAAATCATCAACGTATAAAAATATTCATCTCCTTTCAATCTCATAAATCGTAACACGAAAAACATGTGGTCCTCGGGTCGTGTCATCCCACCAAATCTGCCCACTCAGAGTTCGGCACCTCCAGTCCCCTCATCATCAAGCTCACCTGCATCACACACGCCTAGTGAGTCTAAAGACTCAACACACCTGTACCAGGAATAACAAGTACATATACATAGCACACAGCAGTGAAAAATATCATACTCAACTTATTTTTCATGAACTTAAAAGCATGTCATCTCATGTCATCATATTTGTAAATGTGTCGTGTAAAATCATATCGTGTCAAATCATGTCATCTCATATCATCATATATGTGTCAAAACATGTCATCTCATGTTATCATATACGTAAACGTATCTTTCATGAACTTTAAAAGCATGAACATCAACGTCTCGTGTAAAATCATGTCGTCTCAAAGCATGTCATCTCATATCATCGAATAAGTAAACATTTTCTTTTTTATTGAATTCAGTTCATTAGCTGTGACTTTCGTATCATCATGTCATCATGTCAGTCGATGGATCCATCTACGTGTAACCACAGTACTGGGCGATGGGGACACCAGCGACATTCTCACCCGTCAACTGGGCCTTGGCCTATCATATCATTATATCATGTCAATGGAAATACGATCCTCGGGCTCCCTCTGGGGCCTTCTCCCGTAAACGGGCTCCCTCTGGGGCCTTTTTCCTCACGATATCTCCAATCATATCATCATGTCATCGTGTCATCGTATTAGTCACAACTAAATCACTTCCTTCAAAACATGTCATCATATTCATCACTTAATAAAATAATGCATATACGTAATTTTTCATTTAAAACAATCATGCACCGTATTTATTATAATTGCGTAAAAATCATAAACATGATGTATAAACATTTAAAACATGATAAAATGTGCTCAGGGCGCTGCCAGGACCAACATCTCACCCCGGGTGCAAAATGACCATTTTGCCCCTGTAAACCCAAAAATTACTGTTTTCTCCATAGACGTAAAATTCCACGTCTTTGACATTTTCTTAATTCCATTGACTCTAACATGTCCCAAATAATTATTTAAGCCTACATGAACTTTCCTATATTTTTATTTGGCTTAAATCGATGACCTATAAATTAATCTTTAACTATAACATATTAATACGTTTTAATCCCGAATTAAACCAAACCTTATCATAAAATTCCCAAATTAAAAACTTAGACTTCTAATAATTATTTGAACTTAAATAAAATTTTCCATAATTTTATTAAGCCTAAATCTAAGCGTTCTAATTTAATTCTTTAATTAACGTTTCGTGTGGCGACTAAATCCCGGATAAATCTAAAACTCATTATTTTGATCCGAAACTTACCAAACTCTTAAAAATATCCCAAAACATATTTAAAATCATCCCTAGACGTAAACTCAAGCCTATTTCATAACTTAACCAAATTGTTTTAAAACTTGGACCGGGGTCCCGGTTTTAACTCGAATCGACTCGAAACTCAACCAATTTTTTTCCCAACTTTCACCACACCTAATACACTCATTTACAGCCTTAAAATCATCCAAATCAACCCTCTAAACCTTTGAATATGACCCTGGACAGTGGCTGGAAAAAAAATCAGCAACCCTCATTGGAAACTCCTAGGCAAATAAGCTTGAATCTCTTGGTCCCAACTACCGAGCCAACATTTACTGCATCTAAACACCCTTTCTGGACTCAAGATCGAACTCCCCAAGACCTCCTGGACCATCCCTAGCCGCCCGACTGATCATGGAACCTGCCCACGCAAAGCACTCGATGAACCTCTCCAAAGCAAGTTACCCGAGTCCCCTCACCAAAGCTCCTTCGATTTGCTTAAGGAACAAGACCAGCCGTGCTCAGCCCCTTCCCAGCCCTTCCACTGATCCAAGAGAGTCGGATTCAAGGGCTGGTGTCGAGCCATGCACAGCTACTAACCCAAAACTCTCGATCTACTCGACATCCTTCAAAGAACCACCGATCCCACCTATAACTATCACTCCCTCGGCCATCAGTGACTCCAGCAGCTGTACCACCTGATTCCTTGACATAAAATATCCTAAACGACGGCACCAGCAGCCCCTTTACACCATTGTAACAAAAACGTGAGATGTATGCAACAACATACGGTTTTCGTGCCAAAACAAGAGTATAAAAACTTTGCTATACCAATACTGAAAAATGCATAAACATAACACACATGACAACACATATATGACGTGAATGATGCATAAAAGAAGATACATGGCGTGCCTTAACGATTGAAGAACAAGAATGATGCAATGGAGACCCGGGATGATTTTTCCTTTGAAGAAATGGTGAGAGCGATGAAGCCTTGAGATTGCTGGTGAGGAAACTGATGGGAAAAGGATCTGAGGGGTTGGTGTCGGCTGGTTCAATTATTGGAGTGGGGTAGGTTTAGTTTAATGGGTACTTAAGAGTTAATTAAATAGATACATAATAGATAATGAGCTTTAAAATAACGATTAGAGGTTTTAAAAGCTAATTAAGTCCTACAAGCTTAAAAGTAGCCCCGAAAAATATATCATGTGAAAAGGTTTTGAAAACATTAGCCGAAACCTCAAAACGTCCCCCGATTCGATAAAATTTGCGTACTGTTAAAAATAAAATCCTGCGGGTAAAAATACCCAAATAAAATCCCATTTTTGAGAAATACCCTTAAAAACACCTTAACTTAATTTAAAAAAATAAATCGTGAAATAAAATAATTTTCCTGAAAATTCTCCGGTCTCCGATCCTCGTTCGAACGTGAAATGCATCTAGAAATCCTAATGCATGAATTATGTATAAAATGCATAAAAATAATTAAACACGTAATTAATGAAATAAACATGCATTTTATGATTTAAAAGAATTTAATAAAATACCAAATAAATTTAATAATTTGAATGCATGTGGTTCACGTGGACTTTTCGATTTTCGGGATGTTACAAGTTATTTTCTATTTTCCTTAGATTTGAATGCAGTTAGATTACATTATCATATTTTTGGACTTTAAAACTTTATTGTATCTTTAATTCATTTATGTTATGAAATTGATTGAAATGAAATTACTTTAAATAATTAATTAAATTTATTTAAACAATTACTTTAATTAGTTCAAATATTAAATTTTATTTATTTAAATAATTAAACTTATTACTTGATTTAATATAATAATAAAATTTACTATTAAATTTGGTAAACTTGTATATATATATATATATATTTATAATTTTTATTAATTAAATATAATACTACACAAGAATAAGAAATATAATTATTTATAGAACACACGTTATAATTAACCATTAAAAAAAAACCATTACAACAAATAAATTCTAATTAAAAAATACAAAAAAAATGTTAACGCTATTGCTACACTGCAGCTTTGTACCAACCTAGCGCTGGGTTGAAGCAAAAAATCCAACGCCATTTTAACACTAAAATGACGATGGATTAGAGGTGCTCTAAGCTGGTGAAAGTAACACCAACTTCACTTTCCAACTTCATTCTCCCCACGAGATTTAATTTTTTCTTTCAGCTTTTATGGTTTGAATTAGAGATGATAATAAATCGGTTTGAGTATGATTTCCTATCCTCCTTGCACATCTCATTTATTATATTTATCATCATTCATCTTCATCTTCATCTTCATTGGATATTCAATTTCATCCTTATCTTCATATCCGTTGGAGGATTGAATATACATATCATACTCAAAAATCATACTACCACCTATAATTTCATTTTCATAAATTTGAATTATTGGAGTAAGCTGTGAGAACAATAAAAAAAAATAAAAAATTAGTGAATTAAATATTATATAACATATAACAAAAATATTAGATATAGTTTAGCCTAACATCATTAAACAAAAACAACATAAATTATATACTATTAATTTTCTTTATTCATTTCAACTAATATAATTGAATAAATGCATACTAAAACTAAATCATAGCCGAAAAATTATACATATACAAGTTGGATATGAAATTTTAATTTGAAAATCATCATATCTGATTATCCATTTATTTAATCGGATAAAAAATCTCTTTCATACCCTCATCTGTTCGAGTTGGGTATCGGATTCTCCATTGGATTCGGATGAAATTGCTATCCCTAGTTGAACTTGAACTGCATACATTACAAACCAATAAATTTTTATACGAAATAGAGTAATACCGTTACAACATGTATGGAGAAAAAGTACGTCTTGGGATTAAAATTTTTAAATAACTTCAAATTCGTGATTTTAATCTATTCTTTTTGCTTGAATGTATGTGTTTTTTCTTGGCATGTCCCGAATAGTTGTAAATTTTTTTCTGTCGATAAAATATAGGATAAATTAATTTTTATCGATGAGTAAAGTTTTAAAGTATATACCAATATGCAAAATGAGTGTCCATTCCCAATATAAAGGGCAACATCTTTTCTGATATATAACTTCAAATCATCGCTCAAAAGTCTTTATGCTTAAGGTATCCTCTACTTCCATTACTCTAGCAGGTAAACAACAAAGTATTGCACAACAGATGGACAAGTCTTTTAGTTTTGAACACTTTCTATGTACTAGGAACGTGCTCGGACTTCGGAGTCCCAGATAGATGGGATACAGCATCCTCAGCACTTATGGTGTAATGGGCATGTGTTCCGTCCCAGGAACATCCTCTTTTGATATGGAGACATAGTTCACAGGGGCAATCGGCCAGGCGTCTCTCTTCCCATCTCTATCCACAGATCGCGACCCATTTTGGTTTGGTTGAGAGAAAGCCGTCTGCCAGTTGCATCATTGGCTGCGGAAGCAACAATTTTCTTGGTAGTAAGCTGACGACCAGGGGTTGGTGTAGAACTGAATACGGTTTCTTGTTCCCTGTTAGATTGTTTGCCGAACTTTTTCTGATCCTGTATGAGTGTGAATAAACATTGATAAAATGTTCCAAAAATGGCATGAATAAGGATTATCATATGAAGGATGGAAGATGGACTCACCCTCAACCTCTTCTTCTCCTCTTCTCTGTCATGTCTAAGCAACACATACTCACCTAGCATGGCAGGGGAGGAACGCCATCATAATTAAAGGTTATGCAATGATCTTGCTCCCATGCACAAGTTTTAGTAACTAAGCTGTCAACAAGAGCTGGACAAGAACCAAAACAAGTCATTACTGAATCAAATTAAGTATTAAGAACTTTTCTGGAAGTTATTTCAAAATGAGTAAAAAATAATTAATACATAATGGCATTTAGTTTACTTACAAATGAAGGGACATGGATGCTTAATATTTTGCGAACATCAATAGGTCAATCATCTTCCACTTTTTTCCTGCATGATCATAATAGAAGTACATATTCCCTGTCTTATATGGCGTCTCATCCCTTGAATCAAGTAGCTTGTGGCTTATGTCCCCCACATTCCATGAGAAGCTTATAATTCTTCACAAATGTATTTTTTGCACAAACTAAATTACAAATTCTAAACAATCTGAAACTACAGAGCTGAAAAGTTCAACGGAAAGATCAACACAGCGTAACAGAACTGATGTCAAATAATGGAATGAAGACGCTGGAGGTATTTTTATATGCTAGGGATAGAAGATATCTATTGCTCCATGCCAAGTCTTAAAATGCTTGGATCTGACTGGGGTACTAGTTTCTATTTCTTTGACACCAGGATATTTTCAATTCAATATTACTGAATCTATAACTTTGACATGCTTCAGACTCGGCAACCTGGTTTTGTATACTCGTTTTACTAGAAATAAATGCAAATGGAAACCTCATGGATAATCAATCTGAAAAAAATAAGGATCACGATGTTAAATGATGCGACCGTCATATATGCATATTCAGGCGTATACTTCGAATTTTATTGACCAAGCAAACATCCATTTCTCAACCTTTTCCAGTATATCCTTCCTGCTTGCTTTTATGATCCGATTATCCATCTCAGCCAATAATTCGACGTTGTTACCTTCAATGAGTGCCAATTTTTTTTCACGGGCAGCCTCAGCATTAATTTCCGTATGAGCACCAGAAAAGATATCCTCAAGTTCGGCCTGCATCTTGAAACAATTTCCTTCATTCTGCTAGCTTTCAGCTGATCAAGCCACTCAACTTCCACTTCAGCCTTTAAAAGTACATAAGCCACATCACTAAATCACAAAATAATTTTTACAGATTATGCAGATCAATTTTTGACGGGATACTTAAGGTATCTGTTCAATGAGGTCCAAAGCAAGTGCACCAGGAATATGAACTTCATCCACTGATGCTGATATTTTGTAAATAACATGATAAAAAAAGTGACGTTCTTCTTGGGGTGTGCCCATCAAATTCCAAAGGTAAAACAGTTGAGATGCTAATTCTTGAAAAGGACAGGTAGAGTTAAACAGCATAACTTTTAGATTATTCTTATTAGAAAATTACGTATCTGTGCTGTGGAACAATACATCACAATATAGAGCAACACATTTTGAAGCAGAAGCATGCAACTCAGAAAGCAAATTGTAGCTAGAACAACTTCCTAGATAACAGATTTCTATCATTGCTTGGAAACTTCTAAAAATCATGACAATTAATTAGAAAAAAGAAAGATAAATCCACTCTCAGGTCGAATTGAGGATGAATGATCTACTTTTTCATTGCATTAATATTGAGTTTATGTATATATTTTGACAAATATCTAGTACAATTAATATATTATTAAAATTTTGTTTCAAAAGAAATGGTACAACATAGCAATACTACGGTTTGACAAATTAGAAATTAAAATAACTAAATGGAAACGGCTAGTTCGTAATGGTTGAATCGTGACAGCTAGTTTGTAAAGTGGATTATAAAGATACTAAAATACATGACATGAAAA
Source organism: Primulina tabacum (assembly GCF_025594145.1). Taxonomy (NCBI): domain Eukaryota; kingdom Viridiplantae; phylum Streptophyta; class Magnoliopsida; order Lamiales; family Gesneriaceae; genus Primulina; species Primulina tabacum. Next base: position 6,385,996 of record NC_134555.1, on the reverse strand, counting down.
CAAGAAATACAAACCACATTAACTTTATAAAACAAAAAAATCTACTACATGTTCAATATTTTTTTTATTTGCTCACATATAGCCCGATGGTTCTGAAGTTGTTCATCTTTCATGCCCCGTGTGTCCATTACGAGGAGTTGATGTGCTCGGATGAGTTGTTCCAATTTCTTATTTTTATTATATTCCTCCAAATGTGCTATTGATTGTTGCACAGTCTCATTCGCTTCTTCAATTTGGGTCACTTTTTCTTCGTCTTTCCTCTTGGTTGTCTTATGTCCCATTGGACGAGATCAGTCTTCGCTATCATCCACATCAACAGCTGTATTTGGATTAGACGAGCCAGTATGCGCTCCTATTGATTCGGAGGTCCTTGCCTTCTTTGCAGCCCGATGACCTGATGATTGTGAAGCGTACATTGGACTACCTTTGACTATCTTCCACACATGTTCATACTGCAAAGAAGTTTTATAAGTACTCTTGTATTCTTCATGTGCCTGCGTCATTAAATCCTTGTCAGTCTATCCGATTGGTCGATCGGTGTTACCATTTATTGTAGATTTAATTATATCTATTCACGATCATTTTCAGCGAACCCCAATGCGTTTTAGCTTTCTCCGCGATTCACTTTTTAGCTCCATTGTCTCGATTAGTATTGTAGTATGCTACGACACGTTTCCAAAAAAGACTCAACCTTCTGGCCGTTACCCACTGCCGGATCTTTTCTTGTGATTGTGTAGGCTACTGCAAGGAGCTTATCATCTATTACCGTCCACACTGTTCGCTTGTCAGAGTTGACAGGTAGTATAGAGACAAGAGTTGACAGATAAGTTGTCTCTAATTGTGACTAGACAAGACGTGACAGCTGACTGCAACTAGACAACCCTTAGTTGGCTTTTAGTGGAACTGCATAGCCCGTGACAAATAGTTTTCAACACAATAAACAAAACCAAGTCGATGTGAAAACAAAAGAAGCCCAACAATAGTTGCAGAACAAAAATAATTTTCGTGGCTTCGATGCGAAAACCAAGTAATCACTTATTTAAAGACCAGTTGCTTCTTGATAATATACTCATCTTGCTCAAAAATAAATTTTCATGAGGGAGGTCTTTCAAGTTTACTTTTTATGCGTCCTCGTCATCATCTGACGGCGAAGATCAACCTAGTGTCAATATAAAAAATGAGTTAAATCGCATTGACGAACTACAAACGGTTTTAAGCCAACTCATAAACAGTGCTACAGTTGTCTCCAATTACTTCCAAAAATGTGATAATTTGCACCGTTGAGGCTCGATCCCTGGGCATGTTGTGATTAATCGACATAGATTAGCCACTAAACAACGCTTGTACAATGACTATTTTTCTGAGTTTCCAATGTACAATGAATCAATGTTCAAGCAACATTTTCGAATGTCTTGTCGGCTATTCTTGCAAACTATGGAATCCGTTCAACAACATGATAATTACTTCGTACAAAAAGTAGATGCGTTGGGGAGCCCGGGTTGTCTCCATACCAGAAGATAACAGCTGCAATGTGCATCTTAGCATACGGTGTGGCGGCAGATTCAACGAATGAGTATATTAAAATCGGGGAGCCTACTGCGATTGAATGTCTAAAAGATTTTGTCGGGATGTGGTGGAGATGTTTGGTGACTGGTATCTTCGGTTTCCCAATGCTGAAGACATTGAAAAGATTCTTCTTATTGGAAAACAACGTGGATTCCCGGGAATGCTGGGAAGCCTAGATTGTATGCATTGGAAGTGAAACAACTATCCAACAGGTTGGGCTGGACAATATGCTGGTCGTAGCGGAAAACCAACAATCATTTTGGAAGCCATAGCAGATTACGAGTTGCGGATATGGCATGCATACTCTGGTTTGCCAAGTTCAAATAATGACATATAAATGTGTTGTCAAAATCTCCTCTCTTTGTTAATTTGACGAATGGGGTAGCTCACACCGCTAACTATGTCATACAAGAGAAAAAATACGTCATGAGATACTACCTAACAGATAGTATATATCCAAAGTAGAGCCACTCTAGTGCAAACAATTCATAATCTACAAAATCCAAAGAAAAAATATTTTCCAGCACGACGTTAAAGTTGTAAAAAATTATTCAACTACTGGTAAAAAAAAAATATTACTGAGGTTAATGAACCCTTTTAAGGCATGTGATATAGATTGCTTTGTCAGAGGGAAAAAATTCAAATGTTGAATTTTGAACATTTGGATCCGATAGTCCGAAATAATAAATAAAATTTTAATCAATTAAGTGGGTTCTTTGAACATGCGTTCAAGGACGTACCAAACTGTAATCTTGTTCAACAGAATAATCGCTTTCACGTACAATACACGTACACTTTTCTAATATATATATACACACAAATGAATACTCGATTCATTTAAAGTTGCACATATGTCAAACTAGCTTACTACTCATTATTCATATAAACAATGAAGTATTTATGCCTCGCAGCAAAAAACCACTCTGCCCAGGACATATTAATACCTCACTTTTATAAGTTATGGAAGGCATACTATACTGCACAGTCAACTGTACACAATGGAATCGTGTATGAAAACTGAGCAGCAAGGAACAAGAACAAAAACACAAGGCAAGAGAAATAGAAAACAGGTAATCAGAAATACCAGGAGCAGTGCTGTCAATTATCAAATTTCATCAAACAACCGTAACAGTGAGTATGTATTGAGCGTTCCCACGAGCACAACCTGTAAGTAAGTGCGTAAGCAAAACCTCACGTCTCTAATTAAATGATGGATTCACTGTGCCCTTCGGCACAGTTGAAATTGTAGTGCTGGGGCCAGTAGTGGTAGTTTTCCAGAGACATTGTACATACATGTCTCCAACTCAAATGGCGCAGTTTGTCGCACCACAAATACTAGAAAGAAATAAGACAATGCCATGAATAGTTAAGCTTGCCACAAAACTTAAAAGAGTGAGCTATCTTCTTCTCTCTACTTGAAGGTATAGTCTTCCTCAAACTTGCCCAAAAGTTTTACCAATTCGGTTAGATCCACAACAGAATGTATGCATGGTTGTGCACATATGTTATGCAAAAAATTATAAACGTGTCAAAAAGTGGAGATAACGACAATCAACATATTGATAAAATGAATTCACAATCAAATTAAATTAATATCTTAAAAGAAAGAAAAGTAGTCGTACAAATATAAGGTAACTTGCGTTAAATGCATTGAGAAACCAATATCGATACATCAATACCCGATCATTTACAAAATTTCATTACACAGATAGACTCAATCTCAGGAGACACCAAATACATACATGTAGTGTTCAATATCTAATGAACAAAATGAACAAACATAAGGTTGTTACAGTATAGTGATGAAAAATAATTGATAAAAACAGTCAGTTAAAGTAAAATACAAACCAAATAAACATAGATGCATTGATTCTGTGAGAACCTCATTTGTTATACAGGCACAAACGCAAAGTAAAAAGGCGCTGCAATTCTAATTAACATAAGTGCAATGCAAAAAAAGCAAGGAAAAATAAGTAACTCTTCGCCATCAATCTGTGCACTTCAAACTGGACTGAGATAGTCCCAAGGAACGCATAAGGTGCTAGGCAACATGATGAATAATGCAGATTGGTGATTTGAACAATGATAATGAGCTTGCATGATTGTATAACCTAAATTTCAACTCACCATCACAAAGCCACTGCCTGTTACACATACATCTTGATGATTACACAAACTCTAGAACCAGGATTACATCCCACAAAGTCCGAAAAATATGAAACCAGATTAGACATATGTGTGTGCGGTGTAGACTAAAGTTTGTCTTGTTACACCAACGTAAAAAGAAAACGCCATGAGGCACACAAGGGAACAGATCAAAATCGATTCTTCACGTAGTCATATATGCTCACAAAAGTTAGCTTCAAATACAAAAGATTTTTTAGACATCCATAAGATGGCAAAAAAAGATTGACAATATCATAGAAGCGCAATGAAAACACATTGTATTATCTTCTATGCATATGGATCATAAAATTGAAGTCTATAAGATTAAAACATGTAAATTCTCTTCAAACAACAGATACTCGTAGAAGACAAGACTTTCAAGAAATCCCTCAATTTTTATAACATCTTGATCTTCACCACTTTCTACAAGCACTCTTCTCTCATATCTTCTCTTTCTTTTTTCGTTTTTTCCCAAATAATAAAAGGAAAAAAATAAAAGAAAATTCAGTAATTTAATTTAAACCCAATGGATTTCTTCCACAGGACGAGATCATCGTCGCCGGGCATAGCTCAGAGCCGGAGAGCTGTGCAATAGAGCTCATCGAGGTCTGCTGCGGAGGCATCCACGGGCGGCGGCATGTTAAGGTCGAAAGGCAGGGGCTTTTTACAAGAGGAAGAAGCGATATCACATTCTGCGTCATCAACAACCGAGGATGAGGAATCACAATCGCTACGACAATCATCTGGAGCCATCGGCGGCAACGAAGGATTCCTTCTCCTCTGTGCAAACCGAGGCGGCGGCGGGTGGAGCTGGCGGGGTCCACTGAATGACTCCACGGTGCTGCTCATCCCACTGAAGGTAGGCCTCTGCTGCGCAACAATCTGGTGCTCCCGAGGGTAGAACCGTGAATTCGAGAAAGGATCATTAGGGTTCGCACCGAATCGAGCTAGAATAGGGTTTTGAGGATTGGAATCGGGGTAACCATTGCCGTTGTCCGGCGGGCCAAAGTTTGTCTTCGCCTTTGCCCCACGAAGAGAGAGCGCGGCGGCATCGTAAGCCCGAGCGGCGTCCTCAGCAGAATCAAAGGTGCCGAGCCAGACACGGGTCTTCTTCCAAGGATCTCTGATCTCCGCCGCAAACCTTCCCCATGGCCTCTTTCTAACACCACGGAACCTGATCTCCTTCGATCCTCCAGATCCGTCAGCATCTCCGCCGTTCCCCGCTGCCGCCGTCTGCCTTGCAGCAACTCTCCCTCTCGGCATAGCTCAAATCCAAAGAAAACCCACGAAAATTATCGAAATGTACAATTTCACAGATTAAACAACGATCAGAGATTTGATTGCAATGTTATCAGCTCATTTATTCGCGCGCTCCACCGTGTGCTGTGTGAAAAGAGAAAAGGAGGGGGGGGGGGGGGGGGGGGGCAGGGGTAGGCTGTTGGGCTAGAATTATTTTTTAATTTTCCACCATTGTTGCATCTGGAATACAAGTCTACATTGGCACACGTATCGATGGTTCCCACTTTTTATTTCCTCCACGCACTTAGATAAAAAAAATATCCATGAGACGATATCACGAATCTTTGTTTCTGAGACGAGTCAATCTTACCGATATTCATAATAAAAAATAATATTTTTAGTATAAAAAGTAATAATTTTTCATGGATGACTCATATAAAAGATTGAGATTCATCTCATAAAATACGATCCGTGAAACCATCTCATGCAAATTTTTGCAAAAAATTGAGGTTATCTTTTTATTTTATTTATTTTTTCCAAATATTATTTTGGCTATAATAATTATTTGTTTGATTTTATTTTTTGGGAAATTTTCATGCAAATCTAAAGTATATGTTTTTTATATATATAAATTTATGTTCCTATAGTTCGTTTTTAAACAAAAACAAAAAATAAATAGTAAAATCTAAAAAAAATGTAATAAATGTAGTATTTTCGTAAATAAATAGTCAGCAAAACGTAATAAAAACATCAATTTTATTATTTTATATAGACAAGTGAATTTTTCGTAAATAAAAAAAAACAAATGACACAAAATTAGTATTATTTTAAGTAAATAAGAAAACATCTAATGTCTAAACAAATGGGAAGATTAATATGAATAATATTTTGGTTTTGTTGGAAATTAAGTTAAAATATAAGCGTAATTTCATCTAAAATTTCACTAATTAATTGGAAAAAATTAATTAATGAATCTTTAACATAAAAATATACAATTATATTTGTGCAAGTTCATGTGCTTGGGACATGAGTATTAAAAGTTTTCACTACAATAAGTTTTCCAATGGACATTAAATTACTCGTGAGGTAAATCATTCAGTATCACTCGTGAGGTATATCATTCAAAAATACATTTTGCTATTTTAAAAGAGATAGATTCAAAAGAGTTTCAAATGGAAATTAAATTACCATCAATAATCAGAAATGTTAACACTCAATGCATGCAATTCGAAAATTTCCATAATTTCAAAGAGTTAATGTATGATATAATTCTGCCAAAAGCATCCAATGTATAATTTTGTCCTTTTGGATGTCTTATTTGAATTTTAAATTATAAATAATGCAATATTGCATATTATATTAAAAACCAATTTTATTATATTTATCTACTAAATTTATCTACTCCAAAATTGCATTCTGAAATGACTCATCTTTTCAGCACCATATCTGAGTTGAATCCTTCCAAGATGTAATGTTCGTTTAAATTTAGATTTGTTCGTTGTTATGAACTACCTAATATGGAAACAACGAGACATTAAATTTGAAATCTGACTTTCATGACCGAGAAGTAAAAAATATTATTTTTCTATTTGTACAAAATTTTAATTATTACGTATTTACTAATGTGATAATTTTCTTCTATATTACAAAGTTCACAGATACATGATAATATAAAATATCCCGTAATGGAAATGATTAAACCAATTCTAAAGAAAGTACCGTCTTATTAGAAGACACATTATAAAATTTATTGGCATTGTTTTGGAATACACATAGTAAATGTTAATAAAATAACTTTTCTGGTTTATACATAATTTATTTATAGTCGCATATTTCATTTTTCTTTAGGAATAATAGGCTGTTGTGTATATTATGAATAGATTTTGTAGATAAAATCACAACTCATTTGAATAAAGATATTGATGAAACAATTATTGTTATCATTCAAATGTGTCAAACGCGTGTCATGTCACAAAATTATTTGTGGATGTGGATTTAGATGAAATTATTGAATTTTAAAAAAATTATTTCTCATTAATTTTATTGAATTTGATTTTAAAATATTTTTTTATCACATGTTAAAAAATAATAATATATAACTTCTAAAAAATTAAAAAATTAAAAAATTAAATATGTATTAAGGTTGGTGGTCGACATCAATACGCTAAACACGATAAGCATCATGTCATTGTCATAGGCTAACACAATCTAAAGTTTTGATATATGATAGTGATTATTAGCCAAAAAAATTAATCGACATGCGTTGTATTTAATAAAGTTTTTTAAAATTAGCGAAAAAATAATTTTTATAGTTATATTATTTTTTCAATTTAAATGTCTATTCATTTTTCACTAATTTTTAATAATATCATCCAGTGCATCGCACGTGTTAAATACTAGTTTCATCTAAAATTTCACTAATTAATTGGAAAAAATTAATTAATGGATCTTTAACATAAAAATATACAATTATATTTGTGCAGGTTCATGTGCTTCGGACACTTATTTCTTCGTCTTATATACTATATGGTATTCCTCTGGTACGGCAAATGAATCCAACCATCGTATTAGCAGATACCAATCCATATTATAGGTTTGGTATTTGAATTGGTTTGATTAAAATTAATTAATGGATCGAGTATAATAATAATACATTATCTTTTTAAATCCATACTACAGGTTTCGATTGGATTGGTTTGATTCAGTTTACTTTCCTTAGAACTGGTTTATTTTAAAGAGTAGGTCTCTTGTGAAACAATCTCACGAATCTTTATCTATAAGACGGGTCAATCCTACCGATATTCACAATAAAAAGTAATAATCTTAGCATAAAAAGTTATATTTTCTTATGGATGACCCAAATAAGATACGCGTCTCACAAAATACGACCCGTGAGAACGTATCACACAAGTTTTTGTCTATTTTAAAATCAATCTTGATCATTCAATTTGGTTAAGTTTTATAGTTCGATTAGATTTCCTATACATGTTTTCTATATTATTTGAATTTGTTAAAAATTGTGATCTTACTTAAGGAAAGAAAAAGTCTTTTAGTTTTTGAATTTTGTGTTTAAAGCAACATTTCTACCCCCAATGAGAGCCGTACGATATTACAAAAAATTCGGTCAAACGAATAAAGACTAAATTACAGCTGGCTAATGACAATGAACAAGGCCAATTCTTCGTTTAATCATTACCATTAGACCTCTGTTTCCAACTTAACCTTAATTAAATGTAAGAAAGGGACAGGGTTTGACCGTTCAACATGGCATGGACATGGAAATTAGTATTGTTAATTAAATTTTAAAAATTAAAATCTTGGTCCGAGCGGTGAAATTCAGAGTATAATTAAATCAATTAAATTATTCTAAAAAAATCGATTGTGCTACGCATTGTAGTAGACACAACATTCATCCAGGAAATCGAAAAATGTATCATACTTTGAGAACTCATTGTTGGCGGGAATGTATGAAGAATGATCCAAATGTAAAACATGCCAACATGTTAAAGCTGAGAGAATAAGATTTGGTGGTATGTTACACATTATTGAAGTGACACAATGCATAATGTTATGGATTTGTGACATATCTATCTCGTTCCAATCACGATTGTGTTGTAATTTGGGTGATTGTTGATGTATTATCTAAATCAGAACATTTTATTATTTACGATCTTACTTTTATTTATAAGAAAATAGCAAAATTGTACACCGATCATGTGGTGAGACTACATGATGTGCCTATAACTATAGTATCTAACAGTGATCCAAGATTTACTTTAGAATTCTGGGGTAGCTTGCAATCAGTTTTGAGTTTAAAGTTGGCCATGACTACTGTTTATCACCTCCAGACATATGATCAATCAAAAAGAACCATCCAAACTTCAGATGATATGTGGCGAGTAGTTGTAATAGATTCCAGTGGTGGTTGGCAAGAATCATGGTCTCTGGTCAAATTAACTTACAACAATTGTTTTCAGGCAATGATCGATATGACACAATTTGAAGGTTTATATGGTAGAAAATGCAAATCTCCAATTTTTTGATAAGATGTAACGGAACGACAAATCTCTGAACCAGCGTTTGTGTAAGAAATGAAAGATAAAGCTAGATTGATTTTTTTTTAAAAAAATGAAAGCAGTCCAGGGTCGTCAAGGAAGTTATATGTTAATAAAATACATATGACTTTAGAGTTCCAGGTTGACGATTATGTTTTCTTGAAAGTATTACCGTTTTATATTATGAGATTTAGGCATAAAAGAAAGTTAGATCCGTCTGTATACGATCATTGAGACGATCGACACATTAACTTATCGTTTGGACTTGCAGATTTTGTCTTTGATACATAACATGTTTCATGTATCTATGTTACGAAAGTAAGAGTCAGATCCGTCTCATGTCTTGAGTACCAATGATGTGGAGTTGGACAATTCCCTTAGCTATGTTGAACATCAAGTAAAGATTATAGACCAAAAAGAAAAGCAACTCAGGAACATGACGATTCCTTTGGTCATGGTAAAGTGGAGTAGACATAAGAGAGAAGAAACTATACGGAAATAAGAGACTAAGATGCGTGAAGAATGACCTCACTTGTTCTAAAATGTAATGAAGTACTCTTTGTATTCTAATTTTCCTACTATTTTTATGATTATAACATTATGGTGGGGTGGAGGATTTTTTTTGCAATGAGACATGTTAATGTAGGTTTTTCCCTTAGCGAGGTAGTTACATATGATGTTTTAGATATATATATATACAGGGATTTGATAATTATATATAATTTTATTAAAACATTTGATTAAAACATGGCCCAAAAGCCGACAATAATGGTGAAATGAACTCCAAGCCCTCCTCTAGTAATTGTATGCAATTCTTAATTATTTTATATTGATTATGGTGTAGAAACGTGATGCGTGTGTAAAATATATAATGAATAGATAACATTTGAAATATACACATATGAGTAGGTCTCTTGTAAGACGGTCTTACAAATCTTTATCTGTGAGACGAGTCAACTCTACCGATATTCACAATAAAAACTAATATTCTTAGCATAAAAATTAATATTTTTTCATAGATAATCCAAATAAGAGATCCGTCTCACAAAATACGACCCGTGAAACCATCTCACACAAATTTTTGTCTACTCATATATTCATTAAGGTAGCTATGAAATATAAAGGAAAAAAATGATAATATGGGAAAGAGATAAAATGTTATTTTAAAATACAATCTGTAATTGGGTGGAAGACTTGAAGCCCACAATTACATTACATACATGGTATTTTTTTTAATAAAACGTGACAAAATATGTCTACGAAAATTGCATAACACAAACCAAAAGTTTAAACTTTGCAAAAAAAAAAAAAAAAGAGAGGCTAAACTCACAACTCAAACACCAAAATAAAACTCACAATCTCATTTCAAACCCAATTATTTAAAAAAATTCCAATCATTAATCTTTTATGCGGCCATCTCAAACATAATGTAGCCAAAGCCTCTGATTTGTAGAGAAATCTTATCATCACCACAACAAGCAATACTGTTGTTTCATTGTTTTTTTCCTTATATATATATATATATATATATACATGGCCGTACCTCCTATGAGGCGAGAGAGGCCATCGCCTTAGGGCCCGGCCCTCACAGAGGCCCAAAAAAAATCATAAGTATCATGTTGTTTAGATATGCACCTAAATAGTATGTGTAATGGACATTTAAAAAAATTTGGACATTGATCCATTGAAAATATGATTAAATATGATGATTGTGTTATTGTGGATTTAATCAAATTATGTAGAGCCCAAACAATAAAACTACACGGCTCATTGATTAAATTTTTAAAAATTTTGTATGCATAAAATGGTAATGTTTATTCAATATATTTATTATTTTATCTTGTGTCAACTCATGTGTTAAACTTTTATAATTTACTTGTCGATTATTTGGTCTCTTTTCTTGAATTCACGTAGTTGGACCCATTTCAAAAAAATAAAACACAAAAAATTGTGATACTTACCTATTTTACATATCTTTATTTTCTATTTTCTTAAATAAAATATTATATTTATTAATTAAAACAAATCATATATTTTTACAATATCGGTTCATTATATTTATCATTTTGTTATTTTGATAGTTTATATTGATAAATTTCAATCTTGGCAACATATCTTACAATTTTTGTCAATTTCAATCTCTTCTCAATATAATTGTTCATATGATACTGCATTACGTTAGAGCTATGTTGATGTTGTGGCGCACGAAGAAAAAAATCGCAAAGAGATAAATATATAACTCGTAAATTATATTTTCCTTATATCTATTTTTTGGTTCATGACATCAAAAATGGCTCGAAACACTCCAAAAAAGTTCTGCTCTTGAATCAAATATGAAGAAAGTCATTCCAGCTTAGACATGCTTGAAAAACTCAGACGTGGATGAAAATTTTTTTGTCTCAAGGACTATTTGTTTGCAACAGCATTTGCTACATGTATAATTACAATTTGCGCCGATAAAATATGAGAAAAATGGCTCGAAACACTCCAAAAAAGTTCATTCTCATGAACCAATCAAGAAGAGCAGTATGGAATTGAACTATGGCGTTGGGAAAAAAATGTATCTGGTCCAACTATATAACAGCAAAAATTCCACATATTAATGCATATATGATCCAAATTTTCAGAATCAAGAGTGGAGATCAGAATCGAGAGAAGAAAATTAAAAACTGCATGTCATCCCCAAAACCAACGGGGGGAAATAATAAAGTTAGTTGATTGATCAAGAGAAAATAATCCGGAGATATTTGGGTAATGCACACCTAAATTTAACAATAGTTGACGCCTGAAAAAAAAAACAATGAATGGAAGAAACCTGCAGCATTTTCGATCGAATGCGATTAGATTTTCATGAAGACAAATTCTTTGGCAGAGAGCATGAAACCCAAATCAGTTTTTAGTCGAAGGAAAACTTGGAAGGTGGGAAGATAGGAAGGGGGGAGGAAGACACTGCACGATATGAAATGAGAAGTTGATCCCCGATTTTACTATATTATCCCTAGCTTACAGATCATCATTACCCGCTGCCATGCTAACAACGACGAGGATATTTATGTAACATCGTACAATTGTCAAACAGTTCTATACTTTAACTAAATAGTAGAGATATTTTTTTATAAATTAATTATAAAATTTATAAAACTATTTTTTGTTATTATTACATTGGCATAACCTTTCGAAATTGTGGTGTTGATTAACAGTTAAAAGTTGGTATATATTACTGATATATTAAAAAATTAACATAATTTGCAAATTCAAATCTTCAACTACTTATTCATGAATCATGATCACTCAATGATGTATAAATGAATGATAATGGAGTAAGTCTCTTGTGAGAGGGTCTCACGAATCTTTATCTGTAATACGGGTCGATCCTACCGATATTCACAATAAAAAATAATATTCTTAGCATAAAAAGTAATATTTTTCATTGATGACTCAAATAAGAGATCCGTATCACAAAATACGATCTATGAGATCGTCTCACACAAGTTTTTGTCATGATCATGATTCATCACTCAGTACACGTTTCATGTGTTGAATGAGCAGGAACAATATTCATGTGAGTAACATGAATAAAACCCTATTTTAAGCTCAAACGAAATTTTTTTTCCCCAAATTTCAAATTAAAAATAATTATTTACTTCAATTATTATATTCATTTACTTCTAGCCAAGTCACCACCAAAATTAAACAAGAAAAAGAGTACAATACAAATTAGTTAACTACTAATAAATAATAATAATAATGATAACAATGATTAAGAATCCAACTACTACTAAGGATCAAGAAAAGCTCAGTCTCCAAGGGGCCGATCACTCGCAGTCACCAAACTCTGCAAGACATAAAATTAAACATTTGTTTAGTCTTCAAATCAATTAAATGTTGCTTAAAAAAATCAAATAAAAATGAGTGTAAAAAAATTTATAATTAAATATTTATTTTTTCATAAAAGATAATCTTTATTTATTTTTTTTAAAATAAGATTTTGTGTTTGAAATTATTATAATTTTGTACAAGTCATATATATGCAACAATTTTACTACTTTAGTTTAGATTTTAAGGTTGACTGAAAATTTTACCTGGGGATTGAGTGACCACGTAGGCGGCGCCGCCGAAATAACAGGTGCCACTCCGGCGACCCTTCATCTGATAGTAGCGGTTGAACGCGAGCGAGGCCTGACCCACCGCCGAGTTGGGATTATAACACGCGCCACCGGGCAGAATCCAACGGCAATCTACGCCTCCTTCGTCACACACATAATCCAGTGCTTCTCTCAATTTCTTTTCACCAACTTCACCGTTCGCCATGCACCATGTCTGCCCCACTCCTCGGCCGTTATTTAGACTCTGCAGCGTGAGTGAGATATCGTAAACTTTCTGTTCATTCGGGTAGAAAAGCCCGTAGTTCCTCTCCGAAATGGGCCCGGGTTTCCCATTCTCGTTGAAAAGCGCGAACAAATAGACGTTTAGAGGCTCCTCTGGCCTCAATGGGGTCCCATTGCCAGCGAGCACTCTGCGCACAAGGTTTCCGTTATAGGCAGCAGCGTTTTCTAGACCTGCACCAATCTCATCTCCGTCACCCTTCGATGGCCACCCGGTTTCGGAGACCACCATTTTCACATCACCGAATCCCAGTGCATCCATTGCTGCAAAAACGGCGTCCATTTGAGCTTCGAACAAGCTCTTGTAAACAAGCCCATTGTTCGGGTCCGCAACACCGGCATTATCGCGGAACAAGGCGTAGTCTGACGAGATCGTGTCTGCGTTGGCAGAATACGCGAAAAATGGGTACACATTCATCATGAGGAAGGAATCGGTTTGCTTCAGAAAATTCAGCAGTGGTTTGATTACCGATTCGGCGAGCTCCGATTTGAAAACACCGGACGAGGAAGGGTAGGAGGACTGGAGTGCACTGAGAGCTATAGGGGACGAAACTTTGATGGAAGAAGCGGCCCCGAATTTCACGAGGGATGCGTAGACGTTTTTCATGGCGGGTACGAGGAAATGAGTAGTATTATTGGGGTCCACGAAAACTTCATTCCCGACGGCAATTGCTTCAATCAGCGTGTTCGGGTAATAGGTAAGAATGTTGGACTGCACCCACTCGTCAGTGAATGATAAATCGGCGGCGGCTGCGGATAACTCCTCGTTGGGAAGAGCTACGGTGACGGAGATCCCAGAGCCAGAGAGGGCTGAGAGGACAGCGGAATCCGTGTCATAAAGCTTAACTTTTGTAATTCCTTGCAGTTTGAGGAGCTGTACCACCTGCTGCGGCGGTGGAAGATTGTTGGCCAAGCGGCCGTAGTTGATACCTATGACGCCGGAGTCGCCGAGAACAAGGCGGAGAGAGGATAGTATGAAGAAGAAAGCTGAAAGTGAGTGGGTGAAGTGGTTGGGAGACTCCATTGTTGAATGTCCGCCCTTGTGTGCAAACACGAAGGTTTAAATAGTGGAGAACACAAGAGTCGTGGGGGTGGGTCGTGGGGAAGTGGGTTAGAAACTTTTACTGAAAATATAAACGTTAGATCTGCCAGTTCCGCTTACATTTTTGGTACGAAAACAAAGATTTCATAATTGCAGGGTGGGCCATTAATTATTTGGCGATCGATCCTGTTACAACGGGCATCCAGTTTTGCAATTATTAATTAACGAGTACACGAACGAACCGTGTGTTTGTATAAAATTTTTTATAATTTATTTGGTTTATATTCGAGGATTAAAATGTAATTATAAGAAAAAGAATAGAAAAAAAATAAGAATTGAACCTACAACTCGGAGTTTATAATATAAAATCTCTATTTGTTAGCTATATGTGATTTGCATTAAATTTTTAATATTTTATTAATATATATAATTATTAAAATAGAGCTTGATACTAGAAATAAGTTACCAACTATCAAAAACCCGATTCCACCTTCCATCGGAACTCGAGTGGTTGGTTGATTTCATTCGCAGAATTGAGGTGTCAAAACTGTGGGTAGAAGGGGACTATGGAAGGGATGAGTTCCTATCGTTTATTTTCTAATGGACCATAAATGTTCAATTTGTCTTACACTTTGAGCTTATAAGTTTTTGTTGAGTCCTATAAATAAACAGAACCAAATAATCAATATTATTGACTCGAAATCACGAGGTCCGAGTAATCGACCAATTTAGGTAGTCAATCAATCCGGGTAATCGACGGACACTCCAACAACTCCTAAAAAGCAAGCTTTGTGGGTCGTTATTTGAGTCATGAACAAACACTAGAGGTACAGGAGGATGTCGATTCGAATAGTAGGTCAATCCGATTATTGACCGACGCTCCAACAATTCCTATAAAAAAATCATCATCTTAATAAAAAATGCATCTCATACGCAAAGAAAAATGCAACTGATGCAACCCTGGACGAAATAGACGAGTCGGGTTGGGAACTCTGCCGAGTTTGCTATCAAAATGTTTAAGGAAATATGAGATAGACGCCTGGCTTGGATCTCGCAACTTTATTGATCCGATTTATGAGATTTGTGAACAGAAAAGTAACCACGTGAATGGGCGCCGGAGGGGTGTCCGGCGTGACCACTCCGATGCTTAAGTCAGTGGAGTACTCAAGCGATAAAACCAATGTAGCCAAGTGATGGCTGTGTGATATTGGTGTGAATGAATGAAAGTATTAAATGTGTGAATTAATATCTGAATGGGCGTAAATGCAAGTAAAGAACCTGATATTTATAGTAGAGGATACAATGATGACCTCGTTTTCTGTGTGTGAGCATTAATTATAATAGGGTGGTTGATTATACTCTATTGTTCTGACATGTCAAATCGCACACTTGTCACATCCAGACTACTTGATTTATCGACAAGTACTATACACACTGTTTATCGGCGGCATTAAATACTTCACTCATATCGAGGTGACCGAGCAGAATGCCTCTCAGGTTAACTACAGAAGAGCTCGGGTCTTCAATATCTTGGGGGAGTCATGTCCCGGGTGGTTCAATGGCTTCAGATATAAATCCATTTTATCATGCTATGGGCCTGAGAGCATCCCATCCTGGCCCGGGCACTAACCATGGATATGCTCCATGGCCCGGGAAGTCCCGGGGCTTATCCCTGACCCGGGACGTTTCGGGGCATCATCACTCCCTCCTTAATTAGTCGGGCTAGAGTCATACTCGCTGTCCCGATTAGTCTTGTGTGCCCGGTCAGGAAAATCACCTTGCCACTTGGTCTTCTTCGGGATAGTTGTAGCGTGTGGGACACGTGGGTATTGCTGACAGAAGCTATAATATTTGTCAGAGGCTCTTCGTTTCCCAACAAATCATTATGACGCATTGATTCCTGTACCTGTCTTTTCAAATATCTTTGTGCAATTTCCTATGTAAATCTGAACCGTTCAATTCATTTGTGGATCGATGGTGTGGATTGGCTTCCCTTTCCTATATATAGTGACCCACCCTCTGTTTAATTGGCACTAGCAAACTTATTATTCAAGGAATACAATGGCAGGTGCAAGCGGCTCAAAGTCCCCGGATATGGCTGCAGATTTTGAGAAGTCGGCCTTGGAAACTCGAAAAGCTGCTATAGAAGATGAAGTTTTCCACAAAATTATCCATTACTGGGAAAAGCTTCAGAAATTGAAGTTTCTTTACGAGACCGGGGAAGCTAATGCTTCTAGACTGGTGGTAAAGCTGAAAAAATACCGGGAATGCCTGCACGTTTCCGAGACATCAGATCTCTTTGATGATGATTATGTCTACGAGCTGATGCTTTACAAGGAAAGGAAAATTCTGACGGACCTCACCACCTCCGATAGCTACCTCAAGACGTTCACTGGAGGAATGAAAGGCTGGATGACCCTGTGGATGGCTTTCGTAGAGGAGGAATATTATGATGTAGTCCGCAAGAATTTCGTCAAATAAATAAAGGCTATTTTTGTTTTACATTTCTGTTATTTTCTAGCATCTTGGACTGTCATTTGTTGATATATACATATCACGTATAGAATAACAGATAAATTTGAACGACCTTAATCGAAGAGAAATAATGGATAATCGACAAACCGAAATGCTGGGACCTCACATGTCTCGGTTTTAGAATAAGGTGCCAGAATCTTATATCCCCGGGTTTAATATAGATCGCCGGGCTCTCTCACAGCCCGAGATAAGAATATGGTACCGGGGCCTGATTTTTCCCCTTGCTAATATGTTTCATCGGTTAGTGTTCTCGGGCAATCCACGGGGGTCACTAGCATGCTCTTAATATTTATATCATAGGAAATCGTTTCATATTCTGAGAACCTGATAATTACAACACATCGATATTTGTGCACGTCTTTTCGTCTATTCTGCTTTATTTCCAAGATCGATCCTGACCGTTCATGTATTCATTCAACGGTTGTGATTATCTCTTCTTCTGAATAAATGGGAAGGCGTTTCGACTTCCGTGAGCCTTTCCAACTTCCCCGATATTAAATGCTACTTGTCTATAAATAAAACAGTGTGGATGAAATGTGAATATCAGTTTAATAGGTCGAGCTCAAGTGATTCCAGTGCCTGCAGCAGCACGGTGTCTTCCATTGGTGCACACAATCAAACTCCGGTCGGGCTACGTCCTTATGTGGAGAACTCGTGCACAAAGAGCAGTGGCGAGGAAATACAGGCGGGAGCTTGAAGTAGCTCGGACCGCAGATCTAGCCACCGATCGAGCTCTGTTGCATGCCATGCTATGGAAAGAATGGCATCACCTGAACAAGATTTCAACAGCTGAGTCCTTCACCAATCTTCACCTTCAAGAATTGACTGACTGGATGACCGAATGGCAAGATGATGTTGCTTCCAGAATAGCTGTAATACGACAACGACCATTCCCTTAATAAAATTTTTAATTATCGTATCTTGTGTTCCTTTATATCGCCTGCAAACAAATCGTTATAAATTAAGAATGGATAAGCGATAAACGATAATATCCCGGGTCTAAAATTGAATGCTGGGTCCTCATACCGCCCAGGCTTAATAATAATATGCTGGGCCCTCGTGCCACCCGGGCTTAATAATAATATGCCGGAGCCTCGTGCCACCCGGGCTTAATAATGATATGTCGGGGCCTCGTGCCACCCGGGCTTAATAATGATATGTCGGGGCCTCGTGCCACCCGGGCTTAATAATAATATGTCGGGGCCTCGTGCCACCCGGGCTTAAAGGAATATGTCCGGGGCCTCGTGCCACCCGGTCTTATAGCATTTTGTCATTTGGTTTCCCTGACCAATTAATGCGCGATGTCAGAATGATGCGCCCCTTTCTGACAAGCTGTCAGGAACTGTTCATATCCCGAGCAGATAAATGATTATGATTCCTCGATTTGCGCACTCGTCTTTTCAAATATCCCGCCTTATTACGCCGCTCAATTTCCGAGGCTGATCTGGTCCGTTCGATTTGCTTTAGTTCAACGGTGTAGATCACCTTCTTCCCTTATATATAGTAGATGACCGGTTTTCCCAAAAATCATTTGCAAATTCAACTTGTAGCGAAGCTCTGCCAAATTCCTCTCTCGAGCTTTTCTGTTACGTAGATCTCACTTCGGCAATCTTTTCCGTTCATTGACTACGAGCCATCATCTTCGCTTTTTCCCAGTAAGTCTCTTCTCCCCTGTCACATTTACACTTTACTTTATGTCGAACTCCACCTCTTCCACCTCCGGTAAAAATGTCAGGGGGCGATCCGAGGATAACCCCCCGACCCCTTCTGAAACCTCCGCTCATATACCAATAGGTATTTCTACTGCGTCCTCCCGACTTATTTCTAAAAAGCTTACTAAGGCTTCCTCTTCTCGGCCTTCTGGTGCACAGGGCAAGGGGAAAGATCAGGTAGCAGGGCCCTTGTGGTTCTCTACTGTGACGTCTACCCTTCGCCCGGGTAGCATAGAGGAGTTGAGATCTTTGGGCTCCATCCCCTCTGACTACAAGATCAAAATTTCCGGGCCGAACGATCACCCCGGCACCCCTCCTCCCGGCTTCCATACTTTCTTTCTAGAGCAGCTTAAAAGTGGGCTTCGTTTCCCGATTCATCATTTCTTCGAAAGTGTTGCTCGATTTTTTGACCTTCCTATCAATCACCTCCATCCTAATGCCTTTAGGATAATGACGGCTACTTTTGTTTTGTTCCGAATGAAGTCTCTTCTGATCAACTCCCCTGTTTTTCATTATTTTTATTCTTGCCGATTCAATGATGGGGCCCGGATGCATTATCGGTTTTTAACCGACATCCCTTCTTCTTTGAAGGGGTGGAAAACAAAATTTTTCTTTCTTTAATTTCCGACTCTTCCAACATGTGTCTTGGGTTTCATATCTTCTATGCCCACACAACCTGAGCTTCCCCGAGACTTCAAGCTTCTTCCTTCCTTTACCCACGCCTGGGATGCTTTGGAGAAGCAATCATTCCTGTCCTCAGTACTGATCGGGGGGGCAATCTTGTTCATTATGGGATCGGGTCCCGGCCTAAGGACCCAGTGGATCGGATTATTGACGAATTTGATCAATCCGAGTCGCAGGCTGCTAACGTCAATTCATGACGAATTCATTATGTTTTTAATTCTAACGTCAATTTTCGATGCAGCCGAAGAAGATATGATCATGGCAAGCTTTCAGGAGGCTGCTGCTAAGAGAAAAGCTGAGCAGAAAAAGATCTGGGCTGAGAATGGGGCCTGGGAAATTCAGGAGGAGGAAGAGCGCCAAGCCCGGGCGGCGGCTGAGGCCCGGGAAATCGAAGAACGCCGGGTTGAGGTGGAGGCTGAGGCCCAGGAGGAAACCGCCCTTTCACGGGGAGAATCCACCGTCCCTGCTACTGAAAAAAACCCGGCTCCTCTAAATCGGCGAAAGAGGAAAGCCACCCAGGAGCCGATCGCGGAAGCGGTGGTGGTAGAGGACGAGTTTGAGGAGATTGCCCGGTCTCTTCCTATGACTGGTTCTTCTGCCGGCCCCTCCGGGGGAAGGCCCTGGGTTGTCCCCAATATCTTTGGGGAGGATATTGGCTCGGATCTTGTCAAAATGATCCGGGGCTTTCTGCGCCCTGATGAGGTGGTACATCTTCAGGGAATTCATCCCAATGTGCTGCTTTGCGAAGGAGTGTCCCGGACCTATTCTGTAAGTCCATAAAATTGCATTCTTTTATACTGCCTTCTCTGACCTTTTTTTGTTTTCAGGGCTTGCAGATGCTCATACATTCCTACGAGCGAGTGGCTCAAGTGGCCAAGGGGGCAAATGCTCAGGCTACCTCGGCTCGGGAGATGCATGCTAAACTCCAGGAGGAGGTGGGTCGCTTGAATGAGCTTCATGAGCATGTTTTGGCTCGAGAGAAGGCCGTCTGGGAGCATCAAATGGATCTGGTCCGGGTGGAGCTCGCTGAGGCTCGGGCAGAGGCGCAAGCAGCAAGAACAGAGGCAGAATCTTCCCGTGTCCGGGCCGAAAACCTCCAGGCTACTTTGACTCTCATCAAGACCGCTCAGGAGGAGCAAGTAGCCCGTTTTTTGAAGTCCCCAGAGTTCAAGAAGATGTTGGCTGAATAAAGCCTTCCCCTACTTCGAACAAGGCTTCAACAAGTGTCTAGAGCAATTCGAGGAGGCAGGCTTAATTCCAACCGACCGGGATGACTTTCCAGATCTGGAGAAGGCTGCTGCATCTCTTCCCGAAGAGGAAGAGGAAGACCAAGGCCGAGCTAAGTAAATTAGGACATGTGTTTTCTCTTTATTTCCCGATCTTCCGGGCGTTTTGTAAATATTTTTCCTTTCAATGAAATGTTCTTTTTCTCGTATTTGAGAATTACTTCAAAATATTGAATTGCATCTGGTAATAACCTTGCGAATTTTATCAATGGTTACTCAATCTTCCTTTACAAATCATAGATCCGTAGGTGTAATAGGGAATTAGTCTTGACAAGTAATAAGGGTGGCAAGCCATAATGGTTCTTGGGATGGGTGGATGATCGGGGCACGGGTCTCCGGACTTGATGGATAACCAGGATGCGGGTCCCTGGGCATTGTAGATAACCACGGTAGGGGTCCCTGGGCCAAGGTACGGGTCCCTGGACTTTGTAGATAACCAGGGTGCGGGTCCCTGGGCCAGGGTGCGGGTCCTTGGGCCAGGGTACGGGTCCCAACTGGGCCAGGGTACGGGTCCCTGGACTTAACATGTAACAGGGGTACGGGTCCACCGGGCCAGGGTACGGGTCCCTGGAACTTAAGATATAACCGGGGTACGAATCCTCCGGGCCAGGGTACGGGTCCCTGGACTTAACATGTAACCGGGGTACGGGTCCACTGGGCCAAGGTACGGATCCCTGGACTTAAGATATAACCGGGGTACGGGTCCACCGGGCCAGGGTACGGGTCCCTGGACTTATCATGTAACCGGGGTACGGGTCCTTGGACTTTTTAGACATTTTCCCGAATCCTTTCTTTATTTGAAGAAGAAACAATAAATACACGTGCTTTTAAGCATAATATTTCTTTAAATGAAAAGTATTCCACGGCCTCTTGAGAGTATGTCCCTGAGAATCTTCAAGATAGTAAGCTGCACCTGAGCTGACTCTTCGAATTATTTTGAAGGATCCTTCCCACCGGGCTTCTAATTTCCCTACATCACCCAATGGTTTGACCTTTTTCATGACCAAGTCCCCTATCTGAAAGTCTCGTGCCCGAACATGTTTATTGTAAGATTTCATTACCCGACTACGATAAGCTTCCATTCGGATGGCGGCTCTGTCTCTCTTTTCTTCAACCAGGTCAAGATTAATGGCCCGGGATTGATCATTGTTGCTCGAGTAAGATTCTACCCGAGTAGAAGATTGCCCGATCTCCACCGGCAGGACTGCTTCTGAACCATAGACAAGGCTGTTGGGCGTCTCCCGAGTAGATGATCGAGGCGTAGTTCGATATGCCCATAAGACACTTCGGTAGTTCTTCCACCCAATCTTTACCCTTCCCATGGAGCCGGGCTTTCAATGCTTGCACAATGATCCTGTTAGTCACTTCAGTCTGGCCATTAGCTTGAGGGTAAGCTACTGAGGTGAAAGATTGAATAATCTTCATTTCCTGACACCAGGAGGTGATCTTCTTTCCCTGAAACTGTCTTCCATTATCAGAAATTAATCTCCTCGGAATGCCATATCTGCAAACAATATTCTTCCAAAGAAATTTCATGACTTCATCCTCGGTAATCTTGGCTAATGGCTCAGCCTCTACCCACTTGGAGAAATAATCCACAGCCACCAGAAGGAACTTTTTCTGTGCTCGGGCTACTGGGGAAAGGACCCACAATATCCAAACCCCACTGGTCAAAAGGGCATGATGCAGAGATTGGTTGCATACTTGTAGCTGGGCGATGGTGAAAATTAGAGTGGTCTGGCAACCCTGACATCTTTGTACAAGTCGGGCAGCATCTTGATTCATTCGGGGCCACCAGAATCCGGCCAAAATAGTTTTCCGAGACAGAGCTGTTCCTCCGAGCTGTTCCCCACAGCATCCCTCGTGTATTTCTCGGAGGACGTACTCTACCTCGTCTTCTGACAAGAACTTGAGTAATGGGCCCTGATAAGATCGCCTGTACAAAACATTATTCAGGAAGACGAACCTGGGCACTTGTTTTTTGATTTTCGTGGCCTGGACTCGATCTTCTGGGAGCTTCTCATGTATTATGTATTCCACGATCGGAGTCATCCATGAACTTTTCTGGACCGGGGGTATTTCCTCATTAATAGAGAGCACCATCCGGGTGAAACACATGATTTCACGGGTGCTTACTTCGGATATGGAGGCGGCCATCTTGGCGAGATTATCGGCTTCCCCATTCTCTTCCCGGGGAATTTGTTCAATGCTCCAGTCGATAAAAGTTGCAGCCCGGGCTGTGATAAGTTTCAGGTACTTGAGCATTTTTTCATCTTTGGTCTCGTAACCACCTTTAATTTGTTGTGCTACCAACTGAGAATCAGAATAAATAATCATTCGGGAGGCCCCAACCTCCTGGGCAGCCTGCAATCCTGATAAAACAGCTTCATACTCAGCTTCATTATTTGTGACTCGGGGATCAATTTTCGGGGACAGTTTTATTTTTTCCCTGGATGGGGTAATTATGACCACTCCAACTCCGCATCCGGAATAGATTTGAAGCACCATCAACAAAAACTCTCCATACCTCTTCTTCTGCCGGCGGGATCATCTCTATTAAGAAATCTGTTAAGGCCTGAGCTTTGATAGCAGCCCGGGGCTGATATTCGATGTCGTACTCTCCCAGCTCTATTGTCCATTTGACCATTCTTCCTGAAACTTCTACATGTGTCATTATTCTTCCAAGCGGAGAATTGGTGAGGACCACTATTGGATGAGACAAAAAGTATGGCCTTAATTTCCGAGCAGTCATTACCAGTGCTAGAGCTATTTCTTCCACTTCAGTATACTTTAATTCTGCCCCTCGGAGAGCATGACTGACATAGGACACGAGCTTCTGATCTATCCCTTCTTTCTTGATGAGAACAGAGCTAACAACATGTTCAGTGGCAGACAGATAAACCCATAGCTTTTCCCTCGGCTCCGGTTTTACCAAAACAGGCAACTCGGCTAAATGCTTCTTCAAGTCTTGAAAAACCTGTTCACACCCTTCACTCCAACCAAATTTATGTGCCTTCCTGAGGACTTGAAAGAAAGGATAACTCCGGTGAGCAGACCGAGAAATGAATCGGGATAAAGCAGCGATCCTCCCGGTCAATTTTTGTACTTCTCGAGCAGATTGAGTAGAAGGCATATCGATCACGGACTTTTATTTTTTCCGGGTTGACTTCAATTCCTCGGTCCGTGACCATGAAACCCAAAAATTTTCCACTCTTGACCCCGAACACACACTTGGCCGGGTTGAGCTTTATTTCATATTTCTTCAATGTGGCAAAGGTTTCTGCCAAGTAACCGATAAAACAAGACATTTCTCTAGTTTTGATCAAGATATCGTCGACATATACTTCAATATTCTTGCCTATCTGCTTCTGGAAGACTTGATTCATTAAGCCCTGGTATGTGGCTCCAGCGTTTTTTAATCCAAACGGCATGACCACATAGCAAGAGGTGCCTCCAGAAGTGATGAAGCTGGCCTTATCTTGATCTTCTCGGGACATAGGGATTTGGTGATATCCCTGATATGCGTCCATGAAACTTAACAACTTGAAGCCAGAAGTCGAATCCACCAACTGATCAATCCGAGGAAGTGGGTAACAATCTTTCGGGCAAACTTTGTTCAAATCCCGGAAGTCCACACACATCATCCACTTCCCTGTGGATTTGGGAACAAGGACCACATTAGAGAGCCATGTGGGAAATTGGACCTCCTTGATGTGGCCGGCCTTCAGCATTTCCTTCACCTGCTCTTCAATGATTTTATCTTTTTCGGGCCCAAAATGCCTTTTCTTCAGTTTCACAGGTCGAGATCCAGGAATGATGTTTAACTTATGCTCGGCTACTTTGGGTGATATTCCCATAAGTTCCTGTTGAGACCATGCAAAAACAGAGATATTAGCTTTTAAACAGGTTAGGAGTTTTACCCGGGTGGAGGCTTCAAGGTCTCGGGCCACCCGGATGCTTTTCCCCGGTTCTACTTCAACAACCTTCTGCTCATCTTCCGCAACAAAATGTACTTCCTTCTCCTCTACCTCTCTTGCTGCCGGAACCATCTTCTTCCCTTTGTCCTCTCTTCTCGCCTTCTTCTGGTCTACTCGGACTGTTTCACCATAGCATTTCCGGGAGGAGGGTTGATCTCCCTTAACCTCACCAACATGTCCTCGTACAGGGAATTTGATTTTCTGGTGATAAGTGGAGGCCACGGCTCTCATCTCATTTATGGCTGGCCTTCCCAATATGATATTATACGAGGATGGGGCGTCCACCACTGTAAAAACAGCCATTACTGTCTTCCTCAGGTCTCCTGTGCCCAGGGTCAGAGGTAGAGTGATCTCTCCTTCAGGATATACAGCGTGGCCTGCAAAGCCGAACAGAGCAGTCTCAACTGCCTCCAACTGGTATTCTTGTAAATCCATTTGGACCAGGCTTCTTTGAAAATGACATTGACAGAACTCCCGTTGTCCACAAAAACTCTCAACACATCATAATTAGCGACCCGGGCCTGAATGACCAGAGCATCATTGTGAGGTAGGCTGACTCCTCTGAGGTCTTCTGGGCCAAAACTAATAATCGGCTCATTCTGCTTCTTCCCATCAACTTCTAAACACACTCTTCTACCCCTTGCTCTCTTTAATGCTTCTCTCTTCTGATGCTGGGCCTCTTCCATATTGATGTACTTCTCTGCCCGGGACAAAAGATCTTCGAAATCCCCGGGCAGTTTTTTGGTGAGGGAGCGGGAGAAATCCCCTTCTAGCAATCTGCGTAAAAGCAGTAGTTTTTGTCTCGGGCGCGCAAGCAGGCACGTCTAAGGCCACTCGGTTGAATCTTTTGATATAAGCTCTGAGAGTTTCGTCCGGGCGCTGCTTTACCTCGAATAGACTGAAGGACAGTCTTTTTATATTTCTTGCTACTGCTAAACTGATGTAAGAACACTTTATGAAAATCTTCGAAAGAACGAATACTCTGAGGAGCTAAATCCTCGAACCATCTCTAAGTCGAGTCGACCAGGGTGGTTAGAAACACTTTGCATTTAATTTGGTCCCCATAACAATGCAACATGGCTATGTTTTCGAAACGAGGGAGGTGCTCTTCGGGATCAGAACTCCCATCGTAGTCCTTGATTTTGGCTGACTTGAAATGCCCGGGTAATGGTTCCCGAACAATGATGTCAGAAAATGGGCAACCCTTTACAACTGGAGCACGGCCCTTAGAACCAACCTGCCCTTCTAGCACTTTTACTTTCTTCCTCAACTCCTCCAATTCTTCCGCAATAGTGGGGGACTTAGAACCCGCGCTTGATTCCCTTTCCTCTTCCCTTCTCTCTCCCTCTTGCAGCTGCTCACGTTGCTGCTCGGGATGACTGGCATGGTGAGTGGTGGCCTTCTTTGCGGTGGCCATCTTAACAGCATCAGTTATAATCTTGTTTAACTCCTCGGGAGTTAAATGAATGGTGGGCTGAGGACCATTAGGGGGAGGGCCACCCGCACCCGAAAGACGAGTATTGTTCTCATCCTGGACTCGAGAAGTGTCTTGGTTTGTTCTTCTAGTAGGGGCCATATCAACGCCTTAGAACTCAGATTTCCCACAGACGGCGCCAATGATGCAACCCAGGCGAAATGGACGAGTCGGGTCGGGAACTCTGCCGAGTTTGCTATCAAAATGTTGAAGGAAATATGAGCTAGACGCCTGGCTTGAATCTCGCAACTTTATTGATCTGATTTATGAGATCTGTGAACAGAAAAGTAACCACGTGAATGGGCGCCGGAGGGGTGTCCGGCGTGACCACTCCGATGCTTAAGTCAGTGGAGTACTCAAGCGATAAAACCAATGTAGCCAAGTGATGGCTGTGTGATATTGGTGTGAATGAATGAAAGTATTAAATGTGTGAATTAATATCTGAATGGGCATAAATGCAAGTAAAGAACCTGGTATTTATAGTAGAGGATACAATGATGACCTCGTTTTCTGTGTGTGAGCATTAATTATAATAGGGTGGCTGATTATACCCTATTGTTCTGACATGTCAAATCGCGCACTTGTCACATCCAGACTACTTGATTTATCGACCACTTGCATTGGTGTCAGAGATAGGTCGGCTATACACACTGTTTATCGGCGGCATTAAATACTTCACTCATATCGAGGTGACAGAGCAGAATGCCTCTCAGGTTAACTACAGAAGAGCTCGGGTCTTCAATATCTTGGGGGAGTCATGTCCCGGGTGGTTCAATGGCTTCAGATATAAATCCATTTTATAATGCTATGGGCCTGAGAGCATCCCATCCTGGCCCGGGCACTAACCATGGATATGCTCCATGGCCCGGGAAGTCCCGGGGCTTATCCCTGACCCGAGACATTTCGGGGCATCAACAACATATCATAAAAACATACATTAGCCCTAAACTGTTTATTTATGTTGTACTCGAGTTAGTCTCTGTTACATCTGAAGTGTTTCTACTTCTATTTCAATATGATTAAATCATGTGACCCTAGCATAAAATAATCCTGCGAACTCTATAACATGCATGCTTTCATTGGCAAAAGCTTTTCGACTTACATAAATTACAAATACGAATGCGATTCAATTTCGGAAACAAAGATGAGACTGATATTTCTTTATCATCTTCAACAACTTCCATCACCTCTTGGCATCTTTCTATATGTAGGTCGTTGAGGTTCACAAGATTTTCGGGTATTGAAGATGAACATTAAGTTCCGAATGCACCATATCTTGTTTAAAGTATCCTGAAACTCGCTGTACGATTCCTTTAAGCCACCTCTGTTAGGTTGTGTTTGGATTGATGGATTTGAAATCAATGCATTTCGATTTTAATTTTATTGTTTACAAAGAAAATAGATCTGTTGCACCTTATTAATTTACACATTACAAAATAGAATGAATTTAAATTAAAACTTGAAATCAATCTTAACTAACATGAATTACTATATAAATATATAAATGGTGAATTTAAAATTTATGTTCTTACTTCTTTGAACAACAAAAATACATTTGAATATATATAGAAACGCATCAATCCAAATTTCTCCAATTTTGGGTCTTGGGGTAGTGGTGGATGATTATCTGTTTGAGGCTGGCCTTTGATTTGGGCTCCTCCATAGATGGATGCGCCACTAAAATTTAATACTTCTAGTTTTTGGGATAAATTGGATGTCTCTGGAGGGGTACTTTAAAATATAACCCTAAGCAAGTTTTAATTTTAAATATTAGCCTTTTAGAATTCAAAATTTGATAAATAACATCCACTTAAAAATAATAATTAATTAATTAAAAAACAAAATAAGCGTACAAAACAGAAAGGGGAGAAAGGAAATGGGTTCTTGTTCCCTCCATTCTTCTCATCCTTCTCACAACGATTCTTCTTCTCTTCGTCTTTCACTCATTGATATTATCTTCAATTTTTTTCTTCCTCTACATTAAGAAAGAGAATATTGTAGTCATTTGTTTTCCTAAAATAAGTTTCAATTTTTCTCAACATTGTCAAAGATTTTAAATCAGGTGTAAGTTCTAATGTCATCTCAATTTTTTTTATAGATTTATTGGTTTTTATTACAATGTATATATTGTAAATATAATTTTTCATATATTTCATTCTTAATTGTTCGGTCGTCCAAATATTATTGGTTCAGTCGCCTAATTCTATTTTCAGTCGCTCAATTCTGTTTTCAGTCGGCCACTTTGATATGTTATGTCATCCGATTATGTTAAATCATTTAATTTTTATGAAATCTTTATTGCTTATTTTTTTATAGGAATGACGTTCATTCAGATTTTGATTAATTTTAATGGAGAGTGGAAGAATGATGAACAATGAACTATGAGTTGTGCTCACCTTATTACCTTGTATAGGAATGACGATCATCCAGATTTTGTATATGAATGACGATCATCCAGATTTGCATTAGCAGCTTGTCATCTAGCAAATTTTGGTATCTATGAGTTGTGCTCACCTTATTACCTTGTGCATAAGTGGCGTCAAGCCTACTCGGGTACCATTTACCCCGTGCCTCATTCAAGAGATTGGAAGATTCCCGATAATATTTCTAATTTGGAAATGCTACCTCCTAACTTCAAGCCAAAACAGGGGCGACCAAATAAACGAAGAAGACCATCTATTGGCGAGTTTGGACGACAACGAAAAAAGAAATGCAGCTTATGCAATGATGTTGGAAATTATAAGACGAAATGTACTCGTAAAACCACTTGATGTACTAGAAAATATTGTTTTTTGAAAGTGGATGGTTGGATTTTTTTTAAATGTAATTGAACATTAATGATGTAGTATGAATGAATCGAAGATATTTTGTACTATTCAATCTATAAAAGGTGATCAAATTAATGTTTTGTAGACTATTTACTATATTATAGTATATTATAATCATGTGAGTATAAAATATAAAAGTAGCGTAAAATAATTCAAAGAACGACTGAGAGCGACTGAGTGATATATGATTCTTATAATAGAAAATACGAGAAACTTCACGTTTGGGGTCTATTTACTATATTTTAGTATAGTATAATGAAGTGATAGTGTAAAATATACAAATAATGTCATAATACAAAGAGCGACTGAGAGCGACTGAGTGATATATGAGTGCTCTAATAGAACCACTTGATGTACTAGAAACTATTGTTTTTAGGAAGTGGAAGGTTGGATGTTTTTTTTTAAATGTAATTGAATATTAATGATTTAGTATGAATGAATCAAAGATATTTTGTACTATTCAATGTATAAAAATCGATCAAATTAATATTTTGTGGACTATTTACTATATTATAGTATATTATAATCGTGTGAGTATAAAATATAAAAGTGACGTAAAATAATTCAAAGAGCGACTGAGTGATATATAATTTTTATAATAGAAAATACAAGCAACTTCACGTTTGAGGTCTATTTACTCTATTTTAGTATAGTATAATGGAGTGATAGTGTAAAATATAAAAATAATGTCATAATACAAAGAGCGATTGAGAGCAACTGCGTGATATATGAGTGCTCTAATAGAACCATTTGATGTACTAGAAAATATTGTTTTTAGCTTATTTCACACTATTTTTCATTTTATAATCTCTTATCCATAAAAATATATCATAATATATTAAGTAGCATATAAAACATGAACTTGCTCACTATTTTTACTATATAACTCAGTCGCCATTCGGTCGCTCCCAATCGTCATTCGGTCGCCCTCAGTCATTTTTGTCTTATTTCACACTATGTTTAATTTCGTAATTTCTTATACATGAAAACATACCATAATAGAGTAAATAGGATATAAAACACGAATTTGCTCACTTTGTTTTTACCATATCACTCAACCGTCATTCGGTCGCCCTCAATCGCTTTTTAGTTTATTTCACACTATTTTTCATTTTATAATCTCTCATCCATAAAAATATATCATAATATATTAACATTACAAAAAAATACTCTTACAGAAGCAGTTTTTTTCAATTTTAAGATCGGTTTTTACCCGCTCCAGCACTTGTACCACCGGTTGCAAAATAGCTGCCTCTTATTGATGAACTTATATCTTATAGAAGCGGTTTTTTCAACCGGTGGTACAAGTTGAAGAACCGCTTCTATTGTTTATTGCGGTTTGATAATGCTCGTACCCATCACATATTTACAACAGTTTTGAACCGTTTTTGTAGTTGTGTATTTAGGAACCGTTTCAAAGTGTTCTAAAAGGCGTGAAGTGTAAGAACGGTCTTACACCGCTCCTACATGCCATGGATATAAGAGCGATTTGCAACCGCTATTGATGTTGCCAATTAAAGAGCGGTTTGAAACCAATTGTACATATTGTGAATATTACAACGGTTTTGGACCGCTCCCGTAGCTTTGCATTAAGGAGCCCCTTCAAAGCTGTTCTAAAAAGAGTGAGGTGTAAGAACGGTCATTCACCGTTCCTACACGCCATCAATATAAGAGTGCTTTGCAACCGCTATTAATGGTAGCAACTGAAGAGCGGTTTGACACCGATCATACACGTCGTGCATATCACAACTTTAAGAGCGATTGCAAATCACTCCTATATGGCATCGATATAGGAGCAAGAAATATAGGACCGGTGTCAAACCGCTTTGGACACAGTTGGCAATAAGAATGGTTTTCCTCCGTTCCTATACGTTGTCGATATGAGAGTGGTTTTCAAATCGTTCGTAAAACAAAAGATATAGAAGCAATGTTTGAGCCGATATTTTAAAATGATTTTAATAAAATTATTTGGAATTGCTCCCAAATCCAATTTAACAATAATGTACTCTTTTACTGTATTTTATTTAAAACAAATATACATTATTTCGCAAACAATTCATCAACCAAAAAAAATAGATAAATAAATTTTCATCAAATAAACAATAAAAAAATTCATATTTAATATTTCAATCCACAAAATGAATGTTATCATTAATTAATAAAACACTATTATCCACACAAAATATCAATAATACTTCCAATTTCTAATATAAAATAACCCAAAATATTTCAAATTCAATGGATAAAATAAATATGTGTTTTAAATTTCTTCTAATCACTATTCGACTCTGACATTGATGGAGATCTTCGACTTTCATGTGCATTTTGTGGAGTTTTTGTCTGTTGCTGCATAATATCTGCCATGATAGCTGCCATCTAGAAAAACAATTAAATTAATACTATGCATTTATATAAGTACTTTAGAATCAATTCATTATTATTCAATATGTGGCTACCTGTGTTGGTAATAATTCTGGCCCACGAGATCCTCCAGCACTTCCAGTTATCATGCTTTGAATGACTCTTATAAAATTTTGGAGTTGATGTTTATGTATCTGTCTCATCCGCTCCATTTCTTCTAGCCTTTGTTCTTCCATACTTTTCATTTTATTTTCCATTTCTCGTAACTTATTAGTAACATCAGAAGTAGGGAGATTACTTTGTGTTAAAAATAATCTAGACTTATACTGATCTGGGAAAACTTGGCTAGGCAATGCACGGGCTCCTAGACATCGAACCCGACCAGAATGCTCTAGTCCAAATATTTCACTGAAAATATACATATAATTATTATCGTACAATGTATAATTATATTTAAAAAACAAAATAAAATTGTAAATAGACTATAACCGAAATGCATCCTCATGCACTTCTGTTGGTTGTATTCCTTCGGGCTTGTCTTGGAGATGATGCTGCACCGCATCATTTAATAAATCCTAACAAAAAAATTTTGTCAATTAAATAAAAAATATTGAGAAGCTATTTCAAAGCGTTGAAATAATTATAACCTCAACTCGTATTGCTTCATCATCAACAAGAGCTCCTCCTTTCTTTTTACTTTGTCGACTCAAATGTAATATTTCAATACGAGTTGGTTTTCTGCCATTTTCTTGAAACTAAACATAGAAAAAAAAATATTTTTGATTAAATATGCAAAAGTTATAATAGCCCAAGACTCATCTATATTGAATGATATCATCACAACAATAAAATCTTGATTATATTTTCAAATACTAAGCATGGAAAATGTCTTAACAAAATTTACTACCTAAATCACATATGTTCAATAATAGCTCCCTTATATCTAATCCATACATGCCAAAAGTACACACACAAAAAATACATGTAATATATTAAATCAATAGTATGAAAATATTCGTGAAGATATTTTATGATCTAATACTTACAAACTTATATTCCAAAGATGCAATATTTGTCCATCCTTGTGCATGTATCCTTCTTTTTTTACTCTCATTTTCTCGATTTATTCTTGAAGTGCTCTGGAAAAATATAATTATATTAAATTTATCCATAACAAAAAAAATATATAAAAATCAATCAAAACTAGAACAACCTCATTAGACTTCCAGTAATGACACAAAGTTTGCCATACTTCTGGCGTAAGGTCATGGGGAATGGGGCGAATTGACACAAGTTCCCTTAATAGAATATTTGGATCATAAGAAGTAGCTTTAACTTGGGTCTTCCATCGCCTCCATGAAACTCCCATCATCTGCATCACACTAGCTCTATGTTGATCGAGGATATCAAAACTTGCCTGTGAACATTAAAAAAGTATAATAATGTTTTGAATTAAGTATGAATTAAAATATTTATCAACTTACTGTTAAACGTTCTCATGCATCATCCAAGCAACGCTTAGGCATTTTTCTCCAATCTGAAAAATCAAGGGGCAAAACATTTCCATTACGAGCAATGGTGCCCACAAAATTTGCAAGCGTCGGCTGCATTTCTCCATAAGGTTGACCTCTTTCATTAAATGTTACTACTAAACGGTCACCGGGTGCTAAAGAATGAACATCCTTCGTAATAGTTTTCCCACATTTCTTTCGTGGGCTTTGGTATGAATGTGTGATCTCGTTGTGACCTAAAAAAATATGCAAAATATAATTATTTTTTCAAGTGATAAACATAATCAACAATTTATACTGAAAAAATATTTTTAACCTCCTCGATTATGCTCTTCGTTTTGTCTTGACTCCATGGTATTGTTTTGTGTTGCATTGTTTTGTGGGTCTAATAATGGATTTGATGAAGTGATTTGTGAGTCGGGCTCATCTTCGTGTCCTCTATTACCCGTATCATCTCTACGAGATTGTCAACTTATATTCCGAAGCAACTTTCACATTCTTTTATTTGTCATATTTAATATCAAACCTGAAAAATAATGAAAAAAAATCACACAAAATAAATATTAAATGTATATAATTAACAAAATGGTAATTTTTTATATTAAAAACTTCTTTGGAGATGCACATACCGCACACACCGAAGGACACTCGAAAATTGAGTGCAATTGATTAATTTCACTGATATTTATTTTTCAGAAATGAAATATTTACACAAAAATTTATAAAACCAAGTATGAAACAAGAACTGAGGCATGTCACCTTAATTTCTAGATGGAAAAGAAAAGAAAACAAATATTGGGGTACACTGCCAACAAAATCGAGGTTCAATTAATAAAAAGAAACAGTCAATGCAAACACCATGCAAGATTTCCTATACAAGCCTCCCATCCGCAAACCGTACTCAAATTTCAAGGAGAAGAAAATATGTATAGCCTTCGATCGTTCTAGAAAATTGGATCTGACTGATGATCCCATGTGTTTCTAAATACACGTGACGAACCAAGTATGAAACAAATTACATTAATCTAAAAATTCTCAATTGATCAAGATTCAAGAAAACCGTACAACCATGTAAGGAAGGTTTTACAAATTTTGGTAGTGCAAGAAGTAATCACATACAAGAAAATAAATTACCTCCAAATGCCAAAAGAAAAAGCAATCTTCCGTAGAAAGAAGTGAATGATGAAAGAAGAAGAGAATTTGACAAAAGAGTTGGATGTTTATCTTTTCATATTATCACACTTTAAACTTTAATATGGAGGAAAATGTTTCAGATTAAGGTATTTTAAAATTTTAAATGGATGTTTATCTTTTCAGAATTTTTTTAATTGGAGAAACTTTGGTGGATTATCTTTATCACCACAATTTTTAAAAAGTAGGGAACTTTTTGTGGAGAGATTTTTGTAATTTAAAAATATTTATTTTTATTATTTTGACGGTGGAACAAGAATCAAGACAAGCAAGAAGGAAATAAAAAAAAATCAATTGGTTTTTAGTCAACTGAAATTATTTATAGTAGGATTTGAGCTATTACATTCACATATTTCTCCCGAACGAATATTTTTAAAAATGTCAAATATTTTGTCAAAGAAAGTGTGCACAAATTTTCCTATTTAAATGATTCAATTGGTTAAATGAAAATTTTGGTGGCAAATGTTATAAGATCTACCGCCAAAATTTTGACATTTGTGAAATTGAATATACTGTTAAATAAAAAAAATCAAAGAAACCAACATCATTATCTAATCAACTTACAAAAATTTTAGATTATATATTGAGTAATGATTTTTATAGATTTATTATATCATTTTCATAAAATATTTGTTTTCTGTAGTACACGTAATTTGACTCAGTCCTTCAAATCTCTCACACTTGGTCATTGCTAATTGTCATATTTTTAATTAAGTAGATAAATAGTCTTTTTAATTGATTAATCAATTTGGATTGAATAGTTAATAGTAAATTACTATGCACTCTCTAAATCTAAACAAAAAATTCATGTTAGTCATTGTCAAAAAAATTATTTATTTAAATTATTTGATCAACAACAAAATATGTTTGCACTCTCTAAGTCCACATTTATTTTCTTAGATAAAATTCGATACAAAACATTAAAAATACAGTAATAATATATGATATTTGAGTACTAATTTTTTCAGATCTGATATTAATATATATTTTTTGAGTACTCAAAATACTCAAAAAACATATATATCAAATACTAATATTGATTATACATTTGTATTTTCGGATGAAAATTAATACAAAATATTAAAAATAGAGTACTTAGTAATATATGATATCTTAATTCAGATATAATACTGATATATGATTTTTGAGTACTTAAACATTTTTATCAAATGTAAGTATTAATAAAGTTGTTCTAAATTTATACTAGATTCAAAATGGATCCCTAAATCGATATATCACCGATCACTTGGCCTCAAATGGGATGATCAATTTCATAGGTATTGAAAAAACATTATTGATTCTGCGGCAAAAAATGATGTACTTTTTCATATCTTCATGTTTGCTAGAGATATATGCTCGTTCTTTTATCCGTCATCCCCACTCTTTTTCTTCACAGAAAAATTCATGCAAGTTCCAACAAAAAACATTTCTATTTATTATATTCACTTACAAATTTAAGATTCAATCTTTTATTTTTTATTGCTAGAGATATATGCTCGTTCTTTTGTGAATCTCATATGAGACCGTCTCACGGATCTTAATCTATGAGACGGGTCAACCCTATCGATATTCACAATAAAAAGTAATACTCTTAGCATAAAAAGTAATACTTTTTCATGGATGACCCAAATAAAATATCCGTCTCACAAATACGACCCATGAGACCGTCTCACACAAGTTTTTGCCATCAGTTTATTATAAACTTTTAATTTAATTTTTTCTACCCTTCCAAAAATTTATATAACAATATATATTAAAATTTATAAATACCAAATATAATATTAAAAATAAAATTCCAAATGAATTACAAACTTTTATGATTAACTGTTCAACTACATTTTCTTTTATTTTCTAAAAAAATAATTATTTTATATATGTTGTTGAGTAACAGTTATCAAAACATGATGTTTTGACCATGAGTGCATTTTAAAATGTTAGATTCGTGGCTATTAGTAATAGTTTTTGATAAATTGACAAAAACTTTAAATTCCGCATTTTTATCGAGTGTAATTATTGACAGATGTCTAGTATAAAAGTGATTGACACGTGGCAAGAATCCGATCATACACTATATGTCACTTCCTATATGTTTAACAAAAACGCGTTAAAAATAAATTAAACCTCCGAAAACACCAAAAACATATACAAACAAAGCCTCTTTTTGTAACCCAATGCGAGGAGGGAAAGTTTAATTGTAAGATTTAATTACATTCAGTTTAACCGATTTTTTAAATTCAAAGTAGATACCAAACTAATAAACTAATTGACCAATAATTTTTTTTAAAAAAAATAACCAAACTATTAATTAAATCGAATAGAATTTCTGATTTAATTGGGTCTGGTCTATTATTTCAATTAAATTGAGTTTTTAGCTCACCCATTGAGGAGATTGTGTGTGTTTTTTTTTTTTAATTTTGTTTTGTGTTATATTTCCTATTTATTTTGTTTCTTTATGTATCGTTGACATGTAATGTATATACATAGTAATATATATTCAGTATGAGCAGTTTTTCAGAATGCTGCTCATAGTAATATATATTAACAAGAGAAATTTGTAGCAGCAATTTATACAAAAAAGTTATAAAAATATTCAATGGGTATAATTTCAAATTAATCATAAAATAGAGCCACAAAATCAGTTCATATCACCACGTTTGAGAAAATCGATGTTAAAAATATATAATATGAGCAGTTTACAAAATTCTCCTAATAGTTATATCAGCAAGAGCAGTTTGCACTATATGTATATAAAACAAAAGCTAAAAATTATTCAATAGATATATTTTAGAAACAATACTAAAAACTAGAGCAATAAAAGCGGTCCACGACGAGATTTTTGTGAAAACCGTTGTTACATGTCTTCAATATGAGCAGTTTCCGGAATGCTCCTAATAGTTATATCAATAAGAGCAATTTATAAAAGCGTTTTATACGACCAATACTAAAAGTATTTAATAGGTACAATTTCTAAACCCATCCTAAAAATATAGAGCAATAAAAGCGGGCAACGACACCGGTTCTGTGAAACCGTGGTTAGATATCTTCAATATGAGCAGTTTCCAGAATGCTCTTAATAATTATATTAATAAGAGCAATGTATAGAAACGGTTTATACCACCAATACTAAATGTTTTTAATAGGTGCAATTTTCAAATCAATCCTAAAAAAACAGAGCTATAAGGGCGGTCCATGACACATGTTATGTGAAAACCGCTGTTACATGTCTTCAGTATGAGCAATTTTCGGAATGCTCTTAATAGTTATATCAATATTAGCAATGTATAGAAACAGTTTATATGACCAATACTAAATGTATTTAATAGGTGCAATTTTCAAATCAATCCTAAAAAAACAGAGCTATAAGGACGGTCTCCACAACACCGGTTTTGTGAAACCGCTGTTAAAAATATTCAATTAGAGTAGTTTCCAGAATGGTCCTAATAGCTAAATCAATAGGAGCAATTTATAGTAGCGGTTGATACAAATCGGTACTAAAAATTGCGCGACTAAAGCGGTTATGCGACCACTCCTAAAATTAAGGAAATAGGAATGGTTTAAGCAAAACCGATTTTGTTCTTCAGTTTGCACGAGTGGTTTTAGAAGTGCTCCTCAAAAACCGCTTCTAGAAACACTTTTTTTTTGTAGTGTAAGTAGCATGTAAAACATGAACTTGCTCACTATTTTTTACTATATAACTCAGTCGTCATTCGGTCGCTCCCAGTCACCATTCGATTGCCCTAAGTCATTTTTGCCTTATTTCACGCTATGTTTAATTTCTTAAACATGAAAACATATCATAATATAGTAAATAGGATATAAAACAAGAATGTGCTCATTTTGTTTTTACCATATCACTCAATCGTCATTCAGTAGTCCTCAATAGTTTTTTAGCTTATTTCACACTATTTTTCATTTTATAATCTCTTATCCATAAAAATATATGATAATATATTAAGTAGCATATAAAACATGAACTTGCTCGCTATTTTTACTATATAACTCAGTCGCCATTCGGTCGCTCCCAATCGCCATTCGGTCGCTCCCAGTCGCCATTCGATCGCCCTCAGTCATTTTGCCTTATTTCACACTATGTTTAATTTCGTAATTTTTTATCCATGAAAACGTATCATAATAGAGTAAATAGGATATAAAACACGAATTTGCTCACCTTGTTTTACCATATCACTCAATCGTCATTCGGTCGCCCTCAATTGCTTTTTAGCTTATTTCACTGCTATTTTTCATTTTATAATCTCTTATCCATAAAAATATATCATAATATATTAAGTAGCATATAAAACATGAACTTGCTCACTATTTTTTACTATATAACTCAGTCGTCATTCGGTCGCTTCCAGTCACCATTCGATTGCCCTCAGTCATTTTTGCCTTATT
The DNA here is from genome assembly GCF_025594145.1 of Primulina tabacum. Taxonomy (NCBI): domain Eukaryota; kingdom Viridiplantae; phylum Streptophyta; class Magnoliopsida; order Lamiales; family Gesneriaceae; genus Primulina; species Primulina tabacum. The sequence goes on along the minus strand of NC_134555.1, from coordinate 6,347,589 downwards.
TCACGCTATGTTTAATTTCTTAAACATGAAAACATACCATAATATAGTAAATAGGATATAAAACAAGAATGTGCTCACTTTATTTTTACCATATCACTCAATCGTCATTCGGTAGTCCTCAATCGCTTTTTAGTTTATTTCACACTATTTTTCATTTTATAATCTCTTATCCATAAAAATATATCATAATATATTAAGTAGCATATAAAACATGAATTTCTCGCTATTTTTTACTATATAACTCAGTCGTCATTCGGTCGCCCTCAGTCATTTTTGCCTTATTTCAAACTATGTTTAATTTCGTAATTTCTTATGTATGAAAACATACCATAATACAGTAAATATGATATAAAACACGAATTTGCTCAATTTTTTTTGTCATATCACTCAATCGTCATTCGGTCGCCCTCAATCACTTTTTAGCTTATTTCAAACTATTCTTCCACATTCTACATTTACATCAAAATCACGTTTTCCTTTTCTATCTTCTACATTAATATTATAATTCACAGCACTACCCTCAACATCTCTAAAATGCACATCAATGTCATTAACTTTTTCCCTATCAACTCCAATATCACAAATCTAAAACAGGTCTAGTACGCGAATTACCAAATGATAGATATGTTCCCAAGGATCGTGAATTTCGTATATAGATTGGGCATGGTTTGCAAGAATCTACTTCTGGTAAATAACTCAATGTCAATTCAACATCTGATTTAACCAGACCAAGTGTCTCGTATATTTCATTCATGACACATTCTATGATCAAATTACTACCATCAATGGAAATAGCTGTCCATTCTTTAGATTCGGATAACCATGTATAAGTTCCTTGTTCATCATTCTTCCACTGTCCATTAGAATTAATCAAAATCTGGATGATCGTCATTCCTATACAAAATAAGCAATAAAGATGTCATAAAAATTAAATGATTTAACATATAATCAGATGACATAACATATCAAAGTGGGCGATTGAAAACAGAATTGAGCGACTGAACCCATAATGTTTGGGCGACCGAACAACTAAGAATGAAATATATGAAAAATTATATTTACAATATATATATTGTAATAAAAACTAGTAAATCGATAAAAAAAATTGAGATGACATTAGAACTTACACATGATTTAAAATCTTTGACAATGTTGAGAAAAATTGAAACTTTTTTTAGGAAAACAAATGATTACAATATTCTCTTGCTTAATGTATAGAAAGAAAAAAAATTGAGGAGAAGACCAATGAGTGAAGGATGGAGAAAAGAAGAATCGTTGTGAGAATGATGAAAAGAACAGAGGGAAGAAAACGTTAGTTTAGGATTACAAGAAAAAAAAGGATTTGAAAATATTTAAAATGAGGGTAGAATAGACATTTCAAAAATGAGTGTTAGTTTTTTAAATATGATGTTGGTAAGTTGGGATGTCAATGGGTCCGGGTTTTACCCAGACCCGCAATGGACCCGTGTGTATGGGGTGAGTTTGGGCATCCTAAATGGGTCATGGGGCGGGCCTCGGGTCCAATTTTTCAGACCTGACGGATATGGGGCGGGTCATGGGTCTTATAGTACCCGCCCCATACCCGTCCCATATACGTGGATATAAATATTCTAGGGTTTTAATTTTATTAATTTTCATTTTTTAAGTAGCTCACCTTAACCATAACGATCTTAGTTATTCCTATGTCAACTGTTGCATTTGAATCTGCTTTTAGCAATAGTCGAAGAATAGTTGATCCTCATCTTAGTAGACTTAATCCAAAAACTTTGGAGGCATTGATGTGCTCGCGAAGATGTTTGTGGGGTGAGGTGAAAGGTAAATAAATCACAATTTTATTTTGTTATTGTACATTCATTTTAATTTTTTTACTGTACTTTCTCTCTTTAAATTAATTTTTTTACAATTTGAAAGTACAATTTTATTTTTTCAATGTACTTTCTCTATTTAATTTTGTAGTTAATTCTTCAAGTAGTTTACCAACTTGTCCCACCATTCTTGATGAAGAGGAAAATGATCCCGAAGAATGTGTCTGAAATATTGCCTACTCGCTGATTTTATATTGATCTGTTTAAATTATGTTATAACTTATTTTTGGGGATGTCAAGATTTTTTTGGAGAGCTAGTAACTCTTTTTTTATGTAAGTCTTTATGTCGTGAAAATACTTTGTTTGTTATTATTAAGTGTGGTCGAAAACATGAATTAATTTTTCACAATGTTGTATTTAGAGGCTTGTCTGTTTCATAATTCAGTAATGTGAGAAGAAAGATTACTTTTTTATTTTTAAAAAATTCGGGTCTCACGGGTCTCATGGGTCTACCCGACCCCGTTTCGTATTCGAGGTGGGGTGGGTCCGAAGAATATTTAACCAGGGTGGGGCGGGTAATGGGTCAAAGTTTTTTAATGGGAAGGGTCTTGAGTTTAGTCAAACCCGCCCCATACCCACTCCATTGACATCTCTATTGGTAAGTGTTATCTGCCTAAATTTCCCGTCTCTGGAATTCTACCTCGTTAAGGTTTCTCAGGCAAAGCTGCTCCAACACAGTGAATTTGCGATCAATTTTCTTCACCGTTGAGAACAAATCTCAGCTTGATTAAAGTAGTTTGAACCATCCGTGCTCCTTATTTAGCAACGGTTTTAAATTACGTAGATAAAACTAGTAATTTTGTAAAACCGTCGCTAATTTTGCATCGATTTTGGGAAAAACACTGCCGCCAAACCAGTTATGTTATTTCATGATTGATTGATTTTCGACAGTTTTTGCAATGCATTGTCGGTATTTACTATCATCCCTAAATTAATTATTTTTATATATAAAATAGTGTTGTTTTAATATTCTGTCACTATTTATTTTTAAAAAATTATTTAAAAAAACAAAAGTAGTTCTATTTTAGTATTCTAGTGAAATCTTTCTTGAATAAGTAATAAGATGAGACGAAGAAAGATTGTCTTCAGACTTCCATAAAATATCTTGTATTATTTATTTCGCGCTGCTTACTTTCACTATCTGTTTATCTTGGATCTTATTATTTTATGAGATGGTTGTAGATGGTTGTGTATTGTTGTTCACTTAGTCAAACAGACTCTTTTCAAACATAGAAAATATTTCTTTTAGGTGTCTGCTGCATCAAACTGGATTGAAAACTTGATTTCGCGACTAATTCAACCGAAGGCAAGATGGGCATTGACAGGTATAGAAGGATTATATCTACAATTTTTAGTTACCCGCTCTTTTATTTAATTCATCTCATGCAACCGATCTTAGAATATCTACAATTTTATTTATTTATTTTAATATAATTTGGAAGATTTATGTTAATGGAAATATGGATTCAGTATTGACGCTTCTTTCTCGTTTGGACAGGAAAGCTCAAAGTTCGGAAAAATATGATGAATAGGTCTCCTGTGAGACGGATTCACGAATCTTTATCGGTGAGACGGATCAACTCTACCCACATTCACAATAAAAAGTAATAATCTTAGCATAAAAAGTAATAATTTTTCATGGATGACCCATATAAATGATCCGTCTCACAAAATACGACATGTGAGAATGTCTCACACAAGTTTTTGCCAAATATGATTTAACCTCAAGCAATCAAATAAAATATATTTTATTATATTAGCATTTTAGTATAATTGATAAAAATTATGTAAGAACGATATATTTTATAATAATAGATGTTTTAGCGAAGTACTTTTTGCACGCGATGTGTGTATATATTGAATTATATTTTGTATCAAATATATTGGGTTATAAATTTTTCTTTATCTACAATATTGTTATGTTTTTCTCATAATAATACAATATAAATATATACGACGTACTATTAAATTTTTTGTCGAATTTTTAAATATTAAAAACTAATTTGTTATATGAACAATTAGATTAAATAAATATTTTAGAAAATCGGAAAAAAATATCGATGGTAGCATTGCAAACGAACATTTTAATATTAAGGTGGGAAATGATGATAAGCCTAATTAAACGCATGAAAATAACCATCAGATTAACTCAAAGCTTTACCGATATTTGCTTGCTTATTAACAATAATACCTTCCCTTAAGAGCTGGTTTCGGTTTCAAAACCATCGAGAAATGGAGCCAAAAAGAATAGTTTTTTGTGCCACTCCGATGATTTTCTTGCTTGCGCTTCCTCTAATTTCTGTTGGGATTGATTTCTTTTGGGGAAATAATATCCCTTTCGATCGGTGTAGGCCAACAATTTCTACATTGAATTCAGTTCTGTTTTTATTCTTAAAATCATCTGAAAACACAGTCAACGTAATGAAATTTTTACAAATTTTGTCAGGGATGCGATATTTTCTGGTATAGAACAAACAGCTGAAGATCAAGAATTCATGAGGTTTCATCTATCCAGACTAGTCAGAGGTCCCCCCTGATTCTTCATCTTTGTTTTTCTTGTAAATTTTTTTAAGGAAGAAGATTTTCTTGATCTGGGATTCGCTGAAAAAGAGAACTCAATTGATGCAGGTGACGATAGAAAAAATTTTGAATCCACAGGCTTTGCATGTGACAGAACATATCAATCTGTGGTATGTGTAGTGAATCAGCCCGTAAAAATCGACACCAGAAACATGATTATTTACACACAGTCGGCCCGAAATCGGATTCAAGAAACTGTTATCCGTCCTCATGCAAGACAAGAAGGTATTCCACCAGGAATCACACCAGTTCATGTCCTTCAAATTGGCAACTCAACACCACCTGTTTGCGAATTCGAGCACGATGACCCTGCTGTGATTTTTCTTCCGGGACCATCGGAAATGTATTCCATGAGATGAATGAAATCATCATCCCTTTGTTCATTACAGCAAAACATTTTGAATCCCGGTTGGTTTTGATACTCGAGGATTATAATCCAAAACTTATGAGTCAATCTGGTAAAGTCTTGTCGAGTTTAACGAGGCACCAGGTGCTGAATCCAGCTATAAACGGCAGTGTGCATTGCTTTCCAGGCTCCGTGATCGGGTTACGATACTACGACAATCTTGCTTTGAATTCCAGCGAAATTCCAGGGGGCTATTCAATAACTAGTTTCAAGGATTTTCTGAGAAAAGTTTTTAGTTTGAAATTCAGCCATGTTTCTCAGATACCAAAACCAACGCTAATGCTGTTGTCCCGTACCAACTCGAGACGGTTCTTGAATGTAGATGACATGATCCAGCTGATTAAAGAACTGGGATTCGAGCTAATCGTTGCCAAAATATTGAAAGCCGTGTCGAATTTGGATAAATTTGTTCAGATGATAAACCCATGCAGTGTCCTGGTTGGGGCACATGGTGCAGGCTTGACTAATGAGATTTCTTGCCCACCGGGGCAGTGATGATTCAGGTTGAACTCTTAGGCACGGAGTGGGCGTCGAATGCGTACAACGGTGACACGGCACGTGCAATGTGTTGGTACGGTGTTCTTTTGTCTTGGGAAATCAAGGGATATAAATGGGTGAACCAAATGGCTAGGAAAAAATAGTCGAGGCAAGAATTTGACTCTTTTTCCTTAAAACGATATTGGCCCGCCCCGATGCTTACGGTTGTTGGCACTTCGTTTCCCAAGATACAACGACTACGATTTTAAAATAGTAGCAATACAAATTTCAAAGCCACACAAACTTGAGATGTTTAGAACGTTATCAATATGGTATGCAAACTTTCTAATTTCGAATTCTAAGCGTTAAACTTAAAAATCCAATTCCAAGAGTTTAAATCTTGCAAAACTTGGATTTAAGCGCAAATGCTTAAAAAACTCAAACTAGAAGACAACTCTCAAATTTAATTCCAAAATTCGAATTTAAGCGTATAAGCTTAGAAAATTCAAACTCAAGAATTTATATCTTGAAAATTTGAACTTTAAGCGCTAATGCTTAAAAATTCGCATATAGAACTAAACTTAAAGAGAAAAGAAAGAGAAAGGAAGAAGAAAGGAGCAATGAAGGCAAATGAGAGGGGTCCTATTTATAGTAAATGAAAAACCTTCATGAAATGATGCATCCCTTCATCACATCACTTCATAATTGAATCAAAACCATCTTGGCCATTCGGCCAAGAGAGGCGCCACATTCACGAAGTCACATTTCAATAATTTTTTTAATTATATATATATATATATTATATAATATTGCAATATAATATTATATTATAATATTATAATATATTATTGCAATATAATATTATATTATAATATTATAATATTATATATATATATATAATTCTTTCGATTCAATCTTTTCACTCGATAAAATTTGAATTAATTTCTCATTCACCCTAATTGGTAATCGAGAAATAATTTCGTTTGCTACGTAGCTCGTTCAAATTATTTAATCGATTTTAAATGAGTACAAAACTCATTTTTCTAACAATCCCCCACATGAATGAAAATTAATGCATGTGACTATGCTGACTCGACAAATAGCGTTCTAGCAAAATATTATTGCATCAAGATAGGTAGCTTTTGGCTTTGAACCTTCCTTAGTAAGATATAATCGGATTTACTTGGCAATTAGTGGACGTGATGCCTTGAACTATTCGCCATTTTGTGTAAACCAAGACAATTATATACACACAATAACATTTCTAACATTTCATTATGCTCTCACTGTTGGGTCCATTTCGGCCATGGACACCGCTTGGATTCGCGAGTGTTTTTCATATTTGAAGCGACCACACTTCGCACTTACGCCGGTGATCTCCTAGGAGAGTATCCCACTATACTCCAACATACGTATTAGTATATCTTAGGAATCATTAAAGATAAACCTAGCCTCATACCCCTTTGTGGGAAACACCTCTTATCATAGGAATATGTAGCAGTTTTCTCCAAGGTGTTTCTACCAATCTTGTAATTTAGTTGTCCCTTTTGAACCTAGATCTTGGGATCTCCAGTCAACTAGGTTGGGTATCCACTACAAGATTTAATTTTGGGGTTTTAATCACATTCCTCTTGATAGACAATTCATTTGATCTCTCGGTATACCTTTTGTAAGTGGATCCGCTAGATTCTCCTTTTATTTTACATAATCAATGGAGATAATGCCATTAGAGATCAATTGTCATATGGTAGTATGTCTACGACGGATGTGTGACTTACCATTATATATAGTGTTTTGTGCCCTTCCAATTGCTGATTGACAATCATAATAATTATTATGGAGGACACTGGCTTATTCCAACAAGGGATTTCTTCTAAGAAATTTCGAAGCCACTCGGCTTCTTCTCCAGCTTTGTCTAAAGCTATAAATTCCGATTCCATTGTGGCTCTAGCAATGCAAGTTTTCTTAGAAGACTTCCATGATATAGCTCCACCACCAATGGTAAATACGTAATCACTTGTGGATTTTGAATCATTTGTGTCAGATATCCAATTTGCGTCACTATAACCTTCTAGAACCGCGGGATATCTCGTATAATGTAATCCATAATTTAAGGTGTATCTTAAATATTTAAGTACCCTTATTAATGCTTTCCAATGATCATTGCCAGGATTACTTGTAAATCTGCTGAGTTTGTTTACAACATAAGCAATATCTGGACGAGTGAAGTTCATGAGATACATCAGACTGCCTATGATCTTTGAATACTCTAATTGAAATATGGGTTCACCTTTATTTTTGGAAAGATGCAAACTTGGATCTACAGGTGTTTTGATCAAGGACATATCATTCGCATTATATTTTTCCAATATTTTCTCAACATAGTGAGATTGCGACAAAACACGTCCTTCCGATGTTTTGGTGACTTTTATTCCCAAAATGACATCTACTTCTCCCATGTCTTTCATATCGAAATTTTTTGTTAACATCTTCTTAGTAGTCTTAATGATATTAATATTGCTTCCCACAATTAACATATCATCGACGTACAAGCATACCATCACATATGCTTCAGGTGTGCCTTTGATGTAAATACATTTATCACACTCGTTAATTTTGAAGCCATTTGACAACATAGTTTTGTCGAATTTTTCATGCCATTGTTTTGGCGCTTGTTTAAGCCCATATAATGACTTAACGAGTCTATACACTTTTTTCTCTTGTCCAGGAACCATATACCCTTCGGGTTGTTCCATATATATTTCTTTCTCAAGTTCCTCATTGAGGAATGCCGTTTTCACATCCATTTGATGTATTTCTAGATTATGTAATGATGCAATTGCTATCAATACTCGAATAGATGTTATTCTCGTCACTAGCGAGTATGTATCAAAACAATCAAGACCTTCCATTTGTCTATATCCTTTGGCTACTAATCTAGCCTTATATTTTTCAATAGATCCATCGGTTTTGTATTTCCTTTTAAGAATCCACTTGCATCCTAATGGTTTATTTCCCGTAGGGAGGTCAACCAACTCCCTTGTATGATTTTGCAAGATAGATTATATCTCATTGTTCATTGCCTCCTTCCAAAAGGGGGCTTCAGGACTTGATAGTGCTTCACTAATTGTCCTTGGTTCATTTTCCAACATATAAGTTAGAAAATCAGGGCCAAAGGTCATTTTTGTTTTAGCTCTCTTACTATGTCGTGGTTCTTGTTGTTCTTCTTGAACTCTACTGCTCGTAGCTTCATAAGTCCTTTTTCGAGAACTTATTTCTATATTTTCTTTACAAGGAAATGTTGTTTCAAAGAAGACAGCATTCCTTGATTCAATAATTGTTCCTTCATGCACATCGCTTATTTCAGATTTATGTACCAAAAATCGATATGCACTACTATTATTTGCATATCCAATAAATATGCAATCTATTGTCTTAAGTCCAATTTTTACTTGTTTTGGTTTTTGCACTTCAACTTTTGCCAAACACCCCCACACTTTTAAATATTTGTAGGAAGGCTTGTGGCCTTTCCATAATTCGTAAGGAGTTTCGTCCTTAACTTTGTGTGGTATTTTATTAAGAATGTAGTTGGCTGAAAGGATTGCTTCCCCCCACAAGTTTGGGGTAACCATGAACTCAATAACATTGCATTCATCATTTCTTTAAGAGTACAATTTTTCCTTTCACCAATACCATTTGATTGTGGTGAATATGGCGCAGTAGTTTGATGAATAATGCCACTTTCGCAACAAAATTCATCAAATGGTGCTCCGTATTCTCCACCTCTATCATTGCGAATAATTTTTATTCGTTTAGCCAATTGGTTTTCAACCTCATTCTTATGGTGTTTAAACACTTCAAGAGCCTTGCTACGTAGCAAATAGACATAACAATACCTTGTGCAATCATCAATGAAAGTAATGAAATACTTTTTTCCTTCTCTAGTTTGCACAAACTTCAAATCACATAAATCAGTGTGAATAAACTCTAGAGGAGTTGTATTTCTTTCCACGGATAGAAACGAGGCCTTTGTAAATTTTGCCTCAACACAAATCTCACATTTGTGTTTTTTGTTTACGTCAATTGAAGGCAATAAATTTAAATTTACTAGCTTACGTAATGAATTATAACTTACATGACCCAAACGATCATGCCATAAATCACACGACTCAACCAAGTAAATAAAATTGGTACTTTTACTGCTTTCAATGTTACGAAGTACATTCATCGCATTCAGTTTGAAAAGGCTCTTTTTTAGATAGCCTTTTCCTACAAACATATCATTCTCAGATAATACAAATTTGCTATAATGAAACACTAATCTAAATCCAGCCTTGACAAGTGCTGATCCCGACACAAGGTTCTTTCGGATGTCCGAAACATGTAAGAGTTAAATCTTTGTCGGATGTCATCTTGAGCACCACCTTTCCAAGTCCCACGATTTTTGACGTAGTAGAGTTACCCATGAAGAGTTGTCGTCCACTAATCGGGGTATAGGTAGAGAACATTTTCTTTTCGGCACAAACATGCCTTGTTGCACCTGTATCGATGAACCATTCTTTTGGATTGTCCACTAGATTGGATTCAAACACAACAGCAGAAAGCATGAGATCCGTCATGTCATGTGACAATTTCTCATCTTCGGTGATGTTCACTTGGTCCCTCGGCTTGTTTTGATTACCTCGGCAATCTCGTGCCAAATGGTTAGGCTTGCCACAATTATAGCAATTTCCTTTAAACTTTTTGGCCTTTCCTTTCTTTGGACCATTTCCTTGGTGCTTTCTATTCTTGCTAGAGTTTTGTTCCACCAAATTTGCTCTCGCCTCAAAATTGCTCTTTCCGACCTTCCTTTCGGATGCCATGTTGTCCTCCTCAATTCTTAGTCACACAATCAAGTCTTCAAGATTCATCTCTTTGCGATTATGCTTGAGATAATTCTTAAAATCTTTCCACATAAGAGGCAACTTTTCAATCATGGCCGCCACTTGGAATGAATCACTAAGGGTCATTCCTTCCGAATGAATTTCTTGCAGAATTACTTGCAACTTGACCGCTAAATTCGGTTGGAATTAATTCTATAGCAAGCGTACTAGGTCAAGTTATAGTAAATGGACGAACAGTCCAAGTATCGATCCCACAGAGACTATTATTTAATTACTAAGATTCGATTATTTTATTTAATCTAGGCAAACAAGAACGAGCGATTGATTATTATTTCAACTAAGTGAATTTTTAAATGAATTTATTCTAATTTAATAACTAAATCAATTACCAGAGAAGCTTGGAACGTGGGGTTTTTTTTTTCAAATTTAAATAGAATGACCGGGAGCACACAACGGTAACAAACTCTGATCAAATTCAAGCACGAGAATTATTCGACTAGCAATTATTCGTAGTCACGATGTAATCCTCTAATTTAATTATAAATCTATTTCTAGAATTTATAATCCTATTTTCATTTAACAGTCCAATTATTTCTAATTGAATTTAATTAAACAAAAACGCATGCATCAACGATAGAATTACAGCTGTCACCTAAAATCGCACACTGAAACCGAATACTATTTCTAGTCGGTTTAACTGTGTGTTGATTAATATTTTTGAAGCTAATTCCAATCTATTCCCTTTCGAGTCAAGATCGAACAACAAACATGCAATTAATTGGCCAAATCAAAAGCACGAAAATTACGCAAACATTAATCAATAACATGAAATAACTGATGAATTGAATGATCCAACGAATAAACCAAATCAGTCGTTTGTCCCTATCGTGGTCCCGATCACAAGAAAAACTACTCCATAAATTCAAAACTAAAATCAAATTTATTGTTTGAATTCATGTCTAAAAATAAGAAAATAAAAGAGAAGAGAAATCTCAATGATGGTGCGCGGATCTTGCGTGTAAATTGCACTGTCTTTTTCTCTCATTTCTCCCAAGTCTTTGCCGTCTTTCCAGAGTCCAAAGTCGCCCTTTTTTTTTCTCCTCTAAAAGTCGGCTCTCTTCAATTCTGAAAAAAAACCCCGTTTTGTCTCGTTTTTTTTTCCTTTTATTCCTTTCTAGATCACGAGCAAATCTTCGCCAAAATCTCGATCTAATATTGCGCACACGGACCCCGTGCCTGCATCCGGAGAGGGGTCCGTCTGGAGGTCCGTGCAGACACTGTAATTTGGGTTCTTGGCAATTGAATGGCACGGACCTGTCTCCGGGGTCCGTGTATAGGCCTTTGTTTCCCAAAGCCTTTATTTTCTCCCCTATTTTTCCGGGTATTTCTGATGTGGCGTTGCGAGGTTTGACTTTTCTTTCATTTCTTTGGTTTTCACCCTCTTTTGGTCAAACCTGCAAACAGCCATAATGAGACGAAATAAGTGCAAAACTTGGAATAAAAATGCCAGATATGCACGAATACGACAAAATAAAATCCCTAAAATGCTATATAATTCGTGCTTATCAACTCCCCCACACTTAACCCTTGTTCGTCCTCGAACAAATTAGACAATAAATAAAGATGAAAATATTTCAGATTCAGAACTCAAGTACCACAATCAAAACTTCTCAATTTGTTAAACTCTTTCACCCCCGGTCAAAAGATCACACTTCGCATATCACAAGGTTCGTTTTCGTTGCAATTCAAGATTCAAACATTTACCCAGTCAGGATCAACAGAACAAGATGTGTGTAGTGTGTAGGTCTGACTCGTACTCATCTCCAGCTACTTGGTTTCATGATCACTTATTTTCATTTGTTATCGAAACGCCCCATATGCTTGACTTTCATACCCCTCTCTACTAAATGTTGAACGACAATGACCTGGTTAATAGGTCTTTTCAAGCTTATAACGTAAGGCCAAGGCTCACGGCTACAATAAAAGATAGGGGAATCAAAAGTGAGATACAATAAAAATTATTCCTGTAGCACATTCTTTCAACTTTCAACTCATCAACAGTTACTATCTTTTCATCATTTTCAGAGCTCTAGCGTCTCATTTTCTTTCTCATTGTCCACCAACTTTCACCCACAGCTTTTTTTTTTTTTTTTAAGTTCACATGAACAAAAATTCATCGACTCCTTCACTCAATTCTTCAATCCATTGGCGTAATTCAAACATTCCAATGTGCACAGGAGTTTTATTTCTCTCACATGTAGGTAGGAAAAAGTGTATAGGCTAAGATTCAGGTAGTTGATGTGGGACACTGAATAACTGACGAATGGGGGCTGACTGTGTGTCATTGACACACACCATTCGATTTTTTTTTTCAGGCTCAAAAGGGGTTACTAGGGCAATGAATGATGTATCGGTCAGGCTTGAAAGGCTCAAAAGGTCCAAAGATCCCTAAATCATCCCTAAGTCACCATCGTTCGTATTTTCGCTTCGAGGGCTAATCAGACAAGTTCTAGGGATCGTTGTTCGATTAATCTATTTCTATTTTTTTTTTTAAGTTCACATTTCACCAATTCACTATCAATGAGTAAAAGTTTGACCACGTGCATTGAACAAAATGTTGATACAGAACTGGTTCATGTTAGACTCTCTCCTTGAAACTACGATTCCTCTCACTCAATACTAGGCATGAACCAATTTTCCGGGTGATCCAAAATCTAACAAATTAATCCGATTATCAAGTGAAACAAGAGTTCTTAGTCTAAAAATAGTTCCATCCTACGTGAAAATTGTTGTTAAGTGTTGTGCAACGATGTGTAACAAGACTGACCCACCCCCACACTTTGATCACGACACTGCCCTCAGTGTAAAGCAATAGAAAAGGAACGATCAAGACAGTTAAAGCAAAAACACTTCCCTGGACAAATTGCGAGTAAGTGGTGAAAATGTGGTAGAAATCAGCAACTCCTGAAAAACACGACATCGAATACACAAGGAAACGTAAAAAGGAATAGGAGAAACACACAAACACACGATCAAAATTCAAATAAGAGTAACGATATAGATCAAGTCTGAAAACGTTGATAACAACATAAAAAGGGCGAAATCTAGAAAAAACAATAACATCCTCCACACATCCTAACAGAATAAATTACTGCTCGTCCTCGGATCCCAACTCTAAGTCCATAAATGCCTCGAGCGTATCTCTTTCCCAGGGTGGGGCACAGGAGTCGGGAGACTGTTGCTCGATACGAGCTAAGCGGTTTCGGATGTCGTCCATGCAGTCGAGTACGGATGAGTAAAAGTGGCGCCGGGCTTGCGAGTTGCGCGATCTAGGGGGTACGTCAGCTCTAGGGCCAGCTCGGGCATCCAATGCCGCTTCTTCCTCCCCACGGGCATCCCAGGCGCGGTCATCGATGGCAGGGGGAGGCACCGGTGGGTCACGGGGGTGATGGTCGATATGTCGACTCTCAGGGTTCCGATACCACGCACCCTGCCTGAAAATGAAATACATCCCCTGCATAGCCTGAGGGGTGAGCATCTGTGTAGAAGTGGGGGCGAGGGACGTCTCACCGGTGAGATCGACGCCGTGGGCCGCTAAAATCCTGGAGATGATGATCGGAAAAGGGGCATATGGGCGCTTGTTCTTGGTGGGGTTAATATTTGCGACAGAGCGCATATGTGCGAGTATGATCGAAGCCACCGGAATCCCAGGAATAGACCCCAACCCATTCAACATTTTATCGATAATGTATAAATCTATAATTCTGACCTCGTTGTTCCCGGGTTTCCTTGGTACAATGTTAGCTCCCGTGAAATAACAGATTAAGCGATCAAGCAACGGGAGGGAAGTGGGCAGGACGCTCGAGCGAGACCCGGTCTGGGAAGTGAAGTACTGCAGACGATGTCGGGCCTCGGGAATCCGAAAGGTGATGTCAGAGAAGAACATGTCTAGCTGATTATGACTCACCGGGGGGCCCTCATTTGGTACATTCAATAGAGTGGCTAGATAGGCAGTATCAAACTCGATAGGCACCCCCTTTACGAAAGTGCGGATGTGCTGCAGCCAAGTAGTACTCTTGTCGTCAAAGTTGGCATAAAATTGCCATACCAACTCGGGGAAGTAGGGACCGGTGATGTCCAACAGTGATCCCCAACCAAACTTATCGAATTCATCCCGAATTGGTACCTCGTGATCAATGCGGGGGTGGATAGACTTTTCAACAATCAATGCGTTCTCATGCAGGGCCGAGTACCAATCAGAGTTCTCGAGGGATGTGAATCTGAAGGAGTCAAACTCTACTCTGGCGCGACGAGATGATGAGGAAGCCTCGCCTCGTGCACGCTTACTAGTCAGTCGACGAGGAGGCATTTTGTTTCAACCAATTCACTTCACCCAATCTCAAACACAAAAATTCACGAATGCAACCCGAATAAAACAACCAAATCAATCACCGCAGTCTAACCAAGCAAACCGAAGACAAAGACCCAAGCAATAAACGAACTATCTCGCAATAAATTAATCTCTTCTACCGCACACAAAATTCCCAACACTGATAATCGCCAATGGAGAAGAGGCTTAGCCACGCTTACCGGAAAAAGAAGATGACGATGATGAAAGCACGGCGAAGGGTGGTGTTCCGGCGGTGAAAGATGCGGCGTGAGTGATTGTGGCGGTGGGTGTTGCTTAATGGAGTGTTAGAGTAGGTGATGGAGGTGTGTTTCGGGCGGCGGGAGAGGTGGTGAGGACGGCGGTGGTGCGGCGGCGTGAGTGATTGTGGCGGTGGTGCGAGAGAAGGAAACGATTTGAGGTTTTAGGGATTTGGAAGAGGGGCTGCGCGATTTTATTTCTGTGATGCCGCGAAAGTGAAGAACACGGACCCCAGGTAGGGGTCCGGGATGAGATCCGTGCAGACTCGGGAAATTGGCACTTCGAAGAATAAGTAAACACGAGGTCCGGGGGCGGGTCTGTGGAGGCTCGGTATAAGAAAACCAATTTTACACTTTTTTTTTTTTTGAAAAATATACGAACCAACCCAAATGTGATGCCATGCATGTACAATTATATAGATCTAAACACGAAATTTGAGGCTCAATCAAGCACACAAGATGCAAGAATTGTACAGACACTTCCCTGGTCAATTCGTGGTTTTGAAGCCGATCGCCCTGATAGATTCTCCCACACTTGAGAAATTCCACCGCTAGTAGATAAATTACCTGCACCACCATTCACTGAGATTAACTCACGAGCAATTCTAGAAAAACAAAAAGAAAGTAAACTAGAACGAATAAAATAAACTAAAGCATGAAAGAAAAATAAAAATAAACACTGGGTTGCCTCCCAGTAAGCGCTAAATTTAGAGTCGATAGCCTGACTGTACTCCCTTGATTTAGTTTGGATCTTGTAGATCCACTGTGGTCGGCTCATCGGGTATGGCACCACCATGATAAACCTTCAGCCTATGCCCATTTACTTTGAAAGCTCCGGTTGTTGCACTCGTGATCTCCACTGTTCCGTAGGGAAAAACTTGTGTGATAGTGTATGGTCCTGACCACCGTGAACGCAACTTACCTGGCATCAGTTTCAGACGAGAATTATATAGTAGGACCAGTTGTCCTACCACAAATTCTCGATGGACGATGTTTTGATCATGCCAGCGTTTGGTTTTCTCTTTGTAAAGCTTGGCATTCTCGTAGGCCTCCAACCTGAACTCGTCCAATTCATTTAGCTGCAGCACTCTCTCGTCACCTGTGGCTTTAGCATCAAAATTCAGAAATTTAGTAGCCCAATAAGCCTTATGTTCAAGTTCTACAGGTAGGTGACACGATTTTCCATATAACAATTTGAAAGGGGACATGCCAATGGGGGTTTTAAAAGCGGTGCGGTATGCCCATAGTGCATCGTCGAGTTTCCTAGACCATTCTTTCCTCGAAGCACCGACAGTCTTCTCAAGAATGCGTTTTAGTTCTCGGTTCGAAACCTCGGCTTGACCACTAGTTTGGGGGTGATAAGGTGTTGCCACCTTATGTCGGACTCCATACTTATCCAACAGACTGTCAAACTGACGATTACAAAAATGAGTACCCCCATCGTTGATAATGGCTCTAGGTGTGCTAAAACGTGAGAAAATGTTTTTCATAAGAAATTGAACGACAACCCTAGAATCATTAGTTTTGCATGCACTTGCTTCCACCCACTTAGACACGTAGTCTACAGCCACCAAAATATACTTGTTCCCAAAAGAAACCGGGAACGGACCCATGAAATCGATACCCCACACATCAAATAATTCACATACAAGAATGTTATTGAGAGGTAATTCATGTCTCCTAGAAATATTACCTGTTCGCTGACAATCTGGACATTTTGTGACATGTTCATGCGCATCCTTAAACAAAGTAGGCCAATAAAAACAAGACTGGAGGACTTTGGACGCAGTTCTAGTTGCCCCAAAATGGCCTCCAACCGGACCGGCATGACAATGAAACAAAATTTCACTTACCTCTTCTTGGGGAAGGCATCTACGAATTATACCGTCTGCACATATTCTAAACAAATAAAGGTCCTCCCACAAATAGTATTTTAAATCTGAGAAAAACTTTTTCTTTTGCTGATATGTAAAATGGGGGGGGAATGAACTTACTTGATAGATAATTAACAAAGTCAGCATACCACGGTAGATTGGTGATCTCAAAGAGTTGTTCATCCGGGAAATCGTCGCGAATAAAATCATTACCTTGAACGTGATTCTCCAGACGTGAAAGATGGTCAGCAACTTGATTTTCTGTGCCCTTCCTATCGATTATCGTCAAGTCAAATTCCTCCAGAAGAAGAATCCAACGAATTAGCCTTGGTTTTGCATCTTTTTTAGACATTAAGTATTTCAAGGCTGAATGGTCTGTGTGCACTACAACTCTGCTCCCTATTAAATACGATCTAAACTTATCCAGAGCAAAAACAACAGCAAGAAGCTCCTTCTCTGTGGTGGCATAGTTTAGTTGGGCGGCTGACAATGTCATACTAGCATAGTAGATGACATGAATGCACTTGTCTCTCTTTTGTCCCAACACTGCCCCTAACGCCGTGTCGCTTGCATCACACATCACCTCAAATGGCGACCCCCAGTCAGGTGCTATCATCACAGGTGCTGTGATTAATTTCTCTTTCAGAACCTGAAATGCCTGCACACACTCAGCAGAGAAATCAAAAGGCACATCTTTTATCAGTAAATTAGTCATGGGCTTGGCAATGCTAGAAAAATCTTTTATAAATCGTCTGTAGAATCCCGCATGCCCAAGGAAACTACGCACTCCTCTAATGTTGGTTGGGGCTGGAAGTTTCTCAATTACTTCAATCTTTGCCTTATCGACCTCAATCCCATTTTCAGAAATTTTATGCCCCAACACTATTCCCTCTCTCACCATAAAATGACATTTTTCCCAATTTAAGACCAAATTCGACTCTTCACATCTCTCCAAAACCTTAGACAGGTTAATTAAACAAGTATCAAACGAGGAGCCAAATACAGAAAAGTCATCCATGAATATCTCAATGAAATCCTCAATCATATCATGAAAAATTGCCATCATGCATCGTTGGAAGGTTGCTGGTGCATTACATAGACCGAATGGCATCCGTTTATATGCAAATGTCCCATAAGGACAAGTAAAAGTGGTTTTCTCCTGATCTTCAGGGTCGATGGGAATTTGCATATAACCCGAATAACCATCCAGAAAATAATAAAAAGAATGGCCTGCTAACCTTTCCAACATTTGATAGGGAAAATGATCTTTACGGGTGGCATCGTTAAGTTTTCTATAATCGATGCAAACACGCCACCCTGTAACAGTTCTCGTGGGAATTAATTCATTATTATCATTTTTCACAACAGTGATCCCACCTTTCTTTGGAACGACTTGGACTGGACTGACCCACCTACTGTCAGAAATCGGATAAATAATATCTGCGTCCAGTAGCTTAATCACCTCTTTCTTTACCACCTCTTGCATGGCTGGGTTTAGACGCCTTTGGGGTTGAGTAGACGTCTTGTGATCGGCCTCCATCAGAATCTTATGCATACACATAGAAGAGCTGATCCCCTTAATGTCTGCAATGCTCCAACCTATGGCTTTGATGTTATCCCTCAAGACTCGCAGCAACTTCTCTTCCTCCATACCTGTCAAAGTAGATGAAACAATTACTGGCAATTTATCATTATCAAGCAAAAACAGGTATTTTAAGTGCGAAGGAAGAGGTTTCATCTCTAGGACCGGGGATTCTTCGATGGATGACTTTAACGGTCTTGGGACATGCCCAAGCTCCCCAATCCTAGAATTTACCGTCTTTGAAATTGGTCTGTCTGCTTCCAAATAGGAGATACATTCATGAAGCTCTTGATTTCCCAATTCTTGCGGAGATGAATGAGTTAAGCAGACCTCCAAAGGATCGTCACCTATCAATTCCTGTAAAACACACTCAACAAACTCGTCCGTAGCATCAATTCTAAAACAAGCAGATGTATCATTAGGATATTTGATGGACTGAAAAACATTAAACACCACACTCTCATCATTCAGTCTCAGCACCAACTCACCCTTTTGTACATCTATCAGGGCTTTCCCAGTGGCTAAAAACGGTCTTCCTAAAATAAGGGGAATCTCACGATCTTCTTCCATATCCAACACAACAAAATCGACCGGAAAAATGAACTTGTCAACCTTAACTAACACGTCCTCTACAACTCCCCTAGGATATTTAATCGATCTATCAGCTAACTGTAGGGAAATTGTAGTTGGCTTCACTTCACCTATTTTCAGTTTCTCAAAGCATGAATATGGCATCAAGTTAATGCTTGCACCTAAGTCACGGTCTTCCTAAAATAAGGGGAATCTCACGATCTTCTTCCATATCCAACACAACAAAATCGACCGGAAAAATGAACTTGTCAACCTTAACTAACACGTCCTCTACAACTCCCCTAGGATATTTAATCGATCTATCAGCTAACTGTAGGGAAATTGTAGTTGGCTTCACTTCACCTATTTTCAGTTTCTCAAAGCATGAATATGGCATCAAGTTAATGCTTGCACCTAAGTCACACAAAGCTTTACTGAAATTTGAAGTTCCAACAGTGCAAGGGATAGAAAAACTACCTGGATCCTTAAGCTTCGGAGGGAGTTTATTTTGTAAAATCGCATAACACTTCTCCGAAAGCTTAACTGTCTCAAAGTCAACCAATTTCCTCTTGTTTGATAAAATCTCTTTAAGAAATTTGGCATATGAGGGCATTTGAGCTAAAGCTTCTGCAAATGGGATATTTATATGCAACTTTTTGAAAATCTCAAGAAATTTTGAAAATTGAGTATCCAATTGCAGTTGCTTTGCTCTTTGGGGAAATGGGAGTGATTTAATATCAATATTCGAGTTCGAGTTTAGAGACTTACCTTTCTCCCTTGCGGCATTGGACCCTTGCTTTGCTGGTTCCCTTTCCTTCACATCACTTTCAACATCGACCACCTCCTGCTTTATGGGAGACGTCACCGTGACAGCATTGACACCTTTTGGATTCTTTTCCGTGTCACTAGGTAGTGTACCCGGAGCTCGTGTAGCCATTTGTGTCGCTAACTGCCCTAGTTGCGTCTCCACTCTTTGCATCATGGCATCATGGTTTTTCCATCTCATCTCATTTCCAGCGATGTATTTGGCAAGCATGTCCTCAAGATTCGACTTGCTATCCTGTGGCTTGAAACCGGGTGGCATCGAAGGTCCAGCACCTTGCGGCGGTTTAGGTGGTTGTTGAGGAGGTCTTTGCTGTGTAGGATGTTGTGGCGGATTAAACTGTAGTGGCTCAACAGAAGTTTCAGGTTGCCTCCATCCAAAATTCGGATGATTCCTCCAGCCGTGGTTATATGAAAAACTGTATGGATTGTATTGTGGACGACCTTGGTTTCCCACATAATTCACCGAGTCCCCTCCAAAGCACTGTATCCCCTCACAAGACATATCTGGCATGAATGGCATGTCACTAGATGAACCACCAACCATTTCAGCACTTCCTTGAATCTGATTCATTGGTTTGACTGGTATTGATTTATTTGCCTGTAACTGTGCCATCTGATGCGTCAATCCATCAAGTTTCGCTGTAATTGCTGTCAGAGCATCCATCTCTAGAAATCCTACCTTCTTTTCCCTGCAGTTGTCTTGCCAACCCACATTGCTCTCTGCCATATTAGATATGATTTCGAGCGCTGCGGTTAACGTTTTCCTGTACAAGCTTCCGTTTGCTGCCGCATCGAGCATAGATCTCACCGAAGGGTCTACTCCATAATAGAATGTCTCAACCTGTTGGCCTATTGAAAAGCCATGTCTCGGGCACATCCTTAAAATTTTCTTGAACCTCGCCCATGCTGAATTCAGTGATTCCCCATCTCTCTGTCTAAATGATGTAATTTCATTTCTTAACTGTGTAATCTTAGTTGGGGGAAAATACCTGTGCATAAAGAACTCGACCAATCCTTCCCATGTCGTGATAGAACCAGCTGGAAGGTCTCGAAGCCACTCCATAGCCTCTCCTTGTAGGGAGAATGGAAATAATCTGAGTCGAATGGCATCAGTACTCACCCCATTGCACTTGATTGTGTCACAGATTGACAGAAAGTTCTCCAGATGTGCATTAGGGTCTTCAGAAGGTGATCCTCCAAATTTGACTTGAAGTTGGATCATCTGGATGATGCCCGGTTTAAGCTCAAATGTATTAGCCTGTATTGTGGGACGCACAATACTAGACCCATAACCTCCGAATGCGGGTCGCTGAAGTTCCATCAGCGTACGATTATCCTCTTCTCCGGCCATTTCCTCAACCTCTGGTTTACGGTCTAATTCAGATTCTGCTTCAGATTCAAACTCCAGGGTCAAGTCGTTGTTCCTTCGAGCTCTGCGGATACTGCGGAGAGTGCTTTCAATCTCAAGATCAAGTGGTACTAGATTCCTGACGTCTTGATCACGGCTCATATAACACGAGCTAACCCCAGAGATCAAAAATTAAAGTGCAAGATTTAAGCTCCAAAAGAGTATGAAAAGCTAAAACAAAGTTAATCTAATTAAAATGCTAAAGAAAGAATGAAATATTTAAAACTAAGAATAAAAGCCTAGTCTCAAATGAATAATTTATCCTAATATCAAATAAATAGTCTCCGGCAACAGCGCCAAAAACTTGACCGCTAAATTCGGTTGGGATTAATTCTATAGCAAGCGTACTAGGTCAAGTTATAGTAAATGGACGAACAGTCCAAGTATCGATCCCACAGAGACTATTATTTAATTACTAAGATTCGATTATTTTATTTAATCTAGGCAAACAAGAACGAGCGATTGATTATTATTTCAACTAAGTGAATTTTTAAATGAATTTATTCTAATTTAATAACTAAATCAATTACCAGAGAAGCTTGGAACGTGGGGTTTTTTTTTCAAATTTAAATAGAATGACCGGGAGCACACAACGGTAACAAACTCTGATCAAATTCAAGCACGAGAATTATTCGACTAGCAATTATTCGTAGTCACGATGTAATCCTCTAATTTAATTATAAATCTATTTCTAGAATTTATAATCCTATTTTCATTTAACAGTCCAATTATTTCTAATTGAATTTAATTAAACAAAAACGCATGCATCAACGATAGAATTACAGCTGTCACCTAAAATCGCACACTGAAACCGAATACTATTTCTAGTCGGTTTAACTGTGTGTTGATTAATATTTTTGAAGCTAATTCCAATCTATTCCCTTTCGAGTCAAGATCGAACAACAAACATGCAATTAATTGGCCAAATCAAAAGCACGAAAATTACGCAAACATTAATCAATAACATGAAATAACTGATGAATTGAATGATCCAACGAATAAACCAAATCAGTCGTTTGTCCCTATCGTGGTCCCGATCAAAAGAAAAACTACTCCATAAATTCAAAACTAAAATCAAATTTATTGTTTGAATTCATGTCTAAAAATAAGAAAATAAAAGAGAAGAGAAATCTCAATGATGGTGCGCGGATCTTGCGTGTAAATTGCACTGTCTTTTTCTCTCATTTCTCCCAAGTCTTTGTCGTCTTTCCAGAGTCCCAAAGTCGCCCTTTTTTTTTCTCCTCTAAAAGTCGGCTCTCTTCAATTCTGAAAAAAAACCCCGTTTTGTCTCGTTTTTTTTCCTTTTATTCCTTTCTAGATCACGAGCAAATCTTCGCCAAAATCTCGATCTGATATTGCGCACACGGACCCCGTGCCTGCATCCGGAGAGGGGTCCGTCTGGAGGTCCGTGCAGACACTGTAAGTTGGGTTCTTGGCAATTGAATGGCACGGACCTGTCTCCGGGGTCCGTGTATAGGCCTTTGTTTCCCAAAGCCTTTATTTTCTCCCCTATTTTTCCGGGTATTTCTGATGTGGCGTTGCGAGGTTTGACTTTTCTTTCATTTCTTTGGTTTTCACCCTCTTTTGGTCAAACCTGCAAACAGCCATAATGAGACGAAATAAGTGCAAAACTTGGAATAAAAATGCCAGATATGCACGAATACGACAAAATAAAATCCCTAAAATGCTATATAATTCGTGCTTATCATAACTCTTGCACTTGGGCCATAATTGATTTGGAATCAATCATCTTGAAATCCAAGAATCGTCCGACAATGAATTTCTTCAAGCCGGCATCCTCATATCTATACTTTTTGTCAAGTGACTCCCACAATTCTTTTTGCCGTTTTCATTTGACAATACACGTTGTATAGTGCATTGTCTAGTCCATTCAAGATATAGTTTTTACATAGGAAGTCGCTATGATTCCATGCATCAACGGCTGCCCTCTTTTGAGTATCTTGTTCTCCTTCATCAACAGTAGGTGGATCTTCTTTGAGGAATTTCGCCAAAGCTAAGGTGGTCAAGTAGAAGAGCATCTTTTTGCCACCGCTTGAAATCAATACCATGGAACTTTTCAGGTTTTTCTCCATGATGGACAGTTGGAGTCGTCGTTGTACTTGTTGAGGCCATTTTAGTTCCAATATCGTTTTAAGATTGATGGTATGGTGTTCTTTTGTCTTGGGAAATCAAGTGATATAAATGGGTGAACCAAATGGCTAGGAAAAAATAGTCGAGGCAAGAGTTTGACTCTTTTTCCTTAAAACGATATTGCCCCGCCCCGATGCTTACGGTTGTTGGCAATTCGTTTCCCAAGATACAACGACTACGGCTTTAAAATAGTAGCACTACAAGTTTCAAAGCCACACGAACTTGAGATGTTTAGAACGCTATCAATATGGTATGCAAACTTTCTAATTTCGTATTCTAAGCGTTAAAACTTAAAAATCCAATTCCAAGAGTTTAAATCTTGCAAAACTTGGATTTAAGCGCAAATGCTTAAAAAACTCAAAACTAGAAGACAACTCTCAAATTTAATTCCAAAGTTCGAATTTAAGCGTATAAGCTTAGAAAATTCAAACTCAAGATTTTATATCTTGAAAATTTGAATTTTAAGCGATAATGCTTAAAAATTCGCATATAGAACTAAACTTAAAGAGAAATGAGAAGAAGAAGAAGAAATGAACAATGAATGCAAATGAGAGGGGTTCTATTTATAGTAAATGAAAAATCTTCATGAAATGATGCATCACTTCATCACATCACTTCATAATTGAATCAAAACCATCTTGTCCATTCGGCCAAAACCAAAGAGGCGCATCTTTCATTCACGAAGTCACACGGCCAATTGACCGTGTGATTTCAATAATTTTTTTTAATTATATATATATATATATATAATATAATATTACAATATAATAATATATTATAATATTACAATATATATTATATAAATATATATATATAATCCTTTCGATTCAATTTTTTCACTCGATAAAATTTGAATTAATTTCTCATTCACCCTAATTGGTAATTGAGAAATAATTTCGTTTGCTACGTAGCTCGTTCAAATTATTTTATCGATTTTAAATGAGTACAAAACTCATTTTTCTAACACAATGGTTTGCATTACTTACGCTTCAAGATCAAGCGGGAAGAGAGCTCGTTGGCCAAAATATACAGCCGGGATGATGAGGTGCTCACCGATCAGGGATCTTTGTTTAGGAAAGGTGGATACAGGGCTGGAAGAAAGGTGTATCTTGATATGCAGAATGTGAGGCTGAATCTTGTGAGGTTTAGGCAGACACTTGTTGAAGCATTTAGTCTTGTTATTACTTATTACCGATAATTCGTTTGATCGTTTGGATGAATTTATATGGATAGATTTCAAATTCACCTCTTTCTAATTCATTCAGATGTAATGTTAATTATAATAGATTTGAAATATTCACAAGATAGTGTTGTCAGTCATTTCAAATGAAGATGAAATTTCTTCTCGAATGAAATTCATCTTTGAAATCCGTTCTCATATCAAAAAATCTCATTCGAACGCAAACTCAGAAAAAAAACATTTTTAATCCTTATAATATACTACTAAAACATTTTTATTTTTAGTTTGTAAACATTTCAACCTCGCACTTTTTGTCTCTACACTTTAATTAAACTATTTTAGGTAATTAGTGCTAATCGCAAAACTAACCGGTAAAGACTAATTTTGTGATTCTTATTAAACTTTAGGGACAAAAGAGTTTACAAAATATTAGAAACTAAAAATATTATAGCTATTATAAGAGCAATAAATTAGTCAGTATTTACGTACGATGTAACTTTATCTTTTTATCATATATTCATTATTATATAAGCGCTATAAAATTGTATTAATTTTTATATAAATTTTTCAGACAAGAAAAATCGTGTAAGAAGATGGAAAATCGTTAAATATTATACTTAGAAACTTATTTTAACAATTTTTTAACATTTAAAAATTGTAGATAATGGATTTAATTTTATTAAAAATTAATTTGTAGATACTAATTTTGTTAATTGAGTTATTAATTTTGTGTCAATTTTTACACATAAATTTACATTTTGTTAAATATTAAGAAAATAGTATTAAATTTTCCAAATTCGATTAAATTAAAAAAACTCATTAGGTTTATTTTTTTAAAATCAAGTAATCATATTTATCTTTGAAGTTAAAAATTATTTTTGATAATTTGGATTTTTACGATAAATTTGGAAGAAATGGATTTTTTATATATAAAATAATCCATAAGGATTGGAAGCTCGAAGATACAATTTTTTTGTTGTAATTTTGGTTATCTTTATTTACTATTCATTATATATATTCACGATGAATATATATTTAAAATATTAAATAAAATTTCTCATTGTAAATAGAATGTTACCTACATTATCTGAATATATATTTAAAATATTAAATAAAATTTCTCATTGTAAATAGAATGTTACCTACATTATCGGATCGGACTGAACGAGACCAAATTTAAGTAGTTTTGGATCATAAAGGTATTAGAACCAAACCAATACGATAGCATACCGATATTAAACTAGTTCTAGTGTTAGTTTGAAAATGTCTCAAGTTTTTGTGATAACAAAATATATCGAATTGTTTTATGATCCAGCTACTATTTACGAGTATTACAAGTTCCTAGATGAAAAATATAAAGTCAAGTCACACAAGGCTTAGTTTCAGCTCAAGCTGCGTTCAAAACTCCAACCGAACCACATTAGATATTCTTGCCGCAAATTGATCTTTAGTTGATATTGCTCGTGCATTCAAGTCTATCTGACCGCTATCAACGAGGAAACTTTCCCAACTAGAAAAATCACAATTTCTGACAACGAAATGTGGGTTTATTTCATCCTACCTATGTGGGCATTGCCCCCATGATAGGATGGATGACCAAGATTTGCCCATGCATATATATGACCCACTTTTTTTTGAAATTGTATGTGTGACAAGATCTTTCCCGTTGAAATGAAGTGAGGGTAGTGCCTACATAAGTAAGATCTCATTAACCCGAAATGTAGAGTGTCTCTTTTCGAGTAGTTTTGAAGTCCTAGAACTACTCGATATAAAATGGTTTTTTTTTTTTAAAAATAATTTATATTCATATTTCATTTTTCAAATTTTAATTTGGAATTGACTTCTAAGCACGTGGGAGAGAGATTAATTGAGTTTATTATGTCCTCTTTTCACGTTTTTTTTTTTTAAATAATCCCTTTTCACGTGTTTTTTAATTTATTATTATTGTTTTGCTTTGTGTTTCAATATGGCTAGGTTTTGTTTCGGAGAATCGATTGAACCCCCATCAGAATATATAAACTTTGTGTTTCAATAATGATATCAACAATAAAAGATTCGGTCCTTAAATTCCATGTCTTCCTTGAAAACAATATCTTTTTGGGCCAAGACATGAGTGACACGATTTTCATAATCGGATCGAACCATATTATATGTACATATCCACGAAATTGTTGTATGTGTGACCTACTCTAATTTGTGACCGGATAAAAGTCGTTGGTTGAAAAATATTATGATGAAATATGTGCAATACGGTTACCCTAAAATTATTACATTTTTAAAATATGTGAATTTTGTGCTATTAGTGATTTTATAAAGTATAATAACTTAGGAAGATAAATCATGCATTTGGAGAATTAGGTTTTGTGGTATGAACCATAATAGAATCAACTTATAAGATAAAATAAAAAACCATATATATATATATATATATATATATATATATATATATTTTCAATTTCTAACCACCTCTCTTCAGGAAGTATAGCAAGAGGGAAATACGGTGCAATTAGTGTTTTGGCAAGCTTGTTTAACTATTACTATTGCCAGTACAAAAATTATGATAAGTGTCTTCAAACGAGATATCCGACTTGATAAAATATGTGAACGTTTGACTAATTATCAGAACTTCGATTCTAATACCAATACTTTTTCGAGCTAGCTTATCACACAGAACTTGTCCAACGTGGTTTACCTGACTAACGTAGTTTGCAGGTTATTGAGTTATACCAAGAGTTTACCTAACGTAAATTGAAAAAAATAACGGCAGTGAGTTCTGATGTCATAAAAAAAAATCATGATAATTGTAAATATTTTAATTTTTTTTTGGCTGTTGTAACGTATACATATAAGTCCAAAGTTATGGTCTATAGGTTTAACAACTATGCATATCGTCTTAATAATCAATTCAAAACCTGATTTTAAAATTCTTATATAATAAGCATAATTTTGAAGTGTACTAACTATAGGTAAACGTGACTGATTCAGACTCATTTTCCAAGTATCAACAAGGAGTGAATCAAATGGCTTTATGAATAGTATTGCTAGATAACTTCAATGAATCTATTCTATCATGAAATAATTAAAAGAGTACAAATATTTATATATATATGTGTACTCCAACAATTATTATAGCATTCGAAATAGATACACTGTGTCTTTTGCATAAAATGATGCTTAATACATTAACATGTCGATTTTATGGATCTTTATTCCTAGACGAATTAATTATGTCCATATTTATTATAAAAATTATATTTTTACATAAAGTGTAATATTTTTTAATGGATAACTCAAATTAGAGTCTCGTCTCACAAAGTTGACCGATGAGATCGTCTCACATGGTTTTTTATGTAATACTTATGCTTAAATATATATATCAAGAATGTATTGCACCTTATATGCATATTATAAGATAAAATTGTTCTTTTATATAGGTTTTTTTTTTTATTAAAAAACAATCTATTTACCTTCCCCATTATTTTTTATATAATCTTTGGAAACCAAGAAAAATATTACTTATCAAACCATAAATAAATTGACTTTGTTCAAATAAATAGTCGATTTGAGAAATTTTCATTTAAAAATAATTAAATTCAATTATATTTTGTTTATCACTTTTGGGCTACTTAAAAGGATTTTGGCCCAAAATATATTCATTACATCGTTGGACACCAAACGGAGTATTTGTAGAACTACAAAAGCTCGGACGAGGGTGGCGCAATTTGCGGCACCTCAAATGGCGGCGGCGGGTTCTTATGCTTCACAGGTACCTACAGCAAAATCCTCTCGCCCGTACTCCTCTGGCCGTCTTTCGCAACAGTTCATTCGCTTTCACTGGCTCAAATACAAACCTTCAAGAGCTTTCTCAGTTCGCGCTTCTGCTTATTCTGCCGATGATTCTGGTACTCCTAAAAATACCTATATAGAATGTGAGCGATGCGTAAGCAATGATAGGATAGCGTGGAAAGTATTAGTTGTGTATTTGTAGATTCATGAGTAGTTTTCCTGAATTTTTCTGATTAAGCTGTGTTCTTTTTGTAGTTTTCAATTTGCTGTGTATTTTTTTTTTTTGGTGATAGTGGTGACATTGCTTGATTACGGAGCTGGAAATGTACGGAGTGTCAGAAACGCTATTCGTTTTCTTGGATTCGATATCAAAGATGTAATTTTTCGCTCAACCTTTCAATTCTTGTTTTTCCTTCACAAGTTAGTCGTGTATTCCCGCATGAAGGGAAACCGAAATTGAAATGGATAGAATCGAGTTTATTATTTATTTTTTAAAAGGTTGTTTTCTCATTTGTTGAAGTTTAACTGTGATGTAGGTACAAACGCCAGATGATATTCTGAATGCGAAACGTCTTATATTTCCTGGTGTAGGGGCCTTTGCACCTGCCATGGATGTGCTGAACAAGAAGGGGTGAGCCTACTTATGCTGCATTCTTTATTTTATGTTATGCATTTTGATTGTGATCTGATTTTGAAGTGAAAAATTCAATTTGAATAGTTTGAGGAGCTGAAAATTTTATCCAACAGATTGAGAATGATTGCATGTTGAATAAGGAAAGCAATTGTGTTATTGTTTATCTCATATATTTTTCCATTTCTCTCACATTATGAGGTAGTTCTCATTTATTGTTGGCTTTTCCGATTGAGAACATGTTTGATTGATTTAGCAGTTAAGTGGAAGGAATCTTTACACTGTAGTAATCTGTTAAGTGACTGAAAATGTCATGCAACTTTATGTCATATCTGTAGAATGGCTGAAGCACTTTGTGCTTACATTGAGCAAGATCGCCCATTTCTTGGTATTTGTCTTGGACTGCAGCTACTTTTTGAATCAAGCGAGGAAAATGGGCCAGGTAAATGATTGATGCAAAAATTAGTTTACATACATTTCTGGCTCAATTTGTAGAGTAATGTTTCCTTATGATTATATTTATGAGACGGTTATTCAAAAAGTAGATTTGTATAATTTTCCAGCTTTAGTTCTTCAATGCTCTAAAACTTTAAGATTCCGTTTTGCCTTTTCAATTTGATTTTTTTCATTTGGTTTGCCTTTTCAATTTAATTATTTTCTCATTTACTAAAATGCCAGTCATTCTCAGTATTAATGTTGGTTTTGTCTTTTAAATTTGATTTTACATGCCATTTTTTCAGTGAAAGGCCTTGGTTTGATTCCTGGGGTGGTAGGTCGTTTTGACTCATCAAATGGTTTCAGAGTACCTCATATTGGGTGGGATGCTATTCAAATAACTAAAGAATCACAAATTTTGGATGACATTGGGAGCCACCATGTTTATTTTGTTCATTCTTACCGTGCACTTCCAGTAAATTCTCATTTTTTTCTCAATACATATCCAATGACACTATTTGTTCCAATTTCTCATTTCTTTCTATCACATCTCAAGTAGTCAATTTCTCCTTATTTTCTACAGTCAGATGATAACCGTGAATGGGTATCTTCTACATGCAACTATGACGACAATTTTATAGCCTCAGTAAGAAGAGGAAATGCCCATGCGGTTCAATTTCACCCAGAGAAGAGTGGAGGTAAGAACATTTCTCAGATCCCTGTTGACGGAATAGAGGGAATTGAACTGCTCTTTATGTATTTTATAGTGTCCTGTTCAGGAATTTATTCATCTGGTTAATCACATTAATGAGCTTTGCAGATGTTGGCCTTTCTGTTCTGAGAAGGTTTTTGTATCCCAGTCCAGAGATAACAAAGGTAACACCTGCTCCAGTATTATGCTTTGTTTCTGTGGTTATTTGACACGGTACCTAACCAATAACAATTTTCATGCGAAGACAGAAGCCAGTCCCAGGGACAGCATCTAAGCTCGCTAAGAGGGTGAGTAATGCCGATTGCATGATTTCGAAAAGCTTGGTTTGATAGTTTGGTTTTCACCACTTGAATTCAGATTTATGGGATTAGAAAATCCTGAATGTCTGAGATTTGAAAGGGCGCCAAAACTAGTATCGTACGTATAAATGTGTGGAAGTTAAAAAATTTGAAAACTATCCCTGCAATTAAATTGTGAACAATATCGAGAATGAAATTTGTGTTCCAAAATCAAAGTATAAATCCTTTTTCTATAATGTCCTAACCAAACCAAATTGTAATAACCTGCCAAAGCAAGAATTTTTCACAGAGATGCATCCAGCCACAGAACAATACTTTTGTGTCGTAATTATTTCACTGCACCGCTGCTTAATGAATTTCCACTGTGTGCAATCCTGCCCAGTTAGAGTTACTGGAGCTGATTGTGCGAGCTGTAGGAAAGCAAGTTTCTGTTTTGGTTACCAAAACAGAGAAACATTTATTTGTTTGATTTACACTTGGTTCAGGTAATAGCTTGTCTTGATGTGAGGACCAATGACAAAGGTGATCTTGTCGTAACTAAAGGCGACCAATATGATGTAAGGGAGCACACCAAGGAAAATGAGGTACAGAGAATGTGCGAGTGATTATACTGCAGTTATTCTCATATTTATACTTTATTTATGTCATAGAATTATGCTTTGTTGGTTACCTTTTGATGTGGAAAACCTTTGATTAGTGAGTGAGCAAGGAAATTCTTTCCATAAACAAGTGCAAGCCCTTTTGTATTCTCGTTTTTTTTTTGGGTGAATTTTGCGTAAACAAGCCTTTAAAAATGAACAAGCAAATTCTTCAGTGTATGACTGTTATAAAAATTCCGTCTTAAAAGCACTTAGTTATTTTGCATGTATTTCAAGTGTTATGATCAAGTATTTTCTAGAAGTCATAATCTCTAAGCTGGTTGTTGCCAATGAGCATTCTTTGATAATCTTTAATCTAGATTTTACATTATGTTAAAATATCTTTTATAATTTAGATCCTCAGTCCTTCATATTATTCTGATGTGAGAAGTGCATGTGTTCAAGTTGATTGATATTTCAACTTCTTTCCTGTTCAAATGATGAAATTCAGTGTCTTCCTTTAGGGTAAAGCAATATAGAATTGATGTTAGTGCAAGATCTGTTTAACATTTTTTCTTGCTCTTTTTAAAGGTGAGAAACCTTGGCAAGCCAGTGGATCTTGCTGGACAGTATTACAAAGATGGGGCGGATGAGGTAATGTCATACCCTTTGGCAACAAACAACAGTACTGACATTGCAGTTTGATAAACATGCATAAAAAAAACAATGTTTCCCATGGAGCATGTATATACAGAACTGGTAAACCAGAAGGAAATGTTAAAAAGAAAATTCAGACAGACGAAGATGACTCGATATTGTCTTTCATGCTATTTCAGATTAGCTTTCTGAATATTACTGGTTTTCGCGACTTCCCCCTAGGCGATTTGCCAATGTTGCAGGTTTGTTTTTTCAATTGTTGCATTTCAATCTGAATAACAGGAACATTTTAGTTTGCAGGCTTTTTAGCCTTGTGTACTCTGTTCTTTTCCTTGTTAGCGATTCAGGAGCTTTTTATTTTAAGCATGAAATAACAGTCTGTCAGCAGGAGATTTGACAACATTGGTATCAACTTAGTTCTGTTTTTCCGCATAGGTATTGAGGCATGCATCGGAGAATGTTTTTGTGCCATTAACAGTTGGAGGTGGTATTCGAGATTTTACTGATTCCAATGGCAGGTAATTATCTTTTTAACATTAGGTCTTTGACTCTGCGAAGAGAACTTATGCAATGCATATTCCTCAGGTACTACTCGAGTTTGGAAGTTGCTTCAGAATATTTCCGATCTGGTGCAGATAAGATATCTATTGGTAGTGATGCAGTTTATGCTGCTGAAGAGTACCTAAAAACCAATGTACTCTCCTTTCTCATCTTGCCTTTTTGTGATAATTTGATTTTATGTGAAGTTTATGCCATTTTCCTCTAGGTAAAAACAGGAAAAAGCAGCCTAGAGCAAATCTCCAGAGTTTATGGAAATCAAGTGAGTTTCGCACCAAACAAATTTTATTGATTTTCCTGTTCATAATATCAATTCAAGTATGCGATTAAATATGTCGTCTATTTTCAACTTTCCCTTTCCATATTCGCTTCCAAATGTGTTTTTACTTTGTTCTTTTCTTCTTTTTGTGTTTTAGGCTGTGGTTGTAAGCATTGATCCACGTAGAGCGTACTTGAAAGATCCTAAGGATGTGGAATTCAAGTCCATTAGAGTAACAAACCCAGGTAAACGGTAGATGTGATTCATGTGCTTATTAGTAGTTGCTTTGGGTTTGTTTATTTAAAATATCAAATTATTTTCTATGCAGTCTCCTCCTGTACGTAACTGGAAATTTGTACATCTGTCCATTGGCAGTTGATTAGATTATGATCATTTAGATACATAACCAAGACTTTTATATTTTCTTTGGTCTGATCAGCTTACCTCCTAGAATCGTATTAAACAGGAAAAATAAAATTGCTAATGACTAGAAACTGCCAGTAACAAACATTTTTTGCTCATGTCAGGTCCAAATGGAGAGGAATATGCGTGGTATCAATGCACAGTAAGTATATTGTTTTCCATCTGTCAAAATTCATTTATCAATCAGTTTCTTGTCATTTTTGCCTAAACAAAAGTACTCGTCGCAATTTACCGAGGTAACATATGCAAAGGTTCATATATCACTGAATTTTGTAGCGGTTAAAATTCAATTAACATAAGTAGGTGGTATTGTAATTATTATAGATAGAATTCCTTATTTTCATCATTTCACGTGATACCTCCTCGAGCATTCTGAATCTAATGGAAGAGATTTCACAACTTTTGACTGTTATGATAAGAAACGCTAATCGTGGGTCTGCGTGAGGTTTTAAAGCTTTCATCTACTCTTAGCTGCTCTCAAGATTTAGACCTTGATTGTGCAAAGTGGTGGCCTTCGCCTTCATTATTATTTATTTCCTTCTCTTTTTATTTTGAGATTACCCTGTGGAATAGATTACCTTACATCCCCCTAAGCAATTGAAAACATTTTAATTACTTTTTTTAGGTGAACGGTGGGCGAGAGGGTCGACCAATTGGAGCATACGAGCTTGCAAAAGCTGTTGAAGAACTGGGAGCAGGAGAAATACTCCTGAACTGTATTGACTGCGATGGTATGCATAATTCAAACCAGTGATCGAGCATGTCTTAGTTTCTTCCATGGAACTTTGATGTGCTTTTTTTAAAGCTTAGAATTAGTTTTGTTTAATTATGTTTTGCCATTCTTCACTTCGTCAGCACTGAATTTTCCTTTTACTAACTGATTATGGAGAGGCTGGTAGCTTGAAGGACAAAAAAACAGCCCCCACTTCTCCAAAATCTGTTCTTTGATATTCTTCATTAGGTTGTCACATTTGCGAATGTTGTGTTGATATACGGAGTAGTTCTTCTTCGTAGAATTGTCGAAGGGACTTGCTATTATTTGTGCTTTGTTGTTTTATGGGAGCTAATCAAACTGTTGTTTTATTATATCTATTCAGGTCAAGGGAAAGGATTTGATATAGATTTAATAAAACTTATCTCAGACGCTGTTAGTATCCCTGTAATAGCAAGTAGTGGTGCTGGTGCGCCTGAACACTTCTCTGAAGTTTTCTCCAGAACAAATGCATCAGCTGCCCTAGCTGCTGGTATTTTCCATCGAAAGGAGGTAACACAGTGATTCAGTATCGATTTAAAGTAGGAGTTTTATTGATGAATTCCCTCTAAAAGACATGCCTCATCCTCTTTGATAGTTTGATTTCTTATTCATGATATTGGATGAACTTCTTAGTTATTTTTGTTAGGCAATCCTTGAGACATCATTGTTGGTCCGTCTATCGGTCTATGCACAGTATAATTTATGAAGGCAAAATCAACCAGTTTCGTAGGATTGTTAAATTTTAAAAAAAAAACAAATTGGAAGTCAATGAGCTTTATACTCGCATCAACTTTTGACTCCATTACCTCGTTTTACAAATTTCAGGTTCCTGTTCCTTCAGTGAAAGTTCACTTGCTAAATTCTGGAATTGAAGTTCGAGTATGACAATCTTGGCTTAATGACCGAAGGTATTTTGTAATTTCAACTGACAGAAAACTTTGATTTAATTTGTTTATGAGGTACTCTTGTGATTTATATCTTTTCTCTGTATTCGTCTTCTCAGAAAAATTCTGCCTGGTCTTACGCATGTGTTTTTCTGTTATAAAAATAAGCTCAACGAATATCTTTTGGAATGTTTACTTTGGTGTATATTTGCAAGTGTGTTGCTATCTTGCTGCCCTTGATTTTTAAAAGTTTTGATTAACATATTAAATAAAGAAGATAAAATTTAATATATATGTCACTTGTGTTTCTATCCTAATTACCATTGGATCTCCTTTGACAACTGAAATTGAAATTTTGCCAAAGGGTCGTTTCGACATAGACCAAATTGATAATCCTTTCTTACATGAAAGTCGAATAATGTTAAGTTGGTTGAATGATTATTCACTATGGTCGGCTGATGACTCAATGAAACGCGGTCCTGGTATAACTTCATCAGAATAACTTGCTAGCGAACTCCTGTGAATTTGGAATTCTTGAACAAGAAGCGCTTGCAAGATCTCTGAGTTCCGACAGATTTCTGCCCAGTTCAAGAGCTACTTTTTCTTTGAACTCTTGCCCATTCTCTCTAATCTCTTGCCTTTGCTCCAAAGTTGTTTCGATGTTTTCCTCCATCAGCTTAAAGAAGCCAGCCATGCTTCTTTACATCTCAAACGCCATACCCATTTAACCTCCATGTTCAACTGTGCTCATGATTGTTGCCAGTGCTCCAAATACAATCACGAATAAGGCATGCATTGATCCAAGAATTGGCGATCCAATGAATGATACACCAGTCACAGCTAAACACGTCAGCATAGGTCCACAGACGGCTAGAATCTTGTTAATATTTAAAACAAACTTTCCTAGTTTGATATACTCCACATAATCCTTCCTCCTTAGGACCGATATAATCCTCCCTCATCTCTTCTTCGAGCCCTTGGCTCCGTCCATTCTCGACTCCCTTTACCGTAGGCCCTGAGTTATGAGCTGATCCAGCTTCATAATTGCAGCAGATACAGTCATACTATTAACCAAAGTTAGCAGGAGATGGTTCCAGTTATTTCTTTGTTCTCCGATGTTTTTGTGCATTTCAACTCTTATCTACTACAATATCCGTAATCGCATAGAGTCCTTCGACCAAACTCGAATTGGGACGACTAAATTCTTCTGTCCTTTCAGGGTTAGTTTTGATCTTGAGTGTTTGATTCTTTTGTTTGTTTAAACCAACAGAATGATCCGCCAAAGTATAAAATTTAATATGGTAACAAGTAGAAGTCTTTTACGTGTGTGTAAAGAAAAAGTAGAAGGCTTTTGTGTATATTTAAATGTGTGTAATATGCTAAAGGCCTCTTGACCAAGTGACACTAACGTCCCAATAAAAGAATGACGTCTTGAGTTCGGGACTAATAGTTGTAAACACCCCTCCACACATAGCTGGAATGAAATTCTCTAGTATCACTATTGACTACTGAATACAATCGCTGCATGATAGAATTATCATATTCTGAAAAGAATTTATGCCATTATCTTGGAATTTTCGATGTGTTGGTGAAAATTCAATCACAAATACTTTATTAAATGTAACTTCAGATTTCTGCAGTTTAATTGGCTCGGAAAAGGGAAAAAGAGATTATTGACTTCTAAGCGTGGGCTAGAAAAACAAAACAAAAAAAAAATGGGTAAAAAATAGATGCACTGCTTGTCTCATAAAAAGAAAAAAAAAAGAAGAAAGATGCAATGCATTAGTATGTTACACATTTCCAATCGTATCTTGGACTCAATTTCAATGGTTTTCAAAATCAGTTCCGAGTCAAATTTGAATTTTCTCGGGAAATAGTATATTTTGCTTACAATTTTTTGCAACTGATATGTTTTTTTTTAAGAATAGGAAAATCCCGAATCTGAGAAAAGTGTGAAGTACGTGTTAAGATTGAGATTTGGATATAACTAACCTTTCGCTATAACTAAATAAGTTCCCTTAATCGAAATAGATGAACCAATTCCCATTCTTTTTGTTTGATCCTTAAATTTCAATGATGGCATGCCTTTAATCAAAGGATCTGCAATCATCAATTCAGTGCAAATGTGCTCGATGATTAATTTCTTATATTTAACATGTTCTCGTACGGCTAAATACTTAATGTCGATGTGCTTGCTTCGACTACCACTTTTGTTATTTTTAGTCATAAAAACATCAGTTGAATTGTCACAATACATTCTTAATGGCCTAGATATAGAATCCATAATTCTAAGCCACGAAATGAAATTCTTCAGCCATAGACCATGTGAGGTTGCTTCAAAACAAGATACAAACTCAGCTTCCATAGTGGAAGTAGCAGTCAATGTCTGCTTTGCACTTCTCCAAGATACAACTCCACCAGCTAGTATGAAAATATATCATGAAATGGATTTTCGTGAATCAATGCAGCCAGCTTAATCTGAATCAGAGTAGCCAAGTACTTCCAACTTCTCAGTTTGTTTGAACATAAGCATATATTCTTTGGTCCCTTGAAGGTACCTCATCACTTTCTTTGATGCTTTCCAATGGTCTAAACCTGGATTACTCTGATATCTTCCCAACATCCCAACAACAAATGCAATGTCAGGTCTAGTGCAAACCTGAACATACATCAAGCTTCCAACAGCAGAAGCATAATGAGTGTTTTTCATTTGTTCTCACTCTAGATCATTCTTTGGGCATTGGTTTAAATTGAACTTATCTACTTTCACAATGAGAGCTATACTTGGTGAATAATATTTCATCCGATATCTCTCTAAAACTTTGTTGATATAGGTTTCTTGAGACAGACCTAGAATACCTCGAATTCGGTCTCTATATATCTTAATGCCAATGACATAAGATGCATAACCCATAATCATTTATATCAAATTTTTTAGAGAGAAATTGTTTTACCTTATATAACAAATTCTTGTCATTGGTTGCAAGTTTTATATCATACACATACAGAATAAGGAAACAAATCTTACTCTCACTGACCTTCTGGTATATACATTGATCCGCGATGTTCTCTACGAATCCGAATAAAGCGATAACATCATAATTTTAAATACCATTGACGTGAAGCTTGTTTCAATTCATATATAGATTTCTTAAGCTTACATTCCAAGTGCTCACCATTACTAGAGAAGAATCCTTCAGATTGTTTCATATAAACATCTTTATCTAATTCTCCGTTGAGAAAGCCGTTTTCACATCCATTTGTTCTAAATCTAAGTCAAAATGTGCAACTAATGCTAGAATGATACGAAGAGAATCTTTCTTAGATACAGGAGAAAAAGTCTCCTTATAGTCGATTCCTTCCTGCTGAGTGAATCCTTTAGTTACGAGTCTTGTTGTATGTCTTTCAATGTTGCCTAATGGGTCTTTCTTTGTTTTGAAGACCCATTTATATACAATGACTTTTACACCATCAGACAACTGAACAAGATCCTATACTCCATTAAATGCCATAGAATTCATCTCTTCTTTCTCAGTATTAAACCATAATTTTGACTCATTACAATCATGGATTGTAAAAATGTATCAAGATCATTTTCGGCTCCAATGTTAAATTCCTATTCTTGTAAATACGCAACATAAGATATAATTGATCTTCTTATTCTAGTAGATATCCTTAGGTTTTTTGGCTGATCAACAATTTCTTGTTGTTCTTCATTAACAAAATGATCTACTGGATTTTCATCGACGATTTGTGTAACTTCAGTAACCGGTTGCCTAACACCCGTTTGATCTTGAGAGATGTGAATAATGACCAATATATCATTTGAATAGGAGGGTTGTGAAATAATGTGATCTTTCTCAAAAATTATGTCATTTGAATTATCACTCTCACTAATCAAGTCATTCTCAAGAAATTTTGTATTTCTCGATTCCACAATTCTAGTGTCGTGAAATTAACAATAGAATCTATACCTTTTAGATTTTTCGGCATACCCGATGAAAAATATACTTATAATTCTTGGGTCCAATTTCTTTTCATGTGGGTTGTAAACTCTTATTTATGACAGACAACCCCAAACGTGTATATGTTGCAAACTCAGTTTCCAACCTTTAAATAATTCAAATAGCGTTTTTGGGACATCCTTATATATACATAACTGTCTTAAGAACCTTAGTACACAAGGATTTAGGAAGTTTGGAGCTACTAAACATGCTCCTCACCATGTCCAATAATGTCCGATTTCTCCTTTCAGCTACACCATTTTGGTCTGGAAAACCAGACATAGTATATTAGGCAACAATCCCATGTTCTTATAGAAACTTCACAAACGGACCAGGTGCCTGTCCATTCTCAGTGTATCTACCGTAATATTCTCCATCTCTATCGGTTCTCACGATCTTAATTTGTTTTTCACATTGGTTCTCCACTCCAACCTTGAAAACCTTAAAGGCTTCAAGTGCTTTATTTTTGTTATGAAACATGTAGATATTCATATATTGTGAGTAAGCATCAATGAAGGAGATGAAATATTTCGGACTTTGCATGTCCATATTAGACAACAAATATCTGATTGTATGATTTGTAATATTTTTGTACTCCTCTTGACACCCTTTTCAGATTTATTGGTTTGCTTTCCCTTTGTGCAGTCCACACAAGTCTCAAAATCAGTAAAATCTAAAGTACTAAGTACTCCATCATTAACTAATATTTTAATCTTCTCTATGGAGATGTATGTCTCAATCTCCTGTGCCACAATATAGATGAATCTTCATTTATAACACATCTTTTAATATATCTTTGAACATGCATAATGATGTTATTATTTTGTAAAGAAATAGAGAAAAAATCAACATTTCCAACAATATTTGATCTATAAAATAATTTTATTGATTTATCCAAAAACTGAAAGGAATAACCAAGGAGTACAAGATTTGAAACCGAAATTAAATTCCTAAAAAAATTAGAACATAAAATGTATTTTTCAATTTTAAAATAAAATCATTATCCAATATAAGGCAGCAAGTCCTAATAGCTTCCACTTGCGAAGACATCTTGTTTCCTAAATAGATGTTCCGCTCATTTCCTAGAGGTTTTATTAGGTTTTTCATACCCTGCAAGGTATTCGTAACATGGATTGTAGAACCATAATCAATTCACGATGAGTTATAATCATACCAATCATATTAGATTTATAACAGACAAATGAAATAGGAATACATTTTTTTTCAAGTCAATCCTTAAATTTATCGCAATCCTTCTTCATGTGTCCCATAATTTTATAGAAGAACCACTTGGATTCTTTCTTGATGTTAGGTTGGGGTGGAATTATTTCATTCCATTTTCCCTTGACTGACTTGCTTCTTATACTTTCCTTGTGTAATCATAAAAACATTATCACTCGTTTGCATTAACATTCTTCCTTCCTCTTGAACACACATGGTCATTAATTCATTTGTTGACCACTTATATTCATGTGTATTGTTGGAAATTTTGAAGGATCTATATTGTTGTGGAAGAGTGCATAAAATGTAGTACACAAGAAAAGTTTCAAACATTTTCACTTCAAGTGTCTTGAGTCGAGCCGCTATATCTCGCATTTTCATGATGTGCCCTCGCATACCTTTCACATTAGCGAGCCTTAATGAAGAGAAATCCATAATTAGGGTACTGGCAAGTGCCTTGTCTGAAGATTGAAACTGTCATCAATAGCCTTCAGTAATTATTTGACATTATTATGCTGATC
The DNA here is from genome assembly GCF_025594145.1 of Primulina tabacum. Lineage (NCBI taxonomy): Eukaryota > Viridiplantae > Streptophyta > Magnoliopsida > Lamiales > Gesneriaceae > Primulina > Primulina tabacum. The sequence continues at coordinate 6,307,419 of NC_134555.1, read as the reverse complement.
GACGGAACCACGCATGCCAGCAAAGATTTTGGTCTTTATGAACATTACGCAGAGTCGATTAGATCGTTCTCATTTTCCAGTAATAGCAGATGGTTCGTCTTTCCGTATAGCATCATCAATATCCATCCACCCTAATTGAAGAAGAATTCTTTATTTTCATATTTTATAACTATCGCCCTTCAGTTAGGTAATGTCACATTTCATATCAGAAAAACTTGCAGGTGACATAACTGCATAAAAATATAATATGCTTATTATTTTTAAAATTTTGAGGTAATATCATGTTTTACCAATGTAAATCATGTTTTAAAAATCTAGTGACTTAAAATTGCACGTGAGCTAAAATTTTAATTCAATAAGATTTTTCTGTAACTTTATAATCAAACTATCAAAATATATTTTCCCTTAACTCTTATGGATAAATTAAGAAAAATATAATTTTGATATTTTAACCTAAGTAATTATATAAATATAACAAAAATCCATGTGGGATAAAATTTATTATGTTTAAATAATTAATTACAATTGATGTCCATTATGTGGTCCAAATACACTTAATGCATAATTTTTCATAATTAAGAATGATGTGTCTATTCCTCAATTATTTAAAATTATACGGTTCATTGAACAAAATTTTGGCTTTACTTAATATTTTATATAATAATTATTTAGTGACACGATCAACACTTTCCAAAAGTACTCTCAGGGAAGATAGGTAGGATTAAGGCCTTTTAAATACATAACTCCTAAACAGAACAACGTTCATCAGGGAGACCAGTGACAAGTCAAGACAGTTTAAACCGATCTATGAAGACCTCTCTTAGATCATATTTTCTTACGTCATCTTATAATTATTATTCTCATTCATGTGAATCTATATAAGTTAATTTTTTTATTAAATAATTTTATATTCAAATTTTTACTTGATATATTCATTTAAAATTATAAAAAAACTTAATATAATTTAATATCAACATAATGTGAATTTCTAGATGAATTTTTTTTCTCAATATATTTTTCATTTTTTAAATAATAAATGTATGGCTGCACGCATAATATTAAATTTGCATATTGATCAAATAAATATTCATAATATTTAACATAATATCTAGCATGCAAAAATAATTTCTAAACATGTAGTAGAATTAACTTCAAATTAAAATATAATTCAAAGTCAAATTTTATTAATTTGAAAATTATTTCCAAATTAATATATATATATATATATATATATATATATATTTTAAATATATATTAAATTTTAAATTGAATAACTCAAGAGACAAGTTTCATGAAACATGCTGCCAAAAATTAAATTACAACGTATGGTTCTTGCCATAAGGTAATATCTTTTTTTAAAAAAAATATTAGCAAACAACTTTCATTTGCTCCAATTCAATTGGCCGACAAAGAATTCAATGTCATCAAATGATTTTTATCATCATATATGTTACATTGAATTCATATTGCATTATATTATTATTTTGTTAAAAAAACAAATAAAATAATATAAACTTTGCAGAGCATTTAATTCATCTTCACGTGATATGTTATATTCAAATTAGATGCTTCAAATATGAAGACATCTGCATTCAAACATCGTCTTTAACCTTTCCGAAATAAAATTTCAGAAACCTTCGTCTTGAAAATTTTTTTCTCAAAAAATTTGAAAAATAAAAAAATTGAATATTTTCATCTTCACCACTTCGAGGAAGAACTTCAAGGTGCAACCGAGAACAAAATTTTCAGGTAAGTTACTTAATAACATTATGTCCAACTTTCAAATTTCAAGTTTCTTACGCAAATTTTCAGAAATAAATTTTTCCAAAAGTTTATGATATCTGATTTTCATAATATGAAAATAAATATTTTCAAGGCAGATTGAAGCTCCGATTGAAGCCTCCTAAGCTTAAAATAAATATTTTGCTCCGATTGAAGCCTCATAAGCACTCCAACTCTCTGTAAATGGTGTATTTTGTTCTATGAGGTGTGTGCTTAGAGATCTCAATCACCGCTATTTATAAGCATTTATCATATCATCGATAAGTTTATCAGGAGCTCGAGAGTCAAAAGAAGAGGCGCATGCGTGTCACAATTTTCTAAAGAAGAGGCGATGCATGTACTGTTTGTCGAAAATGAAGGCTTATGGTCGTTATCATTTCCTACACGTTTATTCTTCTTCTGATATGAGTCAATTTTCTTACAATTAGAACATAATATTTAGCACTCCAAATGTCCCATTTCATCATCATATATCATTTCCACATATAAATTAGAAAATGAGACACCATTCGAAATAATAGATTTGGACCGGACGTAAACGAGTGGAATCCCTGAATGAAAGTCATTCTATTCCTTTAAGGCCACCCTCCAACACCTCCATCCCCGCCACCGAACCCACCACCACCCAACGTGCCGCCGTCAGCTCCTCCGCCTCCTCCGAAACCACCACCACCCAACGTGCCGCCGTCAGCTCCTCCGCCTCCTCCGAAACCACCACCACCAAGACCACCTAAACCACCACCTGCTCCCGCACCATGTAAGGCCCGGGATTTTATTACTGTAATCTGAGATTAATCTGAAATGATTTATTTATTAATCGAGATGATTATAGACGAAACGGATCAGACCGGGAGAGCCGAAAGAAGATTTGACATGAGGTGCAAGAAGAGTCCCCGCGCACATGCGCAACATGTATGGGCGCACATGCGCGAGGAAGACAGAACCATGCGCGCACATGCGCGGAACGTCCAGAGAGTTCGGCCCACATGCGCGGCGAAAGGCGCGCATATGCGCGAGTGAAGGGATGTGCGAGACAGAACATCTCGCGCATATGCGCGAGATATGTCGCGCATATGCGCAAGAAGATAAATGCGGAATGTGCCGGGCCGAAACCTCCGGCGCATATGCGCGGCTTTGTGTGCGCATATGCGCGCGGCATGCAGAATGGAAAAATGCCACTTGGTCTCTTGAATGCAACGTGTATATATATGTATATATAAGGAACAAACTTAGTCTCCTCTGAAGCAAAAAGAAAGAAGGAATCGAAGGAAAATTTTTGAGGAATTTCTTCGTGAAATTCTAAATCAAGATTTCACAAATCCGCCCGTCCGATTTTAAATCCGACTTCAGTACTGTGTTCCTATCAACGCAGGCTACAACTGGACGTAAGTTTTGTTACGTTTAGACATGATTTGAATTTATGATATTGTCAGAATTGAATATGAATCAGATATGCTGTTTATGCTACAGTAGAAATTGTATAATTGAAGTCAGATTAAAGAATAGCCTGTTTATGAAATTGTTATGATTTTCGAAGTGGATTTGATTGAGATTTGATATCAGAGTTGTGTTGTTACTGATTTTAAGTGTACCGATATTGAGATTATGAATTGTACTGATACTGATTATGAATTCTGATATTATATCTGTGATGTTGAGATTGACGGGGATATCGAGATCGTATTGTTATGCCGTCGAAACATCAGTTGATTTAGAGTGATCAGATTCAGTAATGATTTCGATGATATCGTTGATATGAATTAGATTGTACCTTGTTCAGATATGGATCAGATTATATACTGATTTGAGTATTGATCAGAACAAGTTTTGAATCGAATTATATACTGATATTGTATTTATGTGATTGTCATTGCCAGACTGGGTATGGACAGATTGGAATACAAGACTTCGTCTTCGTCGGACCGGGAAGACAAAGGTATAATTCATGTTTTGTTTGGGGAAGACACAACTCAATGAGGTTCAATTTGAGTTTCCCAACAAAATCACATACTTGTTCTGTTTGTATTTTATATTGATTTATATATATGTACTGAGATAGGAGTATCATTGGTAGATACGCCAATTTTCTAAACGTTCGGTGATATCGATGCTTCGGATCAGATTCACTCTGATTGTAGATTTCGATACAGATCAGACCGAAGTTTAGGAATAAGATGTAACGCCACCACGATTGGGAGAGTATGTGGGAGACTCTGTTACATCTTAGTCACATCGGGATCCCTAGACTTAGATACGAGTCGAGTTAAAGAGTAAGAGTCAGATTGTTTTATCTGTAATCACTAATGTGTCATAATTACTGATTATGTGTTATGATTTGTATTAAACTGCACGACATGCATGTATACATGTTTTATACTGGGATTTATTCTCACCGGAGTATCCGGCTGTTGTCTTGTTTTGTATGTGTGCATGACAACAGGTGGGGCATGATCGGGGTCAAGAAGATGATGAGAGAAGATGAGTTAGAGTGGTGATTCCGGACTTATTGTAGACTTGGTTTAATACTTGAAATTTAGTAGTTGAACCTTAGACTAGTTTGAATAAGTGTTGTACATTATTGTACTTTTATACTGAGATGTATATTAGTTAAATTCCATTACGTTCCGCACTTACATTTTTAAAAAAAGAAAAAATTTAGACCCTGTTTATCTTAATTGATAATTAAATCCCAAAGATGATTAGCGTCCGGGTCCCCACAACAGGTGGTATCAGAGCAATAGATCCTTTAGACTGAGATAGAAGAGAATGAGCGGGGTAGATTGAGTTTTCTTTCCTTGCATGTGATTGCTAGCATGAGATTTATTTTAATGTTGATTTACATTATGTATGCTAGCATGATACTATGATTTACTGCTTTGAAATACATGTTTACCTGATTATTTGATTTGAGTTGGTATTATGTATTATTGAGTATGAATCAGATCTGATTCATGATCAGCAGTAAGATGATCCGAGAAAGAATGAAACAGGTTTGTAGTATTTGGGTTACTAATGGTTTTGGTAATCAGAGATACCTCCTAGAAGAATTTCAGAACGGGGCAGTACTTCGGTTGAACAGATAGATATATCAGAAACTCCGATGGGAATACAATTGAAGAAATTTCAGTCGTTTCAACCGCCGATTTTGAGGGGTACTGAGATGTCTGAAGAGTGTCAGAATTGGTTAGATGACATAGAACTGTTGTTTGATTTGCTTAAGTATGCAGATGAACATAGAATTAAATTGGTGCCCAACCAGTTACGAGAGGCCGCCAGGAGTTGGTGGATTACAATCAAAGGAATATTAGAACAACGTGGTACTGCGATCACGTGGGAAGTCTTCAAAGCTGAATTTTATTGAAGATTTTTCTCAGCTTCGTACCGAGAAGATAAAAGAGCAGAGTTTGAGAATTTGAGACAATGCCAACTGAATATTGAAGAATATGTTGCTAAATTCTCTACTCTACTGCATTTTGTTCCTCAGATAGCTGGGAATGATGAAGCTGTAGCTGAGCAGTTCATCAAAGGATTGAATTCAGAGATAGTTGCAGTGATAAATATGCAGCGACCTTACCATTTTGCTGATACTTTGAGTAGGGCAAAGAGAGCTGAGGTGAGTCTGATTCGACAACGAGAAAGATTGGATGTGATTCCACTCCAAACACAACAACTCCCTCTTAGACTTGATAAAGGCAGTACGAGTGGAAAGCAAGATTTGCTGAAAGCTCGAAAGAAATAGTTTAAGAAGTTAGGAAGCGGACTGAGTGGTTCGTCTAGCTCCAGTGGTTCCAGCCCGAGTTATACTGGAGTATATTGCAGAACTTGCGGAGGGAGACATCCCACAGAGCAATGCCAGAGAGTGACTGATAGTTGCCATATTTGTAGACGGCCGGGACACTTTCCGAGAGTTTGTCCTCAGAGAAGTTCCCGAAGATTTTAGAGAGCAGAAGACCGAGGAACAGACACCAGACACACCTGATGATAGAGTGGCAGGTACTGTTCTTTTATGATTATATTGCATAGGTATTGATATATACTAATGCATTCCCTACTATTATCTTTGACTGAGTTGCATTGAGATATGCTGTATCTGTTGATTGATATCAGAGATTTCTGTGAAATATTGTATACTACAGTAAGATGAGAATGAGGTCGAGTTAGATTATGATGTACTTGTGTTTCTGATTTGACCGCATTATTGATATTAATATGCTGAACAAGTACAGAACTATTGTAGATTCCTTCCAGAAAAATATAAGATTCAAACCAGATAGGGCTGATGAGTAAAAATTCCACGGTAAGGATTCTAGATCTAGAATTCCTTTGATATCTGTATTGTTTATGACTCGATTGATACAGAAAGGAGCAGATGGTATCCTTATGTATTCAGTAGACATGTTGAAATCGAGCCTAGTATTGGCATAATTGTCAAGTGATGTACGAGCTGGTTGACGTCTTCCTAGATAAGATTTTGGATTTGCTTTATATCAGGAAGATAGATTTCAGAATTGAATTGATACCAGGTACTGTTTTTGTTTTAGAATTCAGTACAGAATGATATTGAAAGTACAGAATGTCACTGCATGAATTGAAAGAATTGAAATATTGGTAGAAGAATACTGACCAAGAGTTACATCTGATTTAGTGCTTCTCTTGGAAATATTCAGTTCTGTCTATAGATTGATAGTGTTCAGAGGTATTCTAATGATTTATGCTTATTATATCTATGATATGTGGATATATTCGCAGCGTCTGATTGATTGAATCAAACAATTGAAGATTGTATTGAATACTCTGAGAATTGTGATTATTGTATACAGAAATTATTCAGATAAGAATCTTGCTTGAAACAGATTGTATTCAGAATAAGCGATATCTGAAGTTAATATACCGATTGATTTTGACACAGTTGAGATTGTGATCAGTGACTGAGAACGATACCGATATCAGAAAGATCAGAAATTTCAGAATGTCAGGAATTTATTTTTGGTCTGAGTTGGCAGATTATCTTATACGATTGTTGTTTTGTATCTGCTTGAGTATTGTTATTGTTCTAAAACAATATTTGAGACAGCTTATATTGTTTGAGGGCATATTATATTTGCAGATAATATATAGCAGTTGATCAGAACGACATGAAGACGTGATTGATTAGTCAGAATTGTCAATATTTCCAGAAATTGCCGTTTTATGAGTTGACTGAACTCACTAGATCAGGATAGATTATTGATATTGTAAATCTGATTTGATAGTACTGTTATTCTGAGTCAGTGTTTGATACAGATTATTCAAACAGAATCAGAGCTGAATTCGAGAATTACGGCAGTCAGAGATTTAACCAGAATGTTCAGAACTTAAATTCGATAATCAGAGCAGAATATCGATCAGAGTGGCAGATATGTGATTTTTACTGTATGAGAATGATTATCTTGTGATGTCAAATGTGTCAGATTTGCACGACAGAATTTGATATCGATAGTCAGAACCGAATACCAGGTAGGTATATATTTTTTATATTATTAACTGATTTGTTTGTACCAAATAGTTCGAATCTGAAATGACAGATAGTGTCAGAAACACACAATAGTGGATTCAGTTTTCATTTTGATGACTGAGAATGTATGATATTCGAACAGATAGTTTTGACATAGACAGATTAAATCGGTTGTGACAGAATTTGTACTGAATGTTGGCAGAATTTGTACTGAAATGTTTGAATTGTCAATAAATAAAGACAGAAAGATAGAAATCAGAAGATTTATTACAGATTTTGTATATTTCTGACTAGACATGGGGAGTATATTTCGATGAATTTCGTAATGAGACCACTGCAATACTTTCTAGATTGTGATATGATATTATTGTGATTGACAGATTGTTCAATCTATATCTATTAGTTTATACAAGATGACGTACAAACATGACCAGATGACAAAGATCGATGTCAAAGAAATGGTCAGATTGATCAGAATGTTGAAGTAGATTATATTAGATTTTAAATTTTTAATTGAGTTGTACTTGTGGCAGAATATACCATGAGCTTTCTCATATATTATCCACCGACTGACAGATAGCCAGAGTGTACTATCCGGATATTGAGAGATATCCAGAGAGTTGCAGTGCTGAATGCTAGCACCAGTTGAGATGACATATTGTCGCTGTGTGAATTATTGTACGATAATAGTTATCAGATACCAGATGGATAATGAAATAGTTACAGACGATACATTGTACAGTGAGTACTGCAGATTTCTTTGATATAAGAATAATATCTCGTTGATACCTGAGATAGGAGCTGATACGGTCAGAGATATGACAAAGAAAATGTAGCTAATTCAGAAGAGAATGAAGATAGCTCATACCAGACAGACTTAATATGCCAACGTCGGATGGTGACGATTGGTATTTGGGGCCGAAGATTTAATATATCCTTGACTGGGATAAACAGATTTGATAACGGCTGATGATATTGATTTGGTATGAGCTGTTGATTGGTATATACGGATGTTGTATAGCCAGTATTGTGAGATTGATTCTGTCAGAGTTATTTCGAAGGGTATTATGATATTATGCTTTTGAATTATTATTCCAATTTAGAATCACAGATCCGTACAAGAAAGATATTTCAGAATGAAGACTATTCTATTATTGAAAATACAGTAAATTGACAGGGCATCAAAGAGACTATCTGAAAGACAGAATTTGTCATGAGACTGAGATTTTAGAATGATTTCATTGAGATGAGTTTCTGATTTAAACTCTGTATACATTTCTTCTGATATGTCTGAATTGATTACTTGCGAGTTCGAGGACGAACTCAGATCTAAGAGAGGGAGAAATGTAAGGCCCGAGATTTTATTACTGTAATCTGAGATTAATTTGAAATGATTTATTTATTAATCGAGATGATTATAGACGAAACGGATAAGACCGGGAGAGCCGAAAGAAGATTTGACATGAGGTGCAAGAAGAATCCCCGCGCACATGCGCGACATGTATGGGCGCACATGCGCGAGGAAGACAGAACCATGCGCGCACATGCGCGGAACGGTCTAGAGAGTTCGGCGCACATGCGCGGCGGAAGGCGCGCATATGCGCGAGTGAAGGGATGTGCGAGACAGAACATCTCGCGCATATGCTCGAGATATGTCGCGCATATGTGCGAGAAGATAAATGCGGAAGGTGCCGGGCCGAACCTCTGGCACATATGCGCGGCTTTGTGTGCGCATATGCGCGCGGCATGCAGAATGGAAAAATGTCACTTGGTCTCTTGAATGCAACGTGTATATATATGTATATATAAGGAACAAACTTAGTCTCCTCTGAAGCAAAAAGAAAGAAGGAATCGAAGGAAAATTTTTGAGGAATTTCTTCGTGAAATTCTAAATCAAGATTTCACAAAATCCGTCCGTCCGATTTTAAATCCGACTTCAGTACTGTGTTCCTATCAACGCAGGCTACAACTGGACGTAAGTTTTGTTACGTTTAGACATGATTTGAATTTATGATATTGTCAGAATTGAATATGAATCAGATATGGTGTTTCTGCTACAGTAGACATTGTATAATTGAAGTCAGATTAAAGAATAGCCTGTTTATGAAATTGTTATGATTTTCGAAGTGGATTTGATTGAGATTTGATATCAGAGTTGTGTTGTTACTGATTTTAAGTGTACCGATATTGAGATTATGAATTGTACTGATACTGATTATGAATTCTGATATTATATCTGTGATGTTGAGATTGACGGGGATATCGAGATCGTATTGTTATGCCGTCGAAACATCAGTTGATTTAGAGTGATCAGATTCAATAATGATTTCGATGATATCGTTGATATGAATTAGATTGTACCTTTTTCAGATATGGATCAGATTATATACTGATTTGAGTATTGATCAGAACAGGTTTTGAATCGAATTATATACTGATATTGTATTTATGTGATTGTCATTGCCAGACTGGGTATGGACAGATTGGAATACAAGACTTCGTCTTCGTCGGACCGGGAAGACAAAGGTATAATTCATGTTTTGTTTGGGGAAGACACAACTCAAATGAGGTTCAATTTGAGTTTCCCAACAAAATCACATACTTGTTCTGTTTGTACTTTATATTGATTTATATATATGTACTGAGATAGGAGTATCATTGGTAGATACGCCAATTTTCTAAACGTTCGGTGATATCGATGCTTCGGATCAGATTCACTCTGATTGTAGATTTCGATACAGATCAGACCGAAGTTTAGGAATAAGATGTAACGCCACCACGATTGGGAGAGTAGGTGGGAGACCTGTTACATCTTATTCACACCGGGATCCCTAGACTTAGATACAAGTCGAGTTAAAGAGTAAGAGTCAGATTGTTTTATCTGTAATCACTAATGTGTCATAATTACTGATTATGTGTTATGATTTGTATTAAACTGTACGACATGCATGTATACATGTTTTATACAGGGATTTATTCTCACCGGAGTATCCGGCTGTTGTCTTGTTTTGTATGTGTGCATGACAACAGGTGGGGCATGATCGGGGTCAAGAAGATGATGTGAGAAGATGAGTTAGAGTGGTGATTCCGGACTTATTGTAGACTTGGTTTAATACTTGAAATTTAGTAATTGAACCTTAGACTAGTTTGAATAAGTGTTGTACATTATTGTACTTTTATACTGAGATGTATATTAGTTAAATTCCATTACGTTCCGCACTTACATTTTTAAAAAAAGAAAAAATTTTAGACCCTGTTTATCTTAATTGATAATTAAATCCCAAAGATGATTAAGAAGATGATTAGCGTCCGGGTCCCCACACACCACCTCCGAATCCTCCTCCACCCAATCCTCCACCACCTCCAAAACCGCCACCACCGTCGAATCCTGGCCAAAACAATGGCTTTTGTTCCTAGAAGGACCCCTTCGAGCCGGCCAGTTTTCTCGCGGTGGCCGTGCACACAAGAGCACCTAAGAGAACAAGGAAAATGAGCTTTGAAGCCATTTTTAGCTTTGAAAAAGAAGATATTACAAAGTGTTTGATGGCTAGACTTTAGATAGTTAAGTAACAAATGGAAACATGGGATTACATCAACAATGACATCAGGAAGATTGGCACATGTATAGGATTCTAGATGAGTCTATGGATATATTTCGACTATAACAGATAACAAATTCTTGTTTTCATTCTTTGATTTATTCACTAATGACATGTATAAAAAGGTTGTAGAATGTATTATATTATTCAAAAAAATCAATACAATTCGTTTCCAGTGAAGCTTCTCCTTTATTCTTGACTAGACCTAAGTAGGGCTTATATACACATTGCCATGAATAGTAAATATATTAACAGAAGCTGAGAGTTGGGATGATCTTTAAAGGATCATATTCTTAACCAGAATGGAATTTATCCAACAACCACTTTTTTTTTTTAATATTTAACTATTTTGTCTAATTTGTTTGCATTGTGTTAATTAATTCAATTGTTTATTACATTAATATATATATAATTTCTTACTATATTTTTCTAAGTTGATGCTTGATGAACCCACTCTTGACTTCGGATAGTATTTTGTCTTCTTTGTCTATATGAGTCGATACGCGTGCATGCACCTTTTCTCTCCTTGACTTCGATTTTTCAAAATCCTCTATTTTATTCTATTGCATTTGGGACGACTTGTCCTTCATATTCTTATATTATATTTATAATACCAAAATATTACATAATCATTTTGCATTTGGGCATTTTCTTGCCACGCATTTCAACGGAAAAAATATTCATTCGCTAGAAAAATTAAACAAATTAAAGAACAATGTACCGTTATATAAATAATTGAATAAAATTGTTTAAATATTTTAAAATAATATATTTTTAATTATAAAAAATATATTAATTGTGTATTTTAGGAGCTTGAATGAAAAAAAAAAAAAAAAATCAGTTAAAAATAATTATTAGGCTGGTAAATATGACGGTGCGGAGGAAAATACTTGATTTAGAGAAATATAATAAAATAAACGATTGTATTTATACTTCTATTAAATGATAGTATACACTTTACTTAATTCCGTGTGCAATATTACTTTAAAAAGATTTGAATTATATTATATCTAATGTTACACAAAAATTATTTTTACCAGCGAATGATGCAAACGCGACGTGTGTATAAAATAATTGCTATTACGTAAATGAATCAGATCATGAACATTAACAGATCTAGTTGATTCATAAAATTTTGTTATAATTTTAAAGTATTATTTGGATAACGATAATGAAATTATATTAAATATTTAATTTGTAAGGATATAACGTGAATTTTTGAATTTTTTTAAAGTGGATGAGATATTATAGTTATAAGTAAATTATATGAAAAATAATAATTATCTAAATGAATATGATATTTTCGTAAAAACTGATTGATGTCACAAAGTCAGACCACCCATGCCCACAATCTTAATGTATATTAAGTATATATACATATATAGATATGTGTAGTCAAAAATTTCCTTATCTTTTTATTCATCTATTAAACAATTATATCAAGACTTAGCGATTATATGAAAATCATTCATTGTTTTATTTTCAGTAGAACTGTTACAAAATGTATTTTAAAAGATGTAAAATGTACAACTATTTCTAAAAAATTTCAAGTTAAATACTGATAATTATAATTTGATATGACATTTTCATCGTCTTAAATTCCTGAAAGAGTCAATATGTTGACTAATTTTTACATCGCATAACTTCAATTAGTCAAGTGGATATGATTACGATTCTTGAACAAATTCAATTTTTAACAAGATAATATAATTGAATCTGTCCAAAAATATTTGTTCCCGTTCCCTATCGAACATTAATTACAATTCTTCCAAACTGAAGCTCTTATTTGATTTCGTACTATTACATTCATTTCTGATAAGTTAGAGCTACAAAGTAAGACGAATAATTGTTCAAGATTTTTGATAAGTTGGCTAGTTCGAGTTAATCAGACTTCTCATTCGAGAAAATTGATGAAGAAGAAATTGAAGAGAGGAAGTTTGATTTAATCAGCAAGTTCAAGAATACGTGCACTATGACTCTCATTCTATTTTTTTCAATTCTACTAACTCCATTTAACTAATTAATTTTAATTGTTCATTCACTAAATAAATAGAAATACACTTATTTTCTATATCAATTTTTTTTAGTATAATTGTTTGACAATTATATTAATTACATTATATATTCTGACACGCATAAGGCCATCTCCAACCCAAAACTCTATTTTAAAGAAACTCTACTTTAAAATAGTGCAATTTCTGCATCAAATACAATATTCATCTCCAACCCACATACTTCAAATCTTACTCTACAAAAGAATATTATCGGAATATTTATTTATTTTTTTATTAGTTATTAAATTTATATTTTTTAAATGTAGTGATATAATTTTAACTACATTTTATGTTGGATATATTTAATAATTGCGATAATATTACATTTGGAAAATATTTTGGTGATTTTAGAGATCTGGATCCGATTTTCCAAATTATTGATGATTTAGTTTATTTATCTTTTATTATATTTGTACTTAAATTATTTGAATTCGAATTCGTATTTTTATTTTAACTATGTACTTGAATGTTTAAATATTATTCAATCAATTTGTGTTAGATGTTTAATTATAAAATTAATTTAAAATATATCTATACATTTATATAATTTAATATTTTAATTTTTATGATTAAATATCTAATCATTAATATAATAATAATATCATATTATTATATAAATAATATTTTTAATTTTTCATATAAATATTTATAATTAAAAAAACAAAAAAACATAAAAAAAAAATTAACTTTCCCTGCGCCAAATATGGCGCAGAGGGAATGGGAGCTGCGCTATTTTCCATTGGAGAAGGCCCCTGCGTCAAAATGGCGCGAAACGCCAGAACGGCGCAGGGGTTGGAGATGTTCTAACTCCATGAATTATCCTATTTAGAAAAAATCAAGAAATATTTACAACTAGTAGATTTTCAAATTTGACATTTGTATCGTTTGGTTCGCGGGATGAGATAAGCTATACATTCAGGTAATAAATCTTGAAAAATATTTCTCAAAATATTTTTTAGCCTAAAAAACCCTAGATCTAGCCACTTTTCACCACTATAAAAGTGCCATCCCGATCATTAATTTTTTCGGCTGGTAATATTGCTTTTTGAGCAATGAGATCGAATGTCATATCATCAGAAATCCATATTTTGTTTTGTGCCAAAACCATTAATCCATTCGATTGGTGGATGATCTATATAGGTTGACGGGTCGCAGGTAACATCCGCACGGTTGCGGTCTGATGTGGGACAAAACCAACGTTTTACCCACAATGGATGTTAACTCGGGTTTGATAGATGTTATTCATGTGAGTAGTAACCTCATCCACTTAGTATGTAATATGTATTTTAAGTGATGAATCATTGTCACTCATCTATATATCATGGTTTAATGGGTGACCACGATTTATCGATTCAATACATGTTATATGTTGAGTGAATAAGGATATTACCCATATGAGTAGTATGAACAAAACGTTTAATTGAGACGCATAATTTTATTTGTAAATGAACCTTTGATGAATTAATTATTGTGTGATTCAAAAGCAAATTGATTATCCCTAATATTTTTAACTAATTGATTTTTTTAAAAAAAATTTCCTTCATAATTTTGTTTCTGGCTAGCTATCAAGGAATTTTTAAGATAATTTAGTCTCCTCATCAAGAGCTATAAAACTAAATTAATTATTTAATTTGTATAGCTCTCTCACACTCTATTTCATTTAACACTTAAAATTAAACTTATAGTACACATGTTGTTAGGTTATAAACCTAAGAGGGGTATCATTCTAAAATACTTGTCTATTGGATGATGTAATCTCTTGGATTTATAATTAATTCTTTATTAGTTTAATATAATAATGTGAGACATTTGTAATATTTCCGACTCCTTGAGAAGCTGACGTCCGCGGCGGCCCACTCTAATCAACTTTTACTCACCTTTCAGTATTCGATGTATTTATCATACACCTAACCGGCTTATGACCTTTAAACCAACATAGATCCGATGATAGCTCTTTTCTACGTCGTCTCTTCCGCTATGTCGATTTCAACAAGGACACCGATGTTAGGTTATAAACAAAAGAGATGTATCATTCCAAAAAGCTTGTCTATTGGGTGATATAATATTTTGAATTTATAAGTCACTTTTTTATTAGTTTAATATATCGATGCATGACATCCGTTACACATACTTTAAACATTTTACCATGTTAATAAAAAACGACTTTATATAATTAATACAATCACCAATTTCGTACATAAAAGTTTTAACTTCATTCATGCATGCAATACCATATGATACAAATAGTTGGCGCCTCGACGCTTATTCCAAATTTGTTCAAATACATCGACATATTACTGCATCACTAGCACACACACGTCTATTATAGGAAAATGAAACACGATTTGAAATATTACTTAGATTTGGAGCGGGCGTAGATGAGTGGAAGCCTCGAATGAAAGTCATTGCATTCCTTCAAGGCCACCCCCCACCGCCACCAGCCCCGCCTCCGAACCCGCCACCACCCAAAGCGCCGCCGCCAGCTCCTCCGCCTCCTCCGAAACCACCACCACCAAGACCACCAAAACCGCCACCTCCTCCTGCACCCAATCCTCCTCCGCCACCGAAACCACCTCCTCCGCCGAATCCTGCAGGCCACGATAAAGGCTTTTGCTCTTCGAAGGAATTACCCTCCGATCCGGCCAGTTTTCTCGCAGTGGTCGTGCATACAAGAGCACCAAGAATAACAAGGAAAATGAGCTTTGATGTCATTTTTAAGCTTGAAAGAGAAGATATATTACCAGTGTTTGATGGTTAGGCTTGAGACCAAAGTAGGATATATATATACATTGCCATGAACAGTAAAGATGTTAACTGAAAAGCTAAGAATTTGGATTATCTTTAATGGATCATCTTCTTAACCAGAATGGAATTAATGCAAACGACCACTTGCTTCTTTCTTCTTCTTC
The DNA here is from genome assembly GCF_025594145.1 of Primulina tabacum. NCBI lineage: Eukaryota > Viridiplantae > Streptophyta > Magnoliopsida > Lamiales > Gesneriaceae > Primulina > Primulina tabacum. Next base: position 6,291,581 of record NC_134555.1, on the reverse strand, counting down.
ATTTATTTATTTATTTATTGAACCACTTGTTTAATTTTTTAAATTATTTATTTATTAAATTCAACGATAATAATTCAAATAATTAATAAAAAAATGAAAATAAATAATTAATAAAAAATAAAGAAGTGGTTGGGATGATTTGGCCATTGTAGATCAACAATATTCAAGATCATATTAGCTTTTAAATGTTTTAAAAAAATAGAAAAGTTATTAAAAATATATATATTAAAAATAAAAAAAGCTGATAAAAATCTTCAACGGCTAGTAACAACTATATTATTCAATCTTCTATAATAAATTCACTTCATTATGCCTTCAAAAAATTAGAACTTATTCCACCTTCATTTAAAAAAAGATTTATTCATTTTTTGATTTCATTCAATCCAAAGACGAAAATGGATTCATGGAACAATCATGATTTCAATTCTCTTACACCAAACTTTTCTCAATTGATTGGTTTTTCCCAATCTCAATACACCGATGGGCAACTTTTGAGTCATATGTTTAATCAAGCTCAATTCTTTCAAAATCCAAATTAAGTATCTCTTTCTAATTTTGAAAACACATTTTCTAAATCAAAAAAGAAAGGGAAGAAGGTCGTTGATGTGACTAATTAGGGTGAATAATCACTAGAAAACATTGGAGTAAGGATGAAGACGAAGGTCTTGCAAAGGCATGGTCCAATGATTCCACCAATCCGGCATTTGAGTATACAATGGCCAAAAGGGCTATAGTTTATGAAAGGATTTGTTGAAAAAGAATAAAACTACGAGTTGCCAAGGGGGTGGAAAATTCATACAAAGGACAACATGGGCCAACATTTAAGGATGTTGCGAAAAGAGTTTTCTCTTTCCAAAACAAACTAAGCAAATTAAAATCCCTCGACTAAAGGTGATCATCATTTGAGACGAAGGTTATCTTAATTTGTTAACATAATATTTTATTTTAATTGAAATTCAACAAATTCCTAAATACATTCTAAATACATTTTTTTAGTATGCTGAAACTCAAACAATGTTCGAAAAAGATTCTGGAAGCCCATGATCCGACTAAAATTCTTGGTTAATTTTGAGGGAACAACCAAAATGGGGAGATGATCGTTCGAAAAATTCAAAAGAGTTCCGACAATTGAGAATAAAAGGCTGAAGAATATTGATGGTGAATCATCTTCATCTCATTTCTCCACGCCAACTGATACACCTATAGTATTTGAGAATCTAGCTCTGATACCAGTTGTTAGGATATCATGGAAATAAACGAGGTAACATCGCAGCAGAACATCATAAGTGATATCAACAATGAATAAGATGGACACCAATATTTATAGTGGTTCACCCCAAGATTGGGTTACGTCCACTCTAAACCTCTCAAGGAGATCACTTCTTTATTAATAACAAAGAAAACAAGAGAATTGAGAATACAAAGTATTTCACTCAGAACACTCTGATTTTAACACTCACTTTCTCTCCACTAATCATATTCCTTCCAAGGATAAACACTCCTTAAGAAATCTCACACTAAATCCTTTGTCTCACTTCTACACTTATGATTGTAGATGAGAGAATTTTGTGTTTTGGTGTGATTTTGAAATGAAGAATGGATGGGTATTTATAGGTGAAATTTAGGGAAAAAACAAAAATTAAAATCTCATTGCTTACATAATCAAACCAACCATTTTTGACTAATCTCAAACCATGTGTTAATTGTGTTGTTGAATTCCAAAATGGTATTCTTTGAATTTAATTTAGGTGGCTTTGAATTCAAATTTAGGTGGCTTGATTACTTAGCAATTCTCCCCCTCAAGCCCATTTTGTGAATTCGATCAAACCTGCAACAGTTCTACAGTATTCCAACTTCCATTTCGGCAATGTCTTGTTCATCATATCAGATCTCTTTTCATTCGTGTGAATCTTCTCAAGCTTCAACAACTTCTTTTTCAATACATCTCGTATCCAATGATAACGAACATCAATATGCTTTGATCTTGAATGCATTGAAGGATTCTTTCCAAGATGAATTACACTCTGACTGTCACATAACAACTTGTATTGATCCTGCACAAAACTTAATTCCTCCAAAAACCCTTTCATCCATATCATTTCCTTGCATGCCTCAGTTGCTTGAATGAACTCCGCTTCAGTGGTTGATAATGCTACACACTTTTGCAACTTTGACTGCCATGACACAACTCCCCCTGCAAATGTAATCAGATATCCTGATGTGGATTTTCGGGAGTCAACATCTCCTGCCATATCTGCATCTGTGTAGCCTACAAGCTCAAGTCTAGATCCTCCAAAACTCAATCTATGTTTAGAGGTTCCCCGTAGATATCTGAATATCCATTTTACTGCAGCCCAATGTTCATTTCCCGATTTTGAAAGGAATCTGCTCACTACTCCTACAGAATGAGCTAAATCTGGCCGAGTACATACCATGGCATACATCAGACTTCCAACAGCTGAAGCATATGGAACACTTTTCATTTCTTCTTCCTCATCCTCTGTAATAGGACTCTGTTTTGAGTTCAACTTGAAGTGGTTGGCAAGAGGACATCCAACCGCTTTGGCCTGGTCTATGTTGAGTCTCTGAAGTACCTTCTCAATATACTTTTCCTACGACAACCAGGTCTTCTTGGCATACCTGTCTCGATGGATTTCCATGCCAATAATTTTTTTTGCTGACCCCAAGTCTTTCATAGAAAAAATCTTGCTTAGTTGCTTCTTTAGGCCTTTGATTTCAGAAGCATCTTTGCCAACAATCAACATGTCATCTACATAGAGCAGAAGCACCATCAAATCATCATCAGAGGTATCTTTCACAAACACACAATGGTCTGCAGTGGTTTTCTTGAATCCCTGTTGAGTTATCACTGATTCAAACTTCTTGTACCACTGTCTTGGTGCTTGCTTGAGACCGTACAAACTCTTCTTTAATCTACACATGAGATCCTCTTTTCCCTTCTCTGCAAACCCTTCTGGTTGCTCCATGTAGATTTCTTCCTCCAAATCCCCATGAAGGAATGCGGTCTTGACATCCATTTGTTCCACCTCCAGATCGAGCTCTGCCGCTAACCCTAGCACAACCCGGATGGAAGTCATCTTCACCACAGGTGAAAATATTTCGTCAAAGTCGACCCCATGTTTCTGTCCGAAACCTTTGACGACAATCCTAGCTTTGAATCTTGGTTGACTACTGTGTTCTTCGTGCTTCAATCTAAACACCCACTTATTCTTCAAAGCTTTCTTGCCTTTCGGCAACTTCACCAGCTCAAACGTCTCATTATCATGCAATGATTGCATTTCTTCTTGTATAACCTCCATCCACTTATTCTTGTGTTCACCGGTAATAGCTTCCTCAAAGCTCTCTGGTTCTCCCCCGTCAGTTAGCATGATATATTCATTTGAGGAATATCTGGTTGAGGGTCGCACTTCTCTTCCAGAACGTGTGGTTATTGTACCACGAAAACTTTCTGCTGGTGGTTCACTGTGAACACGGATCTCATCATCATCCTCATGATCGTTCTGTAATTCTTCATCTTCAACCGGTTGTGGATTTACCGTTGAAGGCCACCATTCCAGATCTTGTTCAGATCCAGAATTCTCCTTTTCCGCAGTCTCCAAGAATTCATTATCCTGAAATATGGCATCACGACTTCTTATAGGCTTTTTGAGATATGTATTATAAAACTTGTAACCAAGTTGATCTTCGCCATAGCCTATAAATATGTCTTTTCTTGTTTTGACATCCAACTTCTGTCTTTCATCCTTTGGTATATGAACATAAGCAACACAGCCAAATACCTGCAAATGATTATAGGAAAATTCTTTGCCTTGCCACACCTGCTCCGGGACATCATAATTGAGAGGAACACAAGGTGAGCGATTCAATATATATGCAGCAGCAACCACGGCCTCACCCCAAAATTCCTTAGTCAGCTTTGCATGTGAGAGCATGCTTCTGACTCTTTCTGCCAAAGTTTTATTCATCCTCTCAGCTAATCCATTGAGTTGTGGTGTCTTTGGTGGTGTTGTTTGATGTCTGATTCCATTCTTTTTGCATGTCTCATCAAAGGTTCCAATGTATTCTCCTCCATTATCTGTTCGAATACATTTGAGTTTAATGCATGTTTGCCGTTCAACCAAGTTTAGAAAATTGTTGAACGTTTCCGCAACTTGGTCCTTGGTTTTGAGTGTCCACATCCAAATTTTTCGAGAATGATCATCGATAAAAATTACCCAGTACCTCGCTCCTCTGAGCGACAATGGCATCGGACCACATAGATCTGAGTGCACCAGATCTAGAATTTTATCGGCTCTGCTAGGAGGTGAACTTTTGAATGATATTCTGTTTTGTTTTCCGGCTAAGCAGTTTGTGCATTGTTTCATATGAACCTGCTTTATACTGGGCAGAACTTGCTTTCTCACAAGGCGTGTAAGATTCTTTTCACTTATGTGACTAAGACGTCGGTGCCACAACTCTATTGAGTTTTCTTCTCCTGCGTAGTTCACACCTCCAGAATGATTTTCCTGAACTACATACAGCTTTGACATCTTTAATCCTTTTTCCACCACAAGTGATCCTTTTGAAATCTTACAAACCCCAATTCGGAAGGTTGTACAGAAACCTTCTTCATCGAGTCTTTCGACCAATATCAGACTCAGGCCCATATCTGGCACATGCCTGACGTCTTTCAGGATCAGTGTAGAGCCATCCACAGTAGTCAAGCTCACATCTCTCTTTCCCACGACTCTGGATAAGTCGTTATTCCCCATCCTCACCACACCAAAGTCCCATTGTGTGTAGGATGTAAAGCATTCTCTTCGAGATGTGACGTGGACTGTTGCTCCACTATCGATCACCAAACTAGTTACTTGAGTTGCCAAATTTACGGACTCCTGCTCTAGCTCGTGAACAACATTGAATTCGTCAATGACGTTTGTTTGCTTATCATCGGTTTCATGTTTGTCTTTCGGTTTTTGGCAGTATTTTTTAATATGTCCGTTTTCTCCACAGCGATAACACTTTACATTGGCATATCTCCCCGAGGACTTGCTTCTTCTTGGCTTCTGATTTGTGTTTTTCTTGATCTTTCTTCTACCCCTTGACTCAGCAGCCAAAACATCTGACTGTGAGGTAGAGGAACCTTGAGATCTCCGCCTCATTTCTTCATTCAAGATGCCACTCTTGATGAAGTCCATACTCACGACTCCTCCTGGTGCTGTGTTCGTGAGTGATACTTTCAGAGTCCCCTCTAGCAATGAAGCTAGCACGATCAGGGCTATCACCTCGTCATCAAGTTTTATGCTCATACTTGATAACTGCTCCACGAATCCTTGAATCTCGTTCAGATGATCTGCAACCAAAGTTCCTTCTTTGTATCGAACCTGGACAAGCTTGATCAAATAGAACAATTTGTTGTTGCCACTTTTGGAGGCATATAGTGTCTCCAACTTCGTCCAAGGTGTACGAGCATGTGTTTCGTTACAAATATGATTGTATACGTTGTCATCGAAAAATTGTCGGATGTACCACAGACTTTCTCGTGCTCGAAGTTCCATTCGGCATCTGATTTATCATCTGGTTTAGACTCGCTATACACCAGTAGGTGCATCTTGGTGACGAATAGAAGATCTTTCATCTTACTTTTCCAAAGTTGATAATTAGAGCCATTAAGGCTAATCATCTTGCTTGTGCTTACCTCCATCTTTTGTGACTGTTACCAACGAATTAATCGTCAAAGCCTGAACACAAAAGAACCACTTCCCTAATACTGTCTAGAAAGCCTTTTCTGATATGGAAGTTCAGATTAAGCTGCAACCACAGAGCATACGAGGACTTCCTATAGTATTTGAGAATCTAGCTCTGATACCAGTTGTTGGGATATCAGGGAAATAAACAAGGTAACATCGCAGCAGAACATCATAAGTGATATCAACAATGAATAAGATGGACACCAATATTTATAGTGGTTCACCCCAAGATTGGGTTACGTCCACTCTAAACCTCTCAAGGAGATCACTTCTTTATTAATAACAAAGAAGACAAGAGAATTGAGAATACAAAGTATTTCACTCAGGACACTCTGATTTTAACACTCACTTTCTCTCCACTAATCCTATTCCTTCTAAGGATAAACACTCCTTAAGAAATCTCACACTAAATCATTTGTCTCGCTTCTACACTTATGATTGTAGATGAGAGGATTTTGTGTTTTGGTGTGATTTTGAAATGAAGAATGGATGGGTATTTATAGGTGAAGTTTAGGGAAAAAACAAAAATTAAAATCTCATTGTTTACATAATCAAACCAACAATTTTTGACTAATCTCAAACCATGTGTTAATTGTGTTGTTGAATTCCAAAATGATGTTCTTTGAATTCAATTTAGGTGGCTTTGAATTCAAATTTAGGTGGCTTGATTACTTAGCACCCTGATGAAGAAGAGGACATGTAGGAAGTGACTAATTAAACCATTAGATCAATGGGAAGAAAGACGTTCAAAGCGAGGATGAAAAGAGCTGGCTCAAAAACAAAATCGCAAAATATTATGACAAAATATTATGAAATTGAGGGTGCAAAGATGACTATATCAAGAGAGCATTTTGCAAAAGTTGAGGAAATAACAACGAATAACGAAATAGAGAGGAAAAAAGACAAGAAATGAAGGAGAGAAAGCAAGCAATGAGGGAGAAAGAGGAGGAGAAAGAATATGAAATGAGGGAGATTGAGCATAAAAATCAGATCTTGGATCTTGGAGAAAGATATTAACTATCCAAACATGAATGACGTGCAACACGAGTATTTTATGAAGATGCAACAAGCAATTCTTCGTAAAAGATAATTTGGACAGTAATTTATTTAGTTAGTAAGTAATCTGTTTTAATTATTTGTAATTTTTCTTTTGAAAAAATTATTTTTTTCATGTATTTTTTGTAAGCTGTTATATTTGAATTATGTTTGATTTTATTTTTTAATTATGTGCATTTTAATTTGTTTTTAATTATAACATCATCTCACCCTTGCAAAACTATGAGATTATAAAATATTACCTACGTCATCTCACCAACATCTTCTAAACATTGAATATGCTCATATCTGTTACACTATATATTATTCTTTATTATAAATTTATAATAATAAATATTGTAACATATAACTAAATAATATAGAAAAAATATGTATATAACATATATACTACAATATTTGTAATGCGTATTTTCAAGGAGCCACGAGAGATGTCTAAGTTGGTGGAATACGTGTACTTGTACCAATTAATCATATGCTCAATTTTTTATAAACATATTCTTAAGCGAGCATGTTTGATATCGATGAAATAATCAATGTCTTTTCATTATTTTCTGATTATTTTGACTCGAAACAGTACTTTTGATAGAATACTGTACAGATCATTAATGCATGTCTTTTGCATTATTCTCTCTTCTTCCTCGAGAATTGTCAATCTGCTTGCTTGCATGCAGCTCAAGAATTCTATTCCATTTTAATAGTTTTAAATTCCTGAAAGAATCATCTTGACTTTTTACATTATTTCGTCTATTCAAAATCCGATATGATCACGACTCTTGAAAAAATTCAATCTTTATGTATAAAAAAAAGAATATAATTTAGTATCTTGAAAGTTATAGATTAATTAATTAATTTTGTCCGAGAAGAAATCTTATGTACCACCATTAGAAACTTATCATACATGTTGATTATAGAAAGTTAAAAGAAGTCATAACTCATTAATCAGTAATATTACATATCTCTATTTATCTTGAGTTCAGGATCTCGTCTACCGACATCGCTTGATATATGTCTCTGCCTATAAGGCACTCGACGATCCTTCTAAGACAAAAACTTATGTCAGACGGTCTCACGGGTCGTATTTTGTGAGACAGATATCTTATTTTGGTCATGTATGAAAAATTATTACTTTTTATGCTAAGAGTATTACTTTTTATTGTGAATATCGGTATGGTTGACCGTAAAGATTCGTGAGACCGTCTCATAAGAGACATACTCTTCTTCTGATCGGTCATCCTACGCTTGATCGTATCGTTGTTCCCCTTCATTCCTCCTATCTAATAGCTCAATTAGGTGTTGTATCAAAATTTCGGTACAAATAATAATAATAATAATAATAATGATGATGACTTATGCTGGATTTTTAGTTTGGAAGACCAAATTGAATATTCTGAAATAATTTATTATTAAAATTATTGACAAATTAATAATAGAATTAAATAATTTTTTAACTCATATCATGAAGAAAATTTGATTTTAATAAAAAAAATATTAGTTTAATAGAATAAAAAATAGAAAAATTCAAACCTGGTGTTTCATAAACTTTATTTGAAATTAGAAGTAAATATATAATTTTTTTACAACATTTAAAATCTTAAAATTAAAAATTTTAAATAAAAATGTTAAAACAAAAGTTTGAAAAAATTAGGAAAAAAAAATCAATATTTTTTTATATTTACATCTTTATATATTTCTATATTTTTATTTTATGCTTGAGTTTTTTTTAATATAATATCAAATTAATTGGTGATTAACTTTATACAGAACTGATCATAGGCGAAAATCTTAGTGGGCTGAAACGCAGGCTAACCCACTAAATATTTAGTAAGTTATTTTATATATTTAAGCCAGACTGGTCTATTATAATTTTAATATAAAAGCCCATGCTATCGGCCCACTATATTTTTATACCAATACATTATCAATATCTTTTTAATGTAATCCAGGTGATGTGTTTAATAATTACACTGTAGCCCAAAAGCCCGTATTACAAAGAGAAAAATTCAAGAAAAAAATATATACTATAATGAATGTCCTTCAAGTCTTCAAAGTATTCTCTCATATTCTAATATTCTTAACCTGTAAATTTATTTTGATCAACAATTTTAGATATCTTACTCTTAACCCAAAAAAAAAAAAAAATCGTAGATGTCAAAGGATTCAAATATTTTGAATGTGCAACTTTAATTTGTTGTATTGTTTGTTTTTTTTTTATCAACCGTTTGTATCGATACCCTAGAAGTGCACGAGTCATCTTAGAATCCGGGCTGTTGTGAAATTGAGTAGCTGAGGAAGCACCAACCTCAGCTGAGCCCAGATGGTGTAAGCCTGGGCAAAATGACGAGTCAGTGAACATGGTTTCACACCATGATCATCAACCCAAGTACCTTGGTATATACGTCACTTCCGGGTCCATAGGTATGAGGTGTCATGATTTGATATCATTTGTATGTCATACGTAAGAATGATGTGACTAGATCATGATTGGTATGAGTTGTCATATATGACAGTGTTAGAAAGTAGGACATGGACAACCATCTTGCCATGGGTAGCAGCCAAACACTGAAAACGAAGTTACTATTTACTTTTCTTTTATAAATACCATGTTTAATTGACATAATGCATTCATATATTTTCCCATTAAAAAGCATACTCTCTATATACTTTCATTTACGTAAAACACTTGACTGATTTGAGCGTCGGAGTGACCTCCCACTAACGTTCTTTACATTTTAAAGTGTGAAGATTCTCATGCTCGGGTACTCTTCGCTTGATCTCTAGCATACTCGAGAAGAAACTCATATGACCCGATATAATCAAATCACCCACTAAACTCAACTCAATTTATTCGATCGATATCATATGTATTTCTTATTTTCAAGATTTATTGGTTTGTCCACTTGATTGATAGTAGAAGATTTTTACTCCAAACCTGACATAACTTATAATTTATATCATAGAAGCTATGTGACAATATTTGAAAAAATGCACAAAAATTATATTAAATTGTCTCACGGATCAATTATTATTTTTATAAATATGAATCGGTTAAACTCTTCTAATCATAAAAACTAACTCTAGAAAGTAGAGGGGGTGGGTGAAAAATAACAATAATATTGTGGGCAATTCGAAAATTCTACTCGTTACTATAACTACGGCTTACTCCACAGCCAACGGTCAGTCTCATTGAAATCTATTCTCTATATTCCTTTCAGGTTCAGCGCTCTCCTCTCTCTTCATCTACTGAGGTAATGAATGCTTTTTGAGCTGAATCTTGCGTTATTAGTTTATATTTTGATTTTTGAATTTGAATCTGAAGAGATAAAATACGGAAAACTTGGGATTGCATCATTTTTGCCATGGAGGCTGTCAGGAATCCTGGTTTGATTGCTCTGTTTGATGTCGACGGAACTCTCACTGCTCCCAGAAAGGTTTCATTTTTTTTTTGTTTTAACGTGATTGTTTTAGGATTTCCGATAAATGGTTCAATTGGTGTGAAGAATATTTCTTTGATTCAAGTAAATGAGTTATCTTTCATTTTATTTTAATAATTCAAGAGCTGTGGCCATTTGATTTTATTAAAAAAATTGTGGTGATAAGAATTTAGGTTTTCATCGAGTAAAACTCAGGCGAGTTATGGGTTTTTTTAGATGCATAACAAACGCTATATGATGTAGCGATAATCGATGCATCTGGTGTGTGTACTAGATATGACATTGAAAGTCTCAATGTTTAGCTGCAATAATCTGAAATTTTCAAAGCTCGAAATGAGTAGTTTGTGGATGATGCAAAGCCATGGAATACATTGAGTGAGAAGAGTGAATGGGTTGGTTTGAAGCGGTGCTTATATGTGATTTATGACGTATGATAGTTGTACCATGCAGTTTTGAAGCGACGCCTACATGATATATGATGTACAATCATTTTACTTGGTAGATTTGAAGCAGTGCGTATGCGATATATGATGTATGACATTTGTACTTGATAGTTTTGAAGTGGCGCGTAAGCCGCTTTATGATGTATGATAGGTTACTTGGTAGTTTTGAAGTGGCACGTATGTGATATGTGACATATGATAGTTTACTTGGTAGTTTAAATGCATTTCTGCCCATTATTACTGATTTTTAGTATTTTCTTATTTCAATTTATGCTTTTAATTTGTCTGTTGTAGGTGACTAATACTAAGATGATAGAATTTATGCGGGAACTTCGGAAGGTATTTGAATTATTAACTATGTAGCTCATGGTACCAATGTAGAATAATATGATAAAGTGTCTTCTTCTATCATGGTTTCCTTTTGAAAAAAATACATAGAAAGTAGAAAATGGTGCTTTAATCAATATAGTCTTATTTTTCTAGGTTGTCACGGTGGGTGTTGTTGGAGGATCTGACCTTATTAAGATATCCGAGCAGCTTGGGAAAACAGGTCACCTCCAGTTAGAAGTGGTCTCAGATGCTTGGTCATCTAGCTTAAAGATTATGGAACTCATAGCAATGTCCACCGCATACCCACCCCGCACTTTTTGATAAGTCCAATGCAACTAAAGAAGCAAAAGCATGATAAGACGTTATCAAGACCTTCACTTTTGCCATATCAGAATAAATGTCTATGTTTGATTTTTAACGATGGATGATCGTGAAATCTATCATATGTGTTCCTTTAAAGTACCATTACATTTTAATTCTCCGTCTCTAATAGTTCCTTTCGATTTATTATTTTGCAAGTGTTTTGTTTAATCTATTAAATTTGAAGGATGTGGGTTGTCCTCTGAGGAATATTAAAATTTAAATGTGGCTATCTTCATTCTCAACATTCTGATATGGTATGTATTCTTTACCCATGCAGTTATTAATGACTACGACTATGTGTTTGCTGAGAATGGCCTCGTGGCTTACAAGGACGGCATGTTGATTGGAACGCAGGTATCATTTGAGAATTTGACTACTTTTGTTGCGACAACGATAGCACACTCACAACTAAATGGATCAGAATACGTAATATGGAAATGGGAGGAAACATTGATTGAAATATTACAATGAAAATGTAAAGGTAGTTTTCCCAGAGACACTGCTATGTACATATATAATCTTTCTAGAAAAGCTAATCACTCGAATCTCAAAATATCAAAATAATGGAAGGATGTAACAAACCGCTCTTCTCCCTCTTGAAATATGAAAATAATTTCGGCCCCTTTCTTTAGGCCCGTAACAACTGTAAAGTTAAAAAAAAATTGATTGATACATTTGTCATGTCAGTTTCTGTATTAGAGAACTGCATATTGAATGTGGATGTTTATTAATAATGGTGCTAAACTTTCTTTATTTTTAAGCTCTTTTTACATTTGTCAACCGCTTCTTGATTTGACCATATTATCTATCTCGATGCAGAGCTTGAAGTCATTTCTTGGAGAAGAAAAGCTCAAGGTTAGAACTTACCAAATCGTTTCTGAATTTATTTATTATAGTCTAAGAATCATACCTAAATGGGTTGTGATTGAAGTTTGATTTTCAAAAATCACAAGATTATAGGACTGTCTTTCCGAAAGGAATATCTAAAGGCAATAGAGCTTGTAATGGGGTCTGATTTTTGTGGTTTTCTTTTTAAATGCAGTGCGGCACATTGCGTAATATTTGTTGAGTTTTAACCATATAATGTTTTAAAATTTTTTGACAGTAATAACTTCGGATGTTCTTTTGGTAGCTTTTATGTTGATATATTGCAAGCAATGGTGCAGGAATTTATAAACTTCACTCTCCACTATATTGCTGATTTAGATATTCCCATCAAAAGGTGAGTCAAGGGAAGCTCAAGTAGTCACTCTTCATTTATAATCGGCTGGTTTGGTTATTATTTCTTCTTTTAGAGGGACATTTATTGAATTTCGAAGTGGGATGCTTAACGTATCTCCAATCGGAAGAAACTGCAGCCAGGAAGAACGGGATGAGTTTGAAAAGTATGACAAGGTATATCTGAAATGCCAATATTTAACAGTACAAAGATGAGGGACTAAACATTTGTTCATTCATATACAAGAGTAAATCTTTATCATAAGAACTCGTTCTCTGATTTACTCTCTCTTACTCTCTATCTCTACTGTAAAAACTAGTGTCAATTTAGTTTGTTTCTGATTGAAAGAGTTCATAATGAATCAGGTTCTCAACATACGCTCCAAAATGGTGTCCATCCTCCGTGAAAAGTTTGCCCATTTCAACCTAACATTTTCCATCGGAGGGCAAATCAGTTTTGATGTAAGAAATATTGAATGTTTCACTATACTCCATCTGTTGCTGATTTTATCAGCATTGGAGCAGGTTTTCCCTCAAGGTTGGGACAAGACATATTGTTTGAGATATCTGGACGAATTTCATGAAATTCACTTCTTTGGAGATAAGACATACAAGGTAGGTATCCAAGCCATCATTGTGATACTAATCCTCTAGCTCTTTCCTTTTCGAAATTTCCGAATCACATGATCATTGATGTAGTAGTGAACTTGTTTTTACTGACTGCGCTAAGAAATGGATCGATCATTCTTTTCGCTTGACATATGGCTGCTTCCACTTCCGGCAACCTGTGAAAATTTTATTTTCTTTTTTAACTTGAACAGGGAGGAAATGATTTTGAGATATTCGAGTCCTCGAGAACCATAGGTCACACAGGTCAGATTTACATGATATATTTCATGTCATTATTTTTTGTCATCATTTAGAGTAGTCGCAATCTCCATTTGGGTCGGGTATCTAGATTGCAACTATGGCTTTTCTTGGCATTTCGAATTGATCTTTTCATTTGTTATCAGTAACTAGTCCTGAAGACACATTGAAGCGATGTACATCTCTCTTCTTGGACAAGAACAATGGAGGTTCCTAGATCAATTGTTTTTTTTTTTTTTTTTGAGGAAACGATCTTTATTTATTTTGAGGAATAAATCAAAATTGTATTTGATTTACTATCTGTACACATGAAAAGACAACATATATAAATTTTTACGGGCAAGCAAGTTACTGGTTAAATGCTTTGTTTCATTTGTAATCTATCCAAGATACAGAGAGGCTTTATCTGTATCTTTGTAGTTTATGATTCTGCATTAGTAGATCAACTTGTTGACATTACAATACATAAGATTGGAAGTATTCTACTATAATCATCAATATTTTCGTAGAGAAAGGAGAGATGTGTTGGTCCCACGTGCGGAATTTGAGATAATAAAACCCGAAAATAAAGAATAAACTGAACACCGAGATTTACGTGGAAAAACCCCTAAAAATTATTAGGGTAAAAAACCACGGGTAAGATGAAAAGAATTCCACTATAATATTTTGTGATGTACAACTCACTCACTGTATTTCCAAAGAGAACACACACTCTCTTAATACAGGAGAACAAAACACCTCACAAATATTATAGAACTAAGTACTTAAATGCTTATAAGATGAGAGAAAACTCGAAGAAGGGATGATTTCAGAATGAAGGGGGAGCTCTATTTATAGAGCCTTCTGTCAGTGTGAAGACGCGTTAAAAACGCGTCTTCTGAAAAAAAACTGAAATTTCCTTCTGCATCACCCACGTTTTTTTTCATTCTTTTAATTGGTCCCCCCAACTTAAATGATTGCCGACATTTCTCCCACTTGGAGATTTGATTGAAAATCAAACACATCTCCACACATCCTTTCAATTTTGCCATTTCCTGCTGCTTACGTTTCCGCTAGGCCACTTGAGGATCCTCACCACTCAAACTTATCAGTGTTCACTGGCTTGGTCAAAAATCAGCTATGTTATCCTTCGTATGGATCTTCTGCATATCCACGCTTCCTTCTTCTACTACTTCTCGTACAAAGTGAAATTGTACTCCAATGTGTTTAGTCCTGGAATGAAAGGCTGGATTCCTTGCGATGTGCAAGGCACTCTGACTGTCACAAAACAAAGGAACATTCTCTTGTTTGTGCTCAATCTCCTCCAATAACCTTTTAGTCCATATTGCCTCCTTGCAAGCTTGAGTAGCTGCCATGTATTCTGCCTCTGTTGTAGATAACGCCACAACTGTATGCAGTTTTGAAACTCAGCTTACTGCTCCTCCTGCAAGTGTAAACACATAACCAGTAGTAGATTTCCTCTTATCAGGATCACCTGCATAATCTGAATCGACATAGCCCCTGAGTGTAAAATCCGATCCTCCATAACATAATACAGCATTCGAGGTACCCTTAATGTATCTAAGGATCCTCTTAACAGTGCTCCAATGCTCTCTTCCAGGATTCGCCATATACCGAATAACTGCTCCCACTGCTTGAGCAATGTCCGGTCTTGTACAGATCATGACGAACATCAAACTTCCCACTGCTGATGCATACGGTACTCGAGATATCTCCATCCTCTCTGCTTCACTGCTAGGACACATCTCGGAGGATAACTTGAAGTTAACAGGAAGAGGGGTCGATATTGGCTTACTGTCTTGCATGTTGAAGCGTTGCAAGACTTTCTTCAAATAATTTTTCTGGGAAAGCCAAATCTTTCTGTTACTTCTGTCTCGATGAACTTGCATCCCTAGAATCTTGTTTGTTGGTCCCAAGTCCTTCATATCAAATTCCCTAGCCAACTGTGCCTTCAATCCTTGGACCTGATCTCTGTTGGGGCCTGCTACCAACATGTCGTCCACATACAACAGCAAAATAATATAATCATCACCAGACCTCTTGAAATACGTACAAGGGTCTGCACTCAGTCTGTTGTATCCAAGGCTCATGATATGAGAATCAAATCTCTTGTACCAACACCTCGGCGCCTGTTTGAGACCGTACAGAGATTTCTTCAACCTGCAAACCAAGTTCTCTTTGCCTTTTTCCGCAAAACCTTCTGGCTGGAGCATATAGATTTCTTCTTCAAGATCTCCATAAAGAAACGCCGTTTTCACATCTAGTTGTTCTAGATGTAGGTCAAACAGCACACACAATGCCAACACCACTCTGACTGTTGTAAGCCGAACCACAGGAGAAAATATCTCATTGAAGTCAATGCCTTCTTTCTGAGCATACCCTTTTACCACCAATCTAGCACGATTCCACTCCACTTGGTTTTTGTCATCACGCTTGATCTTATAGACCCATCTGTTTCCAATGGCTTTCCTTCCTCGTGGTAGTGTAACAAGATCCCAAGTTTTATTCCTTTTAATGCCTCCAACTCTTCTTGCATTGCTATCATCCATAGGGATACATCCGAGCTTTGAGTGGCCTCGTGGAAACTCGATGGCTCACCATCCTCTGATAATAGACAATATGCAATGTTGCTTTCAGTGACATAATCTGAAAGCCAACCTGGTGGTCTTCTGTCTCGAGTTGACTGCCTCACATTAGAAACCTCAGATTCAACATGTTCTTGTTCTTCGTGCTCTGGTACTGCTTCACAAGAAACTTGACCTTCGTCCGTCTTATTTTCCACCTGAAATATAGTAGTTTCTGAATTCGATGTGCCTTTGTCTCCCTTTACTTTATCTTCCTCGAAGATAACATCCCTGCTGATGACAAGCTTGTGAACAGTAGGATCCCACAAGCGAAACCCCTTTACTCCATCAGCATAACCCAAGAAGATACATTTTCTGGATTTCGAATCCAACTTCGATCTTTCTTACTCATTGTACAGAACATACACATGACTTCCAAATGTATGCAAATGAGAATAATCTGTCGGCTTCCCGGTCCACACTCCATCGGAGTCTTCAGATCAATCGCCACTGAAGGAGAACGATTGATAATATAACAAGCGGTTTTGACTGCTTCCGCCCAAAATGACTTTTCTAGACCCGCAGTCCTCAACATAGCTCTTGTTCTGTCCAACAAGGTCCTGTTCATCCGCTCCGCCACTCCATTCTGTTGAGGTGTGTAAGCCGCCGTGAACTGTTTCTTGATGCCCTCATGTTGACAAAATGCATCAAACTCGTCACTGGTATATTCTCCTCCATTGTCA
Organism: Primulina tabacum; assembly: GCF_025594145.1. NCBI lineage: Eukaryota > Viridiplantae > Streptophyta > Magnoliopsida > Lamiales > Gesneriaceae > Primulina > Primulina tabacum. The sequence goes on along the minus strand of NC_134555.1, from coordinate 6,274,816 downwards.
GTCCTCAGACACTTGATTTTCTTTTCTGAATCGAGTTCAACCCGCGCTTTGAAATCTTTGAAGATCTGGAAAACATCTGATTTCTTCTTTATTGGATACACCCAACATCTCCTAGAGAAATCATCAATGAACGAGACAAAGTATCTTGCTCCTCCTAGGGATACAACCGGTGCTTGCCAAACATCCGAATGAATCAGCTCCAATATGCTTTTGCTCCTGGCAGTAGAAGTGCCAAACTTTAATCTGTGTTGTTTACTGGTAACACAGTGCTCACAAAAGGGTAGTGACACTTTTGTAAGTCCCGGCAGCAGCTTCCGTTCTGAGAGAATTTTCAACCCCCGTTCTGACATATGCCCGAGCTTTCTATGCCATAACACTGTTAATTCTTCTCCTGAACCATTTGATGCAACAGCTAGCTCCGCCTCTTTGTGTGTTTCTCCCAAAAGTACATAACAGATTTGCAGCAACCTTTTCCGCCTTCATAACCACAATCGCGCCTTTCACAATTCTCATGATCTCGTTCTCGATACGAGTTTTGCACCCGATGTCATCCAATTGCCCCAAAGACAAAAGATTTTTTGTCAGTCCTTTCACCTGTCGTACCTCCTGTATGGTGCGAATGGTGCCATCAAACATTTTAATTTTGACAGTACCGACCCCAGTGATTTCCAAGGCATGATCATTTCCCATGAATACAGATCCTCCTGAGACTGGTTCATAATGATCAAACCATTCTCTCCGAGACGTCATGTGCCACGTCGCACCTGAATCCATTATCCATGTGTCACAAAATTTGTGTCTGCCTTCTGCAACTGTTTCCGCTTCGCTGAATAATATTTCACCACTGCCTGAAGTACTGGCCACATTTCGTTAAGAACTTTTATCGATACTCGTACACTCTCTCTTGAAGTGCCCTTTACCGCCACATTTAAAGCAGTAAATATTTTTCTTCTTACTTCTTGACTTTGATCTACCTCGCCTTTGACTCCCACTGGAGTCACGGTCCATAAATCTTCCTCTTATCATCGGTAAAGCCTCTGCTTGCTTCGATGTTACCAACATATCTTCCTTGTTCTTGCGCCGGCTTTCTTCTCCGAGAACCGTAGTTAAGACATCGTCGAATCTTAGAAAGCCCATCAGAATATTGTTGGTAATGTTGATGATAAGTTGATCGTATGAATCTGGTAGACTTTGAAGTAGAAGCTCCGCACGTTCATTTTCCCCTATTTTATGCCCATGGAAGTGAGTTGGGCAAATAGAGTATTTAGTGTATTGATATGGTCGGTCATCGATGAGGATTCCGCCATCCGAAAAGTATAAAGCCTTGTCTTTAGGAAAATCATGTTGTGTAGCGACTTGACCTCGTACATCTTTGTCAGAGTATCTCAGATAACTTTGGCTGTTTTTATCTCAGAGATACTTGACAAAACTTCGTCAGCTATAGCCAAGTGTAAATTGGCAACAGCATTATCATTCATCTCGTTCCACTTTCCATCATCTGTAATCTCCACCGGTCTATCTCCAATAGCCGCCAAGCAATTTTCCTTTCTTAAAACTGCTTGTATCTTTATTTTCCACAGCATAAAATTGCTTCCATTGAACTTTGCTATCTCGTACCTTCCCGCCATTATGTCTACAACAATTTTAGTAGACCAGACAAAATAATCCCGCCTTAAATAAAAAATCTCAAAAAATCTTTTCTGATGTGAAAGATCAGTCTAGGCTGCAACCACAGAGCATACTCAGAATTTTAAGAAATCTGATACCACTTGTTGGTCCCACGTGCGGAATTTGAGATAATAAAACCCGAAAATAAAGAATAAACTGAACACCGAGATTTACGTGGAAAAACCCCTAAAAATTATTAGGGTAAAAAACCACGGGTAAGATGAAAAGAATTCCACTATAATATTTTGTGATGTACAACTCACTCACTGTGTTTCCAAAGAGAACACACACTCTCTTAATATAGGAGAACAAAACACCTCACAAATATTATAGAACTAAGCACTTAAATACTTATAAGATGAGAGAAAACTCGAAGAATGGATGATTTCAGAATGAAAGGGGAGCTCTATTTATAGAGCCTTCTGTCAGTGTGAAGACGCGTTAAAAACGCGTCTTCTGAAAACAAAACGAAATTTCCTTCTGCATCACCCACGTTTTTTTTTCATTCTTTTAATTGGTCCCCCAACTTAAATGATTGCCGACAAGATGGTCATTTCACTCGACGAGTACTTGAACTGGTATTGGTATTCCTTGTCTTCCCGACAGTTATAATCGTTATACTTGTTGGATTCATTTGATGAATAAAATAAGTGCTCATTATCGATAAGATAGGTTGATTACGTCAAATTATAAAAATTTAATACCCATTTCTCTTGAATCTATTTTTGTCAAATCCAACTCTCAAACCTAGAATGAAGCAAGACTAGGCAAATACAAAGTTACAAAATTATTTGAAATAAAAAGAAAAGTTTAATCTTTAAACAATGTGACAAAAAATGATGATACATAAATAATACATAGCTTAAAATTCTGAACAAAAACAAAGAAAAAAAATGCATGTTGATTCCAGTCTCAAAACATGAAAAACAATAAAAAGATAGGAAATCATCGACTTAATATTCTAATAGCTTATTTTCAATGCATCCATGCCACTCATAAATATATGAATAAAAATATAATTAAAATTTAATTGGCAATAGTGGATCTGCTATCAAATTGTCGAGTGTGTGCTTTATCTCATTAGGTCGTCAAAAACAAGAACAAGAAAAGGCAGTAATAAACTTCAACGGAAAGAACAATACAACATCACAAGAGAGAACAATGCATCATTGAATTTGTTTTATTTCCATTTCTGTTCTGTAACAAATATGAATCCGACTTCTTACAAATTCCACATTCACAAGCTTGCAACTTGCAAAAAATGAAATAATCGCATGACAATGCAAGTAAAGACAATGCATTAACCAAACCTCCAAAGCAAACGTACAAACACAAGCCTTCAACCGAAGGACACTAAATGTAATATAAGCATGCTTCATACGATATACACCATCCGGTACCAGTGTCTCCATGGAAGCTAGAGGAATCGCTGGCACCGCAGAGAAAGTGGCTTGGAAACAGCTGTTTTCTGGCAGAATGAACTTTAAGGTTCGGGCGTTACCCCTGAGTTTTTGCCCTTTTCATTCCAAGGATACTGTGGAAGGGGGATACAGAACCAGACATTTGAGAGCCTTCTTCTCGAAGTGTACCGTTGAGCATTGCAAGTTCGCGTAACTGCTGCTTCTTGAAAAAATCTTCAGATTCATCCTGTGTTATGTTTTTGTTTTTTTCTGCAATTGCAATCAATATCAGAGTTAAAACACAGAGGATGACCCTCTTTTTTAGAAAAATAGACATGATTTGAAATTTCGTCATTTAAAAACAGGAGTGTTTAGTTCTGCTGCTAGAGCAATGCAATTCAGTATTTGAATGGTGGACGAATGTTACCATTGGCTTAAGAAAATCTTCAATAATCTCCCGCGCCTGCATTAGGCAGGAATCTATTATCTCAACTGGAATTCTGCTTCAACAAGTACGTGGAGTGGTTCGTTCAGATGCTCGTATCCTGGTTTCCCCCTCATCATCTCTTCCTACATATAGCAATGTGTCAAAACTCATTAGTTCTGCAGATTCTGGTAAATAACAGATGAAGAAAAAAGCAAGTGCCAGATAGAAGGAATAATAAGTCAGCGTCCACGCACACACAAGGGCGAAGGGAAGATTACCCTCACTGGGTCCTTGATGCTGCCACGCCCTCTAATCAGAACATGACAATCAGTAGTGAAAAAATAGAGAGTGAGCGGAAAGCTCAAGTCGTAGTATTGTAAAACTGAATAAAAAATACAAAGAGAATATGTTTATATACCTAGGGTAAACACAAAAAGAATAAATGACTAATCTACCCTTGAGAGCTAACAATAATATATTATATTCTAACATCCCCCTCAAACTCACGATGCTACAGCTAAAAGCATGGAGAGTTTGTCAGACAAAAAACGGAAGCGCGAAGCGGAATGTGCCTTGGTAAACATATCAGCTATCTGCAGAGAAGAAGGAACGAAAGGTAACGTGATGGTGCCAAGCTGGAGATGATGACGAGTGACGTGACAATCGATCTCAATGTGCTTTGTCCTCTCATGAAAAACTGAATTGCGTGCAATCTGAATTGTACTCTGATTATCACAATATAACGGAGTAGGATGACAAAGAAGAATACCGAAATCCGCAAGCAACCAACGTAACCAAACAATCTCGCAAGTAGTTGAAGCCATAGCACGATACTCGGCTTCGGTAGAAGATCTAGAGATAACAGCTTGTTTCTTACTTTTCCAAGAGATAAGAGAATCTCCAAGAAAAATACAGAAGCCAGTGGTTGACTTACGATCCGTGGGATCGCCAGCCCAATCAGCATCAGAGTATGCACGCCGCAGCTCTAAGGAGGAAGTAGAGGGAAACAAAAGACTCTGAAACTGAGTTCCCCGAAGATACCTGAGAATGCGAAGAACAGCAGCCCAATGAACTGTAGTTGGTGCAGTGACAAACTGACTTACTACATGAACAGCATGCGCAATATCTGGACGAGTCACAGTGAGATAAACCAAGCTGCCAACAATAGTACGGTATAAGGTAGGATCTGGCAAAGGAGATCCATCTGACAGAGAGTACCGAGCATTGGTGTCAAGAGGAGTATCAACTATTCTGTTATCAGTTAGACGTGCACGCTCAAACAGATCTGCTATGTACTTTGACTGAGATAAAAGATAACCTTTTGGAGAATAGGCAACCTCAATTCCTAGAAAGTAACGTAGCAAACCTAAATCCTTCATAGCAAAGCAGCGAGCTAACTCAGACTTCAAAGCCTCAATACCATCAATATCATCACCGGTGATTATCATGTCATCAACATATAAAGACAGAAGTATACGACCTGCAGGAGTACACTTGACAAATAATGCGGAATCATGATGACTAGGAATAAACCCAAGCGAAGTAATCACTATAGAAAATTTCTCAAACCAAGCACGGGGAGCTTGTTTGAGACCATAAAGAGCCTTACGAAGTCTACAAACTTCACCAGGTTTGTGAGCAACACCAGGAGGAGGAGCCATAAAAACTTCTTCATGAAGATCACCATTCAAGAAAGCATTCTTGACATCCATCTAAGAGATTTTCCATCGACGAACAGAAGCAACAGCAATTAGAGTACGAACTGTCGTCATTTTAGCAACGGGAGCAAATGTTTCCTCATAATCAATGCCATGCTTCTGAGAGTAATCTTTAGCAACAAGACGAGCTTTGTAGCGTTCAATAGATCCATCAGATTTGGTCTTGATCTTGTAGACCCAACGAGAGCCAATGGTGTGCTTTCCGGGTGGCAACATAACCAAATCCCATGTATGAGTATGATGAAGAGCAGTCAGTTCCTCAGCCATAGCATTCTGCCAAAGTGGATTACCAACAGCTTCGCTATAGGATAAAGGCTCAGAGAAACGATGAACAGAGGCAACAAATGAAGCGAAAGAGCTAGAATAACACGAATAAGCAAAATCAGGTAGTCGAGTAGACTTACGAACCCGAGTGGACTGACGGAGTGGAGGATTATCCGCGATGCCAGGAGATGATTGGGTTGTTGTAGGGGGATTTGGAGGAGCAAGAGTCTCTAGTGTGGTCGTGAGCAAAGTCTTGTCGGTGTCGGAGGTGAAAGGGTCAATACAAATAAGATCTGCATGTGTCATATTATGCGAACTAACAGGTATAGAAAAGAATGGAACATGTTCAAGAAACACAACATGACGAGAGACATAAAGTTTTTGACTAATTGGATCAAAGCAACGATACTCTTTTTGACTAATACCATAACCCAGGAAAACACATAGAGCAGAGCGCGGAGACAACTTATTGCGCTCGATCTGCGGTCGGAGAACAAAACAGGCACAACCAAAAACACGCAATGAAGAATAATCAGGAGCATGACCATACATTTTTTCAAAGGGTGACAAACCTGAATTGTGTGAAGTTGGGATTCTATTGATCACGTGAACAGCAGTAAGAATTGCTTTACCCCAAAATGCACTAGGAACATTAGAAAACAGTAAGAAAGAGCGAGCTGTTTCAACAATATGTCTATGTTTTCTTTCGGCAACACCATTTTGTTCAGGGGTTTCTCTACACGAGGTTTGACGTATGGTACCATCAGAAGCAGGCAAACGCGAAAAATCATTAGAAGTGTATTCATCCCCCAAATCACAACGAAAACACTTGATGACAGCTGAATGTTGATTTTTCACAAGAGCTTTAAAATCATTGAAAATAGCAAGATAATCGGATCTATGTTTCATCAGATAAATCCAACAATAACGAGTGCAATCATCAATAAAAGAAACATAATATCTCGACCCCCCTTTCGTGGGAACAGGGGATGGTCCCCACACATCTGAATGAACAAGATCAAAAGGAGTAGGAGAAAAAGATAGACTTTTATAAAAAGGTAATGCCGAAAATTTTGCCAGTTTACAACCACTACAATCAGAAATATCATGACTTTTCAAAGTTCCTAGTGTTCTTGTAGACGCTAAAAAATTCAAACGAGACGCGGAAACGTGTCCTAGACGATTATGCCATAAATAAAAAACAGAAGACGACTGACTCAAACGAAAAGAAGAGAGATCCACACTAGATGCTGCAACATCTGGTACTCTGAGATAATCCAAAACATAAAGTCCCCCCTGTCTACGGCCTGTCCCAATCAGCCTCTGGGATCGCGGGTCCTGCACATAACAATTTGAAGAAGAGAAGTAGACTAAGTATCCAGACTCACATAATTGACTGACCGAAACAAGATTAAGTGTAAGATTGGGAATATAGTATACATCGGGAAGAGATAAACAATACGTAACAAGAGAACCAACGCCTACTAATGGCATAGGTGTACTATCAGCAGTCACAATTTCAATGGAAGAATTGTGAGACAAAGAAGCAAAAGATGACAAATCAGGAGACATATGATGAGATGCTCTTGAATCCAAGACCCAGATGGACGAAGATATACCTGAAGTGCCAGAGGAATGACAAACCTATATGTGAAGAAGCTGACATAGCATGAGGCTATGAAGCGAGGAACTGTTGAAACTGCTCAAACAAATACGGATCCAAAGACGGTGCATCAACTGCATTGTTAGACTGAGGTGGTTGATATGTCCACTGGTTTGATGGATTACCAGGTTTCCATGGAGTGCTCCGAGATGGCTGCTGCTGCTGCTGTGGTTTCCATGGAGTGTTCTGAGATGGCTGATGTTTCCATGTTCTGAGATGGCTGATGTTGCTGCTGTGGTTTCCACGGAGTGTTGTGTGATCGTTGTTGTTGCTGTTGCGGCTGCACTTTTCCTTTACTCAACAATAGTGGGCATTGAGCTTTCCAGTGCCCCTTCTCTTTACAAAAAGCACACTCATCTTGAGAAACCTTCGTATTTGACCTGTTTTGGTGATTAGCTTGAGGTCGTTGAGGAGCTGCAAAGACAGATGGTGTAATCGGGATTGTCCCTTTGTCAACGTGAGACTTAAGACGAATCTCTTCAGCTAACAATTCACTTACAACCGAATCAACAGAAGGAAGAGGGTTACGATGAAGAATCGTCCCACGCAGACCCTCAAAATCATTCCGAAGTGCCATCAAAAACTGTACCAAGCGCTGTTCTTCTCTCCGAGCAATATAAGGTGAGAATGCTCGCAATTCTACAGATTCTGTTAATGCCAATTGATCCCAGAGTGACGACATGGCAGAATAAAATTCTTGGATGCTCATATCTTTCTGCTGAAGGGCACGAATATCTGTCTCCAATTGATATTGTTTGGCAAAATTAGACTGTGTATACAAGCGTGCCAGATGATCCCAAACCTCCTTAGCAGCCTCGTATTTTGCCAATTGAGCACATATTGAGTGCGCAACAGAATTATTAATCCACGTAATAATCTTCGAATTATCTGCCTCCCAAACATCAAATGACACAGCATAATCAGGGTTCGTCTGGTCTGTAGGCTTGTCTCGTACACCTGTGACATAGCCCCACATCGATTTTCCCCGCAAGAAATTCTTCATAACATAACCCCAATACGAATAATTTTTTCCATCCAATTGAACACTAATTAACTGAAGAGAATCGTCTTTACGAGTAGCCATGATGCCAAAACCAAACAAAACCGAACGAATAAAACAAAACACGATGCAGAGAAGAAGTCGATTACCAAAGAGAAACTAGACGAACGAAAAGTTCGATCCGCGAAAGCTGTGGATGAGATTAACAGTTCTTCTCTACGATTGACAGATCCATGAGATGGAGGCTCTGATACCATGAAAAAATAGAGAGTGAGCGGAAAGTTCAAGTCGTAGTATTGTAAAACTGAATAAAAAATACAAAGAGAATATGTTTATATACCTAGGGTAAACACAACAAGAATAAATGACTAATCTACCCTTGAGAGCTAACAATAATATATTATATTCTAACAAGTAGTTGCTTCGACTCGCTTCAAAGAGTTCCCTCTAGGACCAAGAAGGCGGCCAACCAAATCGAACTGCAATGTCAGGTATAAGGGATCAAGGAAAAAAAAACTGATATCAGAAAACCACTCAGAGAAAGTAACAAAGAAATACATTAGGATATTGATCAACTGGTATGTCAACACGGAGAGTTTGCTTGACTATGAGGCCTGATGAACTACCTTGGTAACCGAGCCAGTTCTGTGCAGAACAGGACTGCATCAAACCCGACATCTGTATGTGAAAGCTCCATAGCGTAAGGAAGGAAACATAAAAATAAAGAGAACATTCTTAAATTCTTGGTGTTTAGGATTTTAAAAAGCATAAGTTAGAAATAGTTTTTGGGGATAAAATGACGACAAGAACAAAAATATTTAAAAAAATCCCAAAATGTTTGATTAGCAAAACCAGGATGGCAAATATACTTTCAACTCAACCACTGTAGTTACGAACAAAAAAAGCAAAAGATGACGTTAGGACAGATTAAATAATTGGAGATTAAACCTGCATGGCACTTGCTGTTAAATAACCTTGTATACTAAAATAGCATCATTTCGTAAACAGAGTAAGGGTATCCACTATCCACGAGCTAGTTAGCCAGAGAAAAAGTAAAGAGTTTGTTCCAAGTAGGAAGTTACAAAACAAAGCAAAATAGATATGTCAATGCTTCTATGGAAAGGGGAAAGAGGATAACATCCACCAATAGGACCAAAGCTAAACCATGAAGAAGGTGGCCTAATACAATAGTGAAACTCGTGGCTATAACCTGGTCGAATTGAATTGCAACTTGCATGAAAGATATCAGATCAATGCAACAAAATGACACCAAGCAAATAACAAGTGAAATCCCAAAATGAATATGTAAGAATAATCCTACGTCATTCTTGAACTAGTTATTTTCGAACTAGATGTCCCGAGAGAACTCTAACTTAAAGATAAAGCGAGAAGAGGAAGTATTTTAAATTGTAAATCGAATTAAAAATCAATTTTCTTTTAAAAGTAAATTTACTTAATTTTTTCAAGTCGTCTTTTGGAAAACAATTTTTCACACTTGTATTGGACTTCATGTGCAGCTCATTGCTTCGATTTGATGCTTGAATAAATATTCAAAATTCACAAACTCAAAAAATTGCATGAACAGGCATTGATATTGAATGGTTATATTTACAATAGACCACAATTGTTTAGCATGATGAGGAAGTTTACTGGACAGAGAGACGTGGTAAGAATTGCAAAGGCTCGTTTCGCTGTCGCTTTTTTGACTCTAAAGCAGTTTCAAGTTCAACAAACAAATCTGAGAAAGATGTTTACATTCTAAAAAAACGGCTGGATATTTCTTAAATCGTGAGTTTTTTTACTCAAATCGTGACATAGAAAATGATGAAGAAGTGTTGGAGGATATGTACAAATGCATAGCTAGATTGGTGTGAGGTGAAGAATTACAAGATAAGATCACAATTCACAAATCAATTGGACAAATACAAAAAAACGAGACCTTTTGGTTAAACCATGATTATCATACAAAGAGTTCAAAATTACTAGGTAAATAATATTTAGTGCTATATCAATTTATTTCTCAAGCATTACTTACAAAATAGATACAAACTTTGGATGATAAGAAATGTAATCCTATATTTTTTGTGTTTCAACATTCAAGCTGATTGGTGGTCTTCTTATGGTGCATTAACACCTGAATTAAAAACATTTGCAATGAAGATTTTGTACTTCACACGCTCTTATTCAGGTTGTGAACGTAATTGAAGTATATTTGAAGATAAACGTAATTGGAGTGTATTTGAACATGTAAGTTAGAAGTTTTTTATACATACTAAATTTCATATTATGGAGTATGAACCTAACTTTTTACTTTCTAATTTTTTGGCAGATACATTCTAAAACATGAAATAGGTTATCTCAACAACGATAGAATGATTTAGTATATATCAAATACAACAGAACATTGAGGTGAAAGTATTCCATGTGAGATAAGATTGATCTTATTTTCAGAATAGATGAAAGTAACAAATGGTTGTTGGAAAAATTGGATGACAGTAATAAAGATAATGATTATAACGATTTTGTCTATGAAGATGATGACATGCGTTGGAGTGATGTAGCACAAGTGGCTGGGGTTGGTGAAAGTTCATATGACTTTTGATCTCGAAATGCATCTACTTCAAAAGGAGCATCATCATCCACTTCAACAAAAAGAAAGCAATCTTCAACTCGAACTAGTCTTGTGGATGAAGAAGATATCAACATTGATGATGAAACTGAAGAAGATACCGATGAATACAAATCAAGGGACGCGGCTAATGACCTAGATTTGGAAGATGGAGATGACGATTATTATGATATTTGATATTTCATTTATCACATTTTCAAAGACTTTATTTTATTTTTTTGATAATATTTTGCTTATTGCGCTTTTTTCTCGTAAAGCGTGCGTTTCGCTTTGGGCTTTAAGCCCCAAGACACTTGAGCACTTTTTTGCGCCTCAGGCTTTTGACAACTATGCCTCGTTATGATAAAATTAGTTCCGATATAAAAAAATTCCGATATAAATAAGTGCTAATGTGTATAATCAACGATGGAATGCAAAGCCAATCAAATAGCTAGTTCAAAGCGCTACCTCTCTTGATTGGCTATGACAAGATCAAGCGTTCAAGATATATCATATATTCATACGAGTGTTAAAGGGATAAGTTAATTTGCAGAAAAAAATTCACATGTAATAGGTAGGTAAAATAAGGAGACAAAGGTTAAATTTGTATATCTATAATAATTAAAAAAGAAAAGTTATTTTTTGTTCAACAATAATACCAAATGAAAAATAATACTTCATTAGAAAGTATTAATTCTATGTAAACACTAAAATAAGATTGAAGCAATCAACACCTCCAAACTTTAGGTCTTTTTGAAAAAAATACATGTAATATCTCATATGATAGAAGTTGGAATATAAATACAAAGAATGGAGATAATCCTCACATACAACCACGGGCGGAGGTACATGTATCCTTACCCGAAATTTAGCCGGGGTAGAACAATTTTTTTAAAAAAATTTATATGTAAATTTTGTATAATTTTGGATTAACATGATATTAGACCGAGTAGATCAATTTAAAATAGTAAAAGATTCTAGAGTTTAAAATTCTAGCTCGGACTGCTGATACAACATACACAATTACATAGGATTAGTTAGAACCAGACTGATAAAACTAATCCTCTGCATCATACCCGCTGAAAGTAAAAGAATTGAAATATCCCACAAAAGTTAATTTAGTTTATAATTGATGGTAAGGTTTACTCTAAACAAACCACATGAAAAAGGGTGAGAAATCAAGCTCAGTAGAAAAAGTCTATTGACAGAGAATTCAAATGTAACAGACTACTAGCCCTCAAGTCCAACTAGTGGAACAGTGACTAAGAGAAACGAATAAATAACAAAGTTATTTCAAGTTAATTTCTGTCAATCATATTAATGTTTTGCAAGAGAAGCGCAACAATCCAAGAAAGTAGGCTTGCATGCTTGATCTAACATTACAATGCGCAATGCCCCTACTTCTTAATGATTAAGTTTTAAAGTGGATACGCACAGAGTATATTATCACAAGCGTTTCTTAGGAAACATTGAAATTGCATGATTACTTGCTAACAATGAACTTCACCTAACCAAAACACAGAAAGAAAAAACTTCGGAGCCATTTTTTTCGTGGTAGTGTAATGAAATGATAGAGAACATGTAAAGCTAATATACATGCCTTGATTCAATAAGCGGTAGCTTTGTGGAAGCACGGCCACAAAAGGATAAAGAGAGTTCCGTTCAACGAGCAATTGTGAAGACCCAAAATTTTACTATACAAAGAGACAAAGTACCAAGTTGATTTTAGTTTTACATTGAAGATGAATTATGTCATGGAGGAGAATAAATTACATGCAACCTTTGGCATGGAGGGGGAAGGCCTAAAATCACATTGATTATTACATGCTACAATTCATGCAACATTTGACATAGAGGGGGAATGCCTAAAGTCACATTGGTTATTACATGCCATAAACTATGAAACATTTGACATGGACGGGGAAGGTCTAAAGTCACATTGGTGCCTATATATAGTGGCAAAAGAATGAGTGAAATCATACCAGAACAACATCAAAAGTTCTCTCCAAAAGTTGCAATTTTCGAGTACCAAAAATTCTACCAAATTTCAGAAAGTTTTGCTCATTATTTTACACATCCAAATCCGATCTCCAGCAACATATCCAAAATTCATATCGATCCAACGGTTCAATTAGGCGCAAAAAATTTTGCAAGGTGACTGGTTTTTCAGTGTCAAACTCCAACTTGTTCATTCCAAAATTTTCGAAACAATCTTTCAAGTAAGTAGGTTTTTGCTATACTTTTACGTATATTTGCATTTCATAAGTGTACTACTTGATATATATATATATATATATATATATATATATATATATATATATATATATATACTTTTCCTTCGTAAGTATGTCAACATTTGCTTAAAAATACATTATGTATGTTTCTTGAAATTTGATCGGCATGATATATTCGTTCCTATTTATTATGAAAATCATTGGACAATTTGTTCTTGATATTAGTTATAATATTTGAAAGCATATTTGAAATATTTGAAATGTAATGTAATAATTCGAATTAGAAATGACAAGAAAATTCCGATATTTGATATGTTTTGACCCTGATGCGGTGGGATATAATAACCGTTCATTTGGCCTCGCCCCTTAGAGTAGTAACATATAGGGGACTGATCAGTAAACCATGGAAATGAGATGATTTTCAGTGCTATGTTTGTATCTTGTTCGTATTCGATTCAACATGATTATGATTGAAATTATGATAATGTATACGTATAATTATAACCTTGATATTTGTTATGCCCGATCGACCCCCATTTACTGAGTATTTCTCAAATATTCACCCCTTACATTCCCACTCCAGATAAGAACGAGGAACAAATTGAAGATAAAGAACAAGAATATTTTGGGGATGGTGATGAAGCTAATCCAATTCAAGACAAGTTTCGTCATTCGGTCTTTTAGTTGTTTTATCGTGTTTTACGCTTCCGTATTTCGTTTTATTCACATTGTAAAGACAATTATTGATTTATGTAATAGACTGACTTTTGGTTATTTGATGTACTATGTGACTTGTTGTTACACGATTTTAAATTGTTAAACAACGCCGATGGCACGTCTAGGTTTTGGGGCGTGACATTTTAGTGGTATCGGAGCCGTCAGGTTCATAATCCGGCTGAGAGTTTGATAGACAAAATTTGGCGAAGTCAAATTTTTGCAAAAGCCCATGCCTTCCTATCCAAATCATTTTGGTACATCGCACTCATCTCCGTTTATTTAAATCTTCAAGTTCAAGCTATCGTCGTAGTTGGATGGCTTATGCTTTCGCATGGAATCTCGAAACTCAATCTTGTCAACTACTTTCAATCTATGTGAAATTACAATTCTTTCCGCTTTTGGAAATTCCCGTGAAAATTTTTTTTCGCTCCAAATACCTTGCTTATCTGATAATGTAACTTTGATCTCTTTTTTCATTTGATTTGTCTTGGAAATGGCCACCCCTCGTACTCGTTCTCAAGTCGCCCTTCGCATGCATCAACTTACTATTGAAAACCAAACACGAAGTATTCAACTCGCTAGAGGAAAACAAGAGAAATAAGAACTCATGGAGATTTAGTACCTGCTTTAAACTGATATACAGCGTCTCACCCATCACCTTGATCGAACAGAGAGCCAACTCCCCTAACAATATGTAACCCATCTCATGTGGTACGACTAGTTCCCCTAATTGAAAGTTGATAGTAAGGATTGAAACTAAAAAGGATCTTGCTAACCGCTCTCGTCATCAACATGAAGACCTTGCTAGCAAGGAAGAATGTTACATCGCCAAGCTTCATGGCGCTATGGATAGACTGCAAGAACAAAATAAGCTATATGTACCTTGTCGTGGAAAACGTGGAAGAAAAAGAAGAAGCACCCATGGATGTAGTGGAAAAGGAACAGTGACGATGGAGAGATGATAAGGTAAGCTAGACTGATATTGTGGTTATATGATACGAAAAGAAAGAAGAATAATATTTCTTTGGGAATGTAAAAAAATAAGTTGAATTATATTTTTGGGAATGTACCTATTAGATATAAGTTGACTTATATTTTGGGAATACACCTATTTGATATAAGTTGACTTACATTTTTGGGAATTTACCTATCGAAGATAAGCTTCCGAATTAAGATGAAATGTTTGATTCGGGGATAATATATTATTAATGAAAATATGAGATAACAATTATATAAGTTTTGATATTCAGATATATAAGTAGATTTTTGTGTCGATAATTAACGGTATGAACATTAAATTGGGATGTAAGCGATAAATTTAATTATGTAGGATTTTGAAATATTTAATGAAGGTAAGAAACAATAAATTATGTTAAGAAATTAAGGATGTTATCTTAGGTAAATAAAGAGAGTTATGAGATATCGGTGGACATCGAGGAAAGTGTAACATGCATAATAAGTTTCGACTCTTCTTATAGTACAAAAAAAAGATTTGAGGATAAAGACATCTAATGAAACTTGTTTGTGTTAAAGCATGCTGGGCTCATAGTATTGATTAAGGAAAGATTTAGTAAAAGAAGAATTGTTTGAGGAATTAGTTTATTCCGTACAAGGTTGAAAGAAATTTTAACTAAGTTATAATTATTGGGACTTAAGTCAATGGGCTGATAAAGAGTTATGTTCTAAGATTGTATATCGGTTTTAAGTTTTGAGATCGTAATCGAAATAATTAAGATAGAGTAAAATAAGTATGAATACACATATATTCAGTGCCAATTTTATTCAGTGTACTATGAAAATTGATTAGTTGGACAAGAATCATGCAATGGTAGATTTTTGGGGTAAGAATGCCAAACTCCAATCCAAGAATAAATCGTATTTCATGGCAAAGATAAGGAACAAAAATCCTTCCTTTCTGCTTCTCAGACCTAGAAAGCCATGGAGTATGGCTAAGAAGTCTAACTGGTAATAATGGGAGAAGCAAAAGAAGGAATTGAACTCAAAATATTAAATATTCATGTGGTACGAGAGCTTCGAAAGCGTTACTTTAAATTATCCTAGACCGTGAAGTAGAATTTGAAAGTAGTTTGATAGCTCGTGTTGCACTAACATCTAAGGAACCCTAACGAATAGCTTCAGTTGAACTCAAGGATCTAAAAGATAGATTCCAAGATTTGTTAGACAAAAACAAATCAGACCAAGTACCTCTCATTGGGGAGCTTCAATCTTATTGGTACAGAAGAATGGTGAAGGTACAAAATAGTGTGTCGATCTACAAAGAACTCAATAAGATCAAGAACAAATGTCATCTTTCAATAATCTTTCAAGACTAGATGACCTTTTCAATAAGTTAAAAGAAGCTAAGATCTTTTTGAAGCTCAATTTAAGGTCAGGCTACCACAACTAAAGGTGAAGGCAGAGGATATTCCTAAAATAGCTTCAAAACACGGTATGGACACTATGAGTTAACGATAATACCTTTTGGTCTGACCAATGCTCTAGCAGCATTCATAGACCTCATGAATAATGTGTTCAAGAAATTCCTAGACAATTTTGTGGTAATGACATTCTTACATATTCAACAAGTGAGGAAGACCGCAAGGAAGATATTCGTCTTACTCTACAGATGCTCAAAGAAAAATAACTATATACTAAATTTAAGAAATGTGAATTTTGACTAAGAAGCGTCGCATTCATGGGTCATATAATCTCTAAAATGGGCATATCAGTGGGTCACAAGAAGGTGGAGACAATCATGGACTGGCCTTGACCGAAAACTGGAATAGAAATTTGAAGCTTTCTGAGATGAGTTGGCTATTAAGAAAATGTGTTGAAGGATTTTCTTCCGCTCACTCCAAAGAACTCTAAATTCAATTAGAGTGAAGAATGTGAGAAGAGTTTTAGATCCTGAAAAAGTAACTCGCTTCTACGCCATTATTAGTACTTCTCGAATGAGGCATGAATTTCGCAATTTACAATGATGCATCAAAAGAGTATTGTGATGTGTTCTCATTCAAGATGTACAAGTAATTGCCTATGCATCGAGGAAATTAAAACCATGTGAGCAAAATTATCCAACACATGATATTGAATTAGCCACAATTATATTTGTGCCAAATATCCGGAGAATCAACTTCTTTGGTATCAAATGAGATATTACCGATCACCAAAGCCTCAAATAATGTTCATACAAAATGAATTAAACATGAGGCAAAGACGATGGATTGAACTATTGAAAGATTATGACATAAGGATAAAAAGATATCTAATGTGCTAAGCCAAAAGGACTACATAGTGTTACAACAAGAATTTTGTCCAACAGAGACCCAAAGTTTTTTTCGATTTTGGAAAATGTTTTCAGAAAACTATGAGTACCAAGATCACTCTCAGCATGATTTGTCAATCCCAAACTTATGGACAAATTGAGAATAAAAATACACTCTTGAAAAAATTCTTAGGGCATGTGTCATAGACTTCAGAGGAAATTGAAGTAAACACCCCCTTTAATTGAATTTGCCGAAACAATAATTATCATGGAAGTATTAAAACAGGAGAGAAAGCTATCATGGTACCTGAACTGTTCAAGTAACTGTTGATAAAGTATCTATTATCAAGGAAAAACTCAAGAAAGCTCAAGATCAACAAAAGAGCTGGGCTGATTTAAAGCGAAGACCGTTGGATTTTGAAATCGATGAGAATGCTTATGTTAAAGTTTCTCCTATGAAAGGAGTGATCCGATTCAGCAAATATAGAAAGCTAAATCCAAGGTATGTCGGACCCTTCGAAATACTGGGAAAAGTGGGAAAACTAGCCTATCGTTGGCTTTACCACCGGGCATGTCAAGGATTCACAAATTCTTTCACGTCTCATAGCTAAGGAAGTATGTCTCAAATCCAAGTCACATTCTTGAAGTTGCACCGCTGCTAATTGAAGGAAATCTGAACGAGGAGCCGAAGTATTAAAAAGTCCCTAT
The DNA here is from genome assembly GCF_025594145.1 of Primulina tabacum. Lineage (NCBI taxonomy): Eukaryota > Viridiplantae > Streptophyta > Magnoliopsida > Lamiales > Gesneriaceae > Primulina > Primulina tabacum. The sequence continues at coordinate 6,257,144 of NC_134555.1, read as the reverse complement.
TCGAATAGTGGACACCAAAGATCAAATACTTCGGTCACGAACCATTCCATATGTCAAAGTATAATGATCTAATCATACCGGAAGAGATGCTACTTGGGAACTTGAAGAAAGAATCCGCAGACATCACCCTTACTTTTCAAAGACTAAGCTAATTCAAGTTTCGAGGACGAAACTTTAAACAAGAAGGGATGGATGTGAAGACCCAAAATTTTACTATACAAAGAGATAAAGTACCAAGTTGATTTTAGTTTTGCATTGAAGATGAATTATGTCTTGAGGAGAATAAATTACATATAATCTTTGGCATGGAGGGGCAAGACCTAAAGTCACATTGGTTATTACATGTCATAAACCATGAAACCTTTGACATGGAGGGAGAATGCCTAAAGTCACATTAGTTATTACATGTCATAAACCATGCAACCTTTGACATGGAGGGGGAATGTCTAAAATCACATTGATCCCTATAAATAGTGGCAAAAGAATGAGTAAAATCATACAAAACAATATCAAAAGTTCTCTCCGAAAGTTGCAATTTTCGAGTACCAAAAATTCTGCCCAATTTCAGAATGTTTTGCTATTTGTTTTACACGTCCAAATCCGATCTCCGCCGTTCAGAATACACTTACACGTGTTTTGAGCAACATATCCAAAATTCAAATCGATCCAACGGTTCAATTAGGCGCAAACATTTTTGCAAGATAACTGGTTTTTCAGTGCCAAAATCCAACTTGTTCATTCCAAGATTTTTGGAACAATCTTTCAAGTAAGTGAGTTTTTGCTATATTTTTACGTACACTTGCATTTCATAAAAGTTTACTTGATATATATATATATATATATATATATATATATATATATATATCGGCATACTTTTTCTTCGTAAGTATGTCATCATTTGCTTAAAAATACATTATGTATGTTTCTTGAAATTCGATCAGCGTGATATATTCGTTCCTATTTGTTATGAAAATCATTGAACAATTTGTTGTTGATGGCGTGAAAGTTTTTAGATCAAAAAGTCCCGCTATACAAAATGGCATGACTTGATTTTTTTAAAATTTCAAGCCACGCCATCTTGGATGGTGTGACTTGCTTTTGTTTTTTATATATTAATAATTAGAATTGTGGTGGCAGAGTGATGTGATGTCACGAGCAGCTCAAAATAATTTGTGGTGATAGAGTGATGAGATGTATCAGTTCAAATCAATTAACACGCACGTTAAATGGCGTGTTTTTGATCGAATATTGAAAATTTGCTTATGAAATTGATGAACGTATAGAGAACATTTGTTATCATCATTCTTCGGTGGTCTGAAAATTTTTGAAGTGTTCTTCAAATTGTTTCGGCAGATTGAAGTGATACATTTTCTTTCAGTGTTGAATAAATTTAATTGTTGAAGCTATTCAATATCAGTTTCTATTTTCATATACGAGGTACTTATACTCCAAATTAAATTTTGTAGTTTGATTGAAATTGATAAATTTTTTATTTGTGATTATTTTTTGTAGATAAAGTTTTGATTATTGTTAATTTTGTTCTTAACTACTTAAATACAAATAAATATTACAATTAATTTCATTTCTTATTAATTTATTTGACATGCGTAGTATGAAAACTTATTATTATAAAAATTATTATTTATAGTATTATTGACTAATAAGATACAACTAAGAAATACAATTTTTGTAATTTAGAATACTAATCAACGTTTTTTTAGAAAAGAATAATAATAATACTTATATTTATAATTACTATTGATGTTGTTGTTTTATATAGATAGCATATAAAAAATTAAGTATTACATTTAATTTATTTTATACAAGTGATATAAAATTTATTATTATAAATATTATATTTTTGTTCTTAACGTATTGTACTCAAAATAATTTGCGTAATTAATTTATTTTATTATTCATTTATTTCATAAGCTTATTGTGAAAACTTATTATTTTATTATTATTTGTATTATTATTAACTTGTAAGGTACAAAATAAAAAATAAGATTTTTTATTTTAGAGTAACAATAATTATTATAATTTTAATTATTGTTGTTGTTGTTGTTTTATTTAGGCATGTTATGAAAAAAATAAGTATTACAGTTGATTTATTTTACACAAATAAATCTATTATTATAAATATTTTTTTTTTGTTCTTACTTTATTAAATAAAAATAAGTAGTATGATTTTATTATTAATTTTATTCGTATTTAATATGACTGTTTATTTATTGTACAGAATTAATATAAATAATATTATTATTATTATAAAAAATTGGTTATTAAAAAAGTGTATATTTAAATGATTTTACTATTGAATTGTAATATAAAAAAATTGTTATCACCTTTTTTGTTCTGTGTGACCTATTGCATTTTATTTTATAGGAATGGACAGTATGTCGATGCTTTTATTCGTAGGTGGTAAAGTTATTATAGGACATCACACTGTAAAATATAGTACCAATGCGTTGAGGGCAACACGGATACCAAGATCTATTAATTTTCATGAATTGAAGGAAGTAGTGTACCGTCTAACAAATATTGAAAAATCAAAATTTAAGTTAAAATTGTCAACAAAATATTCCTACATGGATAAGTCACATTGTGTATAAGTGCATCTTAACATCAATGATGACAACAATTTACATTTTATGTTGGATTCTATTAACGAAATGCGATGTATTTAATTGTATATCGAAACGGATTTCGTCGAGCATAATGTACATGTTGAGGTTCCTTAATCATACATTCCATGTACAACTGAAGGGTTCAATTCGATGGGATTTAATGATGAAGCCGGTACTTCCGCTGATGCTTTTTTCAAACCAATAGATGAAAATCGATTAACTCGGATGATTGCACTGGGGGATGGGATCGGTATATTACTGGCACCGTAGAAGAAAATGTTAACTGGCCGATTTCCACACGAGGATGGGATTCTGGTGCAAAAGGATGGTACTCGGTTGACAAATCATGCAGGTTTCAATTGTTCACCGAGTGTGCATCCTAGTGGATCGGGTCATGTATTGACACATGTCGTACCTGATGAACAAAGATCACGTGATTTGTCATTAGGTGTTCACCTTCACGCCATCGAAATATTTATTGAACTTGATACAACTGCAAGTGAAACAGATGAAGATGAGCATGAAGGCGAAAATGCCATGTTTGCTGATATTGGTTCATCTCATACCGACATCGGTGATCATATGCATGCATATCCTTTTGAAATCATTTCAAATCTTGAACACCTACCCGATGCATTACCATTATTTATCCCGCCTGTCGGTCTATCCTTATATGACGTACCTCAATTCTTTAGTACAATATATGATGAGAGATGCTCTGATTCTGTTGGAATTCCATCTGCATCGAATTTGAGTTATTACAACGTAGATAGAGGAGAACTTTGCACGAACATGATTTTTAAAGATAAAAAGCATTTGATAGCAGCAGTTAAGGACTTTTCAGTTAGAGTTGCTCGACGTGAATATCAAGTTGTGAAGAGTACAAAGATTTTGTGGAAAGTTCGTTGTAAAAATAAATATTCAAATATCAACTGTAGGTGGATTCTTCGTGCATCGTTAAAATCAAAATTGGGTATTTCAAGATCACGAAATATGGTGGTCCACATACATGTATGTCTAGCCAGGTGGGGTTAGACCACCATAACTTGGACAAAAATATGATTGCAAAAACACTTGCCGGTATTCTTCGATGTAATCCTTCGTGTGAGATTAAATATGTTATCCAACTTGTCAAAGATCGATATAATTATCAAATCTCATATGGTAAGGCATGGTAGGCATGGTACAGTTTAAAGCGGGGGTGAAAAATGTATATGGTATATGGGAGAGTTCAGTACGTCTTTTGCCAAGATACATGGGTGCCCTTGTGAAGTACAATCCAGACACTATTGTACGTATGATTGGAACCATTTGCCGAGATACAATTCTGAATTGAAGGTGTTAAAATACGTGTTTTGGGCCTTCCGACCATGTATAGATGGGTTCGGACATTGTCGAAAAATAATTAGTGTTGATGGTACTCATTTATACACGAAGTATATGCATCTCCACAATGTGAAAATATATCAATGGGCACACACTTCGACAGAGAGTGAGATGTCTACATTCTAAGTACAATGACAAAACATCCATAGCTTCGAGGTCGTAAACAAGCCATTTGAACTACGAAAAAAAACGAATCATGTACCCAAGCGATAATATATGACATATACGAAATTTATATTTTATATAATGTAAACACCTGACAATCTCCCATCTTGTCAAGTACATCACGAATGATTCGCACAGAATGTGTAGGTGTATGTGTCCACGTGAATACATTTTTCCATCTGTATGCACATTAAATTCGTAATACTATAAAATAAAGATGATGTTATCAATTTTATATCATATGTTGCATTTATTACCTTGCTCCATATGGTGGAATTGGAAGAATATTATCACCGTTGTTTTCATTCTCAGGTCGAGCGATGAGGTTGAATCCTAAGCGGTCAGGACATAGAGGAATCATTCTTGACAATGCCCAAATCTACAAAACAATTGAGTTTAATAAATGTGTATAAAAAAGAGTGTATATTGAAATAAAAATTGTAATAAATATACCTGCAATATGTATAAAGGGCCTGCGATTTCTTGTTTTCCTAACCTAGATGCGGAACACAATTCGTGATATAAATATGCAAGTACAGCACTTTCTCAACTATAACTACGAACCTTATGCCTATCTTGCAGAAAATGCAAGTACAACAGTTTGACCGCACAACCTTCATATTCAAGTAACATACAACCACCGATAACCAACATCACAATACATCGGGAGTATTGTCATTTCTATGTCTGTACTGTTTTCATCAATTATTTTTTGTGTACAGTGTAAGTATAGAGTAGTCAACTTTAAACTATTGGATCTGAAGTCTGCCTGAAGTGGCATAAAACCTAACCAATCATAACAATAAACCTACGGTTGGGTGCAATAATTGTCCCTGCTTGGTAGAGCAATCGAACCGTGGTGCTTGAGCTGCTATGCGGTTTAAAAGTTTTGAGTTGCACCATTACCACCAGCTATAGTTTTTTGGTAAAGCGGTAAGCACTCGGTCCTATAATTGGTCTCAGAGCCAGGGTCACGGGTTCGATTCCCATTGATTGCAAGGAGTGCAATTATTGGGAGGGAGATTTTTGGGTGCAATAATTATCCCTGCTTGGTAGAGCGATTGAACCGTGGTGCTTGAGCTGCTATGCGGTTTAAAAGATTTGAGTTGCACAATTACCACCAACTATAGCTTTTGGTAAAGCGGTAAGCGCTAGATCCTACACCTGCCATACACTAAACTTGCAAGATACATCAGTCTCGATGATAGGATCACCATCAACATTTAGCCCCCAAATTAACGCAACATCTTGTAGCGTGATTGTGGCCTCGCCAACTCGTAGGTGGAAAGTATGAGTTTCTCGGCGCCGTCGTTCCACAAGAGCAGTTATTAAATGATTATCATAAACACAATCACCACATAAGAGGATGTCGTAAAAGCCCATTTCGTTTAGACATGATCGGACACGATTGTGTAGTATACCACTTTTCCACAATTCCCAAATTAAATTATATGATCGACGCACTCTTAGGGTGTTATCCAATTTGTTAGGCGTAATAAAATTAGATATATGTGTTTATTGCTGATAAAGAACAGTAGGATCAACAGGTCCAGCATGTAACGACATCCTATAATCAATAATAAGAATAATAATAATAATAATAATAATAATAATATTATTATTATTATTATTATTATTATTATCATCATCTATCACAATATTGTATAAAAAAACAACTACAATATCAATTATCAAAAGAATTATAATATAAAAAATTAACTATAAGTAAAAAATAATAAATACACTAAAAATAATATTTTTACAATCTACGAGTTTTGGAAATACCAAGTTATTTTAATAATAAAAATTTAAATACATACACAAATTTAAATTTCCGAATCCTATCTTAAACAATTAATTGAATCTAACATTAATGTAATTAATAATAACGATTGGAGAATGTATTTTATTAAAATATTTAAGAATTTACTTTTTATTATTATTTTTTAAAAAAAAAAGTCCCGGTTTTTAAGACAAACAAGTTGACAAAAATATAAATACAAAACATATTATATTTAAAATTAGTTTGATCCTAACATATGATTATAAAAACATTATAAAAATTAACAATAACCAACAAAATAAACATATAACATTATCATGGCTCATAATTAGCGGATAGCGTATTTTTTTAAAAATTAATTATTCAAGTTAAAAAAATTTATAATCAAACATATGTCAATAATTAATAAGAATCTATTTTTAAAAAAATAATTTAAAAAAATCATATCATTCTAACACCCGAATTATAATTAAAATTTTTTAATATCTTTTTTGCAAAATTAAAAAAAAAATAATTCAAATAAGCATATGTCAATAATTAATAAAACTGCATGTCATTCTTTACGTAAGATGGTTCCTCAGTCACAATTTTTTTTTTTAAAGTAATCAAGTCACACCTATTCAATTGGCGCGACTTATTTTAAAAAAAAAATTAAGCAAGTCATGCCCATTGATTGGGCGTGACTTGCTTTTATATTTTTTAAAAAAAAATTTAAGTAAGTCACGCCCAATTAATTGGTGTGACTTGCTTTAAAAAAAATATTAAACAATTCCAGATATCTCATTGAATTAAATTTTAAACATTTCTTAAACAAATAACAATAATATTGAGAAGCTTATCATAATAAATTATTTTTAAATATCTTTATAAAAATTAATAATAATTACAAAAACAAATTATAATTATATTGCAAAAAAATTAAATCAGTATAACATATAAATTATATTTCAACATAAATAATAATTTTTTCTATAAATTCAATACTTAACATAAATAATTATATTAATATACATACCTTATATTGACAGTTGAATCAAAATTTATCTGCAAAAAAAATTAAAATTAACTCAAAATGTGAGTTAATCCAATAAACAAATTACATAAAAAAAATTAAGAGAACTTACTCGAGATGAAAATGAGAAAAAATTAAAACACAACTCTTCATATTATATAGGCAAAGTAGGCGGATGCTTCCAAAACAGACAGAGCACATGCTTTGCGGCCTTTCACTACCATCCAATTATCAATAAAAAAATATATATCACATAGCTTTGCAGCTTTTGACCATTTTTTTTACATTGCATCGATTTACGATACAAATATATTTCTTTTAAATAAATAAATTACAAATTTTCTTAACGTTTTTTATCAAAGAAAAGAAATATATGTTTATCAAGTCACGCCATATAACTTTTGCTTTTAAAAAAAATATTATGCAAGTCACGCCATCTCATTTGGCGTGACTTGCATTAAAAAAATATATATTATGTAAGTCACGCCATCTCATTTGGCATGGCTTGCATTTAAAAAAATTTCAACTCACGCCTCTTTAAGAGGCATGAAACATTACTTTAAGAAACTGTTTTTATTTTATTTTATTTTATGAAATTATTATATATCTTACCATAAACAGTTGAAAGGCCCGTGAGGAGCGGATGGTGACGGTGAGTACGCCATATACCTTCCAAACGACATCTTTCCCGGCGGAAACGAAGAGGACTGCCGCCACCAGCAGACACAAAACGGGGACGAAATAGAGGACAAACTTAACGACACTGTATATTCTTTTTGTGCGGAATTCTACGTTGGATCATGCCAGATTCCTATTATTTGGTCAACCTTCTTTCTCTTAAAAAATAAATAGAAAATAATATATTTTAAAGTTAAAACATATTTTAATAAAAACATAATAATTGTTTGTTTTAGGAGAAATAGTCAAAATTAAATAATGAAGAAATAAGAAGTGATTGTTTTATGAATATGTTATTTTTTATATTAAATAAAATATTAAATTATTATTATATTATATTATATAGTAAATATGCGACTTTATAGCAAATTACTAAACCTGCACGCGAAATAATTTAAATTTTTTTTATCTTACTTACGTTTTTATATTTATATGAAATATAATGAGTATTTTTATTTAAAAATAATAATATTTATGAGGAAGGAGTATGTTTGAGGAAAAAATGATATGACATGGCTCAACTTTAATAATGACTACTACACCGACACAACAAGATATTTTTTTATAATTAAATGAATATCAAAATATAATTATAAGAAATAATAAAATAATACATTGTAATTTTGATATATAAAATTAAAAAAAATAATAGAAAAAATAGAAAAATAAAAAAAGACCCAAATAAGAATTGAAGCTACAACTTAATACTTAAAGAAACAAAGATTCTATCTGCTGCGCTACATGTAACTTGCATTAAATATTTAACAACTTATTAATATATATAATTATTAAAACAGACAATGACATCAAAAATTAATTATTCTTGTCTCAAACTTAATAATATAATATAGATAATAATCTTACTGATATAGTAATTTTGCATGAAATGTAAGATTTTAAAATAATTTTGTAATTTAAATGCCAACATTTGGATCCTATTTTGTTATGTATTGGTTTCTTTTAAATTAACACAATTACGGGGAGGGATGTTTTAGAAAATAAAATTTGATAAGATGTTAGAAACCAAGAGAGCTCATTATAATTATAAGGATCTCAACATTTATAATATATTGTAGTAGTATAAGTAAATAATAAATTTGAATAATTTAAAATACAAGTAAATAAAAATATGTAACTTCAAGAATATCAGTGAAAATAATTTATAATATGTGTGTAATTATATAATACATATTTGTAACAACTAACACAAGGGGTGAAATAAATCAACGGGGGAAGTGATAGAGTTTTGTTAAAATTGATATATATATTACTAGGCTAAAAGTTATAAATGTTAGCCACATGACAACTTTATTTCTTTTAAACTTGTGTCAACGCAGAGTACACCTACTTGGGTGTTAATGAGTCGGGCTATTAGGTTCATGACCGGAGATGTGTGTATCTATATGTTGATTTTGTCTCATATCCCTTAGATATCGGTATTACAATTTCCTACCACCGGTCATGTCCCAACATAGACAGTATTACCCGTTGAGATCCGATATCACTCTTTTACGGCCCATCTAGCCATCTAGATCAAGCGGCAACGTCTACAACTTGACGCACGAGATTTCAATACTACTTTAACTCATGTACGTTTAAACCAACATTTCCCCCAAGATAATATACTTCTTAGAAGACTTGAACTCATGACATCGCTCTTATATCAATTGCTGAGATCAAGCACTTACCACTAGATCAAAAGATATAGATGTTAGCCAAGACACAACTTTATTTCATTATACTTGTGGCAACACAGAGTCCACCTACTTCGGAGTTAATGGGTTATGCTGTTAGGTTCATGAGTCTAGATAGGTGCGTATCTATCTGTCAGTGTTGTCTCATATCCCTTAGAGACCAATCTTATCATTTCCTTACCGCCGACCGTATCCAGAAGAGACGATATTATCCATTAAGATTTGACATCATTCTTTTGTGACCCACCTAGCCAACCATATCAAGGGGCATAACGTCAACAGCTTAACATATAAGAACTTCCCAATAGATCACTCATCCTAATGCTACTCTTGCTCATGCAAGCTTAACCCAACATTTTTCCTCCAAGAAGTATATAAATATGTTTCTTGATCGACTTGAACCCATGACCTAGCTTTTATATAAATTGTTATGATCAAATGCTTACCACTAGGCCAAAAGCTATATCTGTTAGCCAAAGCGCAACTTCATTTACTTATACTCGTGACAGCGCAGAATGCACATACTTGGCAGCTAATGGGTCGGGTTGTTAAACACATGAGTTCAGGGAGATTCTTGTCTCTCTGTTGATGTCTCATATTCCTTTTAGATTAGTCTTACCATTTTCCTACCGTCAACCCTCTCCTCTATCCTATTAAAATCTGATTTTACTTTTTTATGGTTCATCTAACCAACCAGATTAAGCGACGCAACATCAACAACTTGACGCAGTCGCTCATCGTAATGCTACTCTCACTCATGCAAAATTAACCCAACGATATATATATATATATATTAAAAGATTTGAATGTGCACCATCATCTATGATTTTTGATACACAAACCATGTGCTTGTTACATCATGACATTATAAAACTGGGATACATAGATTAAAACACATGTAAGAACCCTTCATTTCACTTCCCAGTTCCCATAGAGGCTCTAATAATCAAGCCATTGAGTATCCAATCCACAAGATAGATGCAATGCTTAGCAAGAAGCTCAGCATCTCTCTAAAATGATGCATTATTGCTTGTCAAGAAACTTGCATCAACATAATGCAAGAATTCCATGTCACAGCCTTGGAATAAGTATTTAGTCAAAACTCCACGAACATCAGCATCCAATTTCAATCCCCGTTTATGTTAAGCTTGTGTAATGAGTGGGAAACCCCGTTTTGATTACCGAGTCTTTGAAACTCGCTTTCTATAGTCTGAGCGATTTTTACACCTTCCGGATCAGGCTCTGGAAAATCCACATGGAATGAGCCATGTTTGATAGGTGCAGGCAAAGTGACTCGCGCAGATTGCTCCTTGATGTAGTTGTAAAGCTGCTGGTGGAAGGGATGGTTAAATGAAAAACAGTCGCTAACAGTTCCGTTGTTAGAATGCCGAGATGAACCTGAGCCTTCTCTTCGACAAAAATGCGGGAGGGATTGATAATCCATAATCTGCAAGAATTTGAGACAAGTTATTGAGGTCGAACCACACATTTAAGATGCAATTGCCATGGAGGCCAACCAAATAGCTCACTGTCGAGTTTTTCCAAGATGATCCGACTCTACTATCTTCAATGCATGGACAGGGCCATGTGATGCTGAGAAGGGGGTCAATTTTCGGATCACCTCTAACATATGTAAACTATTCGATCAAATAAAGGAAAATGAGGATAATTACAGTTTTAGTCCCTTTCATCTTTATCGTAAAAACAGATTCGGTTCCTCATGTTCACATACGGCGACACGTCAAATTTTGAAAATATTAGACACGATACGGCTATGATACGATAATATATAAATATTATATATATTTATATTTATATAAACTTAGTATTGAAAAGTAAAAATTATAGAAATGGAATGAAAGAGACGGACAAATGTAATAAAAGCCCAGCTAAATTTATTTTAAATTATTTTTCTTTTAGTCCCTAGAAATTTTAATTTTTTTTAATTAATCCCTAAAACTTTTAAATATTTGCAATTTTGTCCAAACGTATCCGAAAAACGTATCCATGTTGTATCAATGGCGTGTCCTCGCCGTGTCCAAAACGTATCTGACTGGTCAACCCTAAACAAAGCCAACGATATGGATTTTGAGGTATCCGACACGCGTATCCGCGTGTCGTATCCGTATCCGTGTCGTATCCGTATCCGATACTTCAAAAAAAAAATTTTAAGGTATCCATGCTTCATAGGTGAAAACTATGTGGTTTCTACCATCAACTTCTGTCAAAGTTCTAATGACCCTCCCAGAAATTTGTCAACATGGTCAACAATAATTTTTGGAGTTTAAAAGCTTCCTCATGACGGGTCGAAACCAAATAAAGGGCCTACCTTCAACAAGTCGTCTCTTCCAGAGCCGGAAAGAACCTGCACTCTCTTCCTTGTTCTCTCACGCAAAAGAGGTTTAACAACCTGAAAGGAAGAAGCGAAACATAAATATTGAATGTCGAAGAGTGCTTTAAAAATGTAGAGTCTGTTGAGGCGGATCCAAGAATTTCAACACGATGGCCAGATGGGACGAGAGGGGCCATTCAATATATTCAGGAGGTAAAATTTTATTTTTCATAAAACGTTTAAGATAAAAATTAAAAA